>NC_137080.1:80324863-80699743 GCF_951640355.1 Cnephaeus nilssonii
AAAGATTTCACAATGTTCAGGTCTCAAGGGCCACCAACATTTTGTGAATGCCTGGTTCTCCCTTTAATTATACTCAGGGTAGGACTACTTATGAGATGTACAGATGGGCTCAATGTCCCCATTCAAAAGACTAGGAGCTGGATCTCTTGAGCGTTTATTTTTCTTAAGAAGACAGAATATTCCTTTGCATAACTTTGTGAAAATCAGTCTATGTGAGGCATGTGTAAAGTAATAATAGCTTTCTCTTTCATTTACCATCCGATTGGTGTAGGAAGCGGTTATAGGGTTAAGCCTCAGACTGACCTGCTGGCAGAGTCACAAACAAGTCCCAAGCTTGGAAGGACACAGTCCTCTAAGCATAATTAAGCTTGATCCTGTAACTGCTCCCTAGATCTTTCCTGGGTAGCTAATGGGCTGTGGGAGGGGCAGCAAGTGCTGCCAAAACAAGTGAAACTTACAACAACATTGTCAATTGCCTTGTTTGTCCCTGATTATAAATAAAGCCTCAGCTTTGTAGTCTGAATCTGTTCTGTGGCCTCAGCCAGGCACAGAAAGATCCACGCAGGCTCCCAGCTTCATGAATCTATTTCTGCGTCTTGTTTTCTTTATTTCTATTATTTTCTCAATCCCTGGCTGCCTCCATTTAGAATGGGTTCATTCATCTCTCTTTCCGTGCAGGACGCGGAAAAGGAAGATCCCAGCCATGTCTGGCCCCCGCCGCATCAGGCCCCCGCAGATTGGCTGCCTCCTATCTACTCTATCCCATTTACTTTATCATACACTAAACATACAAGCGCATCAGTATAATATGCTGCTGTCCTGCATGCAAGAAAGGCAAAACCACAATTGGAACCTAAGTTAGTGGCAGTCAAAAAGAATTACTGACCTCTCCAAAATATAAGGGATCTAATACAGTCAACTTGTCACAGAGCACCTAATTGTCTCCTCTAGAGATAGGATCGGGACTTCGCCTGTATATCTGTGGATGTTACCTCTAGTGAAAAGTTTTTGCAATTGCAATTAGATAAAAGATCTCCAAATGGGTTCATTATCCTCGATTTAGTGGGCACTAAATCTAATGGCGAGTGTCCTTACAAAAGATACCCAGAGAAGACAGAAGATAAGACACAGGGAGGAAGCAAAGTGACCATGGAGACAGAGAGGAAAGACACGTAGCCACAAACCAATGAATTCTGACAGGCACCAGAAACTAAAAAAGGTAAAGAATGGATCTCCCCTACAGCATCCTGTGGGAGTGTGGTCCCACAGACACTCTGTTTTAGGGCTTCTAGGCTTCATAATTGTGAAAGAATAAATCTCTGTTGTTTTAAGTGACCAAATGTGTGGTTAATTTGTTACAGTAGTCCTGAAAATCGGAAATGCTCCTTTCCCCAGATGTAATAATAGTATTTTCTAGGTCCCTGATCAGCCAAACCATTTCTTTCCACAAAAACGAGATGACCAGTTGTCCCAACCACAGCTTTGTCTTTAGGAGGATTTTTCTTTACTCTGCTGTCCAATATCGTTTCTGAATGGAATGGCAGTGGAACTAATTCTTGTCCATGCCATATGATCCCAGCAGCAGGGCCACTAGCACTTCATCAGCATAGTTGTGCTGCAGGCCCCTTCCCAATTTAGAGCCCCACTCCAAGTGGCAGTCTTTGATGTGATGTGGTTAATGGGTTGGAGTAAGTGTAATATGTTGCCTTTAGAACCCAAGGAAGCTTACTATGCATTGTGTTTCCTTCTTAGTGGTGAAGGTGAGGGATTCAATAATGTGCCTTTTTTTTTTTTTTAAGGCGATGCCTTAGCATTTCACAGATCACTGGTCTCCTAAATCATTTCACTGACATTGCAAGCCCTTGATTCTTCATGGGTTTTAACTCCCACTCTCTGGAGTATGTGTATCTTACTAAAACTTCTAAGAGACTTGTCACTTGGTTCTCACCTTCTTCTAATAATATTAACTATTCAATATACTGTTCCCATTCATATAGTCCAGATCTAGATATGACAGAAGGCAAGAAAGTTCACTCAGCCCTGGGACAAAACCATCATGTATTTGGTGACCCATCGGATGAGAACACAAACTGTTTCTAATCCTTCTTTCTGACAGGCATGGAAAAGAATGCATGCACCAGCTCAGTGGCCAAACGCCATACACCAGAAGCCATGTCTATTTACCTTAGCAAAGATAACACATCTGGCAGAGCCGCTGCAATGGTGGCTACCACTTGATTGATTGTATGGTCATTCACTAACATTTTACAGGTTCTGCCTGACTTTAGTGGGCAGACTAGTAAATTAAACATATTTTTATTATTTTAGAGAGAGAGGAATGGAGAGGGATAGAGAGATAGAAACATTGATGAGAGAGGAACATTGATTAGCTTCCTCCTGCATGCTCCTTTCTGGGGACTGAGCCTGCAATGCAGGTACATGCCCTCACTAGGAATTGAACCAGTGACCTCCTGGTTCATGGGTTGATGTTCAACCACTGAGCCATACCGGCTGGGCCAGACTAGTAAATTAAATGTAAATATAATGGTGAACACTATCACCACATTCTTTATTTCTTTTTTAAATTTTTAACATATGTTTTTATTGATTTTAGAGAGAAAGGAAGGGAGAGGGAGAGAGAAACATCCATGAGAGAGCAACATCAACATGAATTGGCTGCCTCCTGCTGGGGATCAAGCTCCAAACCCAGACATGTGCCCTGACCAATAATTGAACTGGTGACCTCTTGGTGCATAGGTAGATGCCCAACCACTGAGCAATACTGGTTGGACCCTCCTTTAGTTCTTAAAGGTTGGCACTAACATCTATCATTACTTCCACGATATGATAGCACTTTTGTTTAATATAGTTGATTAATGCCTTGCTAAGGCAGATGAAGTTTTAGAATTTTCTACTTGTCTTTCACTACTATAATTGTCCTTACCCCACATATAGCAATCAATTGAGGTTACTGTCCATTACCAAGTATGACCACTCCAATTATGCATATGCACATAGGAAATGACTCTAAAAATGGAGCCACGGTGATGTTTCTGTTACCTGGTTATCCATTTCAGATCAGCCCTCAAAATGTTTGGTTGTTAGCCTTTACCTGCTGTAAAGTTGCCAAAGTAAATGGCTACGTATATGTATCTCAGGGGGAGGGTTGCAGAAATCATTACCATATCTATGCACTTGCTGCAATATTGTCAGGATATTCCTTCTAAGGAGCCTACTCATCCTTTAGTCAGGGAGTTTCTGGATCTGAAACCTAAATCAGGTCTGGAAACCAGACAAGGAACTGGGTCTATTTATTGGGGTGGTTGCATTCAGCCTCTTGGTTAATCATGCGTGATTTGTTTTGGATTTGGAGGTTGAGCAACACCCTTCTTGGCTGCCCATCTAAATTGCTTCTGTACATACCAAGCTCCATTAAGTATTCCCACAGTTCTCTGTGGGTCAGGCCCCCGGTTGACTCTGTGATCTTACTAGTCATTACAATAACTGCACCAATCTTGTTGGAGTAAACACCACCATCTGCCTTCTGTTATTTTTAGTACTGTGCAATATCCATTACAGTCAGAGAGCCCTTTTATGTAACATCTCTCACCACTGTCCTTCTCAATGATACCAGTTGAGAAGGACGGAGCTCTGCTCAATGTGTGTCACCTAAGAAATCCCAGAGAAGATATCATCTTGGTTTTCCTGGCCTTAACCCTAAATGTTGGTCTGGTGGCCACGAGGGAATGGGCGGCAGATCTGAAGGAGATACATTATATCTTGCAAGACAAAGAGACCTTGGCTTTGTCTTCAAACAAATGGGGACCCAACCTTAACAGGAATGAATGGGCCAACTTTTGCAAGGCCACTTATGCATTTGTGTTGGTGTCCCCGATCCATGTCTCAGGTTCCACATTTTCTCTATCAGTGACTCTAGCTTGGTCAGCAGAACTCTGTAGGTTGAGAATTTAAAGACCTCAAGAGCTCTGCTCCTTTTATAATTAAGTGGTGGGCTATATCCCAAGCTTTTTCCATCCTCTGATGGCAGGAGATAAAAGCCTTTTAGATGCTGTGTAGAAAGCCCTCAAACTTTAATTTGTGATGTATTCTGGGCCTCTCATGGTTTGTCTTTAATGTATCAAATGCTCTAGTTTCTCACTCTTTATCATTAATTTTTCTCATATTTCTTGAACACCTGGTACATTTCACTTGCCAGTTCATTCTTTCCATTGGATATATCATCATAATTAACCTCCATGTGCAGATATAAACTTTCAGTATTAATATCTGCTATGGGCTTTTCATGTTCCACCTATCATCAGAGGTGGGGTTCTCATTGCTGGTGAGCTAGTGTTTGATCCAGCTCTAAAATCCTATTTTTTGGTACTATTTTTGGTACCAAATGTCTCAGTCCATGTTCCCTAAAAGGCAGACTCAGATGAAGATTTGCAACTAGGAGATTTATTAGGGAATGCTCTTAAGGCCAACACTTTTAAGGGAGAGAAGAGCAGAATTGCAAAGAGGTCATACCTGGATTGTGATTAAATTTGAATCAAAGTACTCAGATGATTATATGGGGGAAACTAGCGCTGAGATGGCTCTTTGGGGTCGTCCAAAATTGGAAAAATGGGACTAAGACTTTATTTCCATGCAGCTACCAGTTATAGCCTGGAGTAAAACAGCTCTGCTCAACCAAGGCTAATTAATAGAGACTTAGCTAACCACTATCAGCTACCATCACTCTTGCAACTGCAGCAATAAAAGCTTCAATGGTGGAGAGGGAGTGCTGGGAGAACATAACATCCACTATGCCCAAAGTTTAGAATCATAATCATTCAATTTTCTTAGTATTCTCTCTCTTTCATAAACACACACACACACACACACACACTTGTTAGCTATAATCTCTGCTGAATACAACATAATTTTAGATATACAGGATATCTATTAATCACATGTGGTATTTTATCATTTACAAAATATATGACAGTTTTAAGACGATGATATAAACATGAAGAAGTTGTGGAAACTGTCTGCATGTATGAAAGTCAGATCATGAAACAAAAAAGGAAGTTGGACAAGGGATGGAATATGCACTTACCACTGACCCAACAAATGGCACAATTTTCACTCACAGACCTAAGCCCTTCACTACTTCACTAATAGTATAATTGGGTGATATGTCTGAAAAAGTATTAATATTCTATTACGTTTAAAATATTATCTGTCTGAGGAAGAGGAAGAAGCCTGCCTGATTTATGTAAGTTATCTTTGGAAGATTAACCATCTGGACAACCTCTGAAAATTATTTTCTTAAATAACTGGGAGAAACCACAGTTTATTTCTCTACTCTGATGATCTTGTTACTGCTGACTGCAGTTTATATATTCTCCTCACACTATGAGCAGCTTTCTCAATGTCAAACTAAACAAAAATAAAATTTTACTTTGATTGCATTTATTACCCACATCTGTGAAATCATTTATCTTCAGATTCCAGATGCATTTTCCATAATGCATTTTTGGTCTCCTTGGTAAAATTCTCAACTCTATACTTTTTGTATTTATGCACCAGCCTTTAATTCTGACCTTATTTTACCCGTTTTTATGTTTCCTGCTTTCTCATCTCAGTTTTTCCCCTTCCATGCTTTCTACTCATTGATTTCTGCTAAAAATTTTCTCTGCATACTGCAATAGCTTATATACTGATTTAAAACATATTGATAGTATAGTCTCTACTAATGAAATAAAAAACACATATTAATAGAAGAAAACAAATTTGGAGGTTAACCTAAATGTTATTGGTTCTTTGCAAATGGATAATTTTTTCAGAGACCTTTAGCTCTTCTGAGAGGGCACTGTCTCATATTGGAGCCTTGGTGTCCCTTGTAAAATCAAAACAACAACAATCTTTCCACTGGGTAGAGTTGGGTTCATATTTTCCCAAAAGGTCAACTGTGAAAAAACATATTTTTCTTCTTTTCTGTTTTTCTTAATTTTGAAGTATTATATTAATATTTATGAGTACATATAAACTATATAGTTTATCTATACCTTCTCCCTTTCTCCTTTATCTAGGCAAACTTTTCTCAGTCTTTTCAAAACGCCAAATATGTTTTATACTCTTTATTGTAATTTTAATTCTGAGACCTTGGTAAACTGGCTTATTAGTTCAAGGAGTTATTTTTTATAAAAACATAGATTGCTTAGAATTTTTTTGCATATAAGATTAAATCATCTTTAAATTAAAATAATTTTACATCTTCAGTTCCAACGGAGGTGTCTTTGCCGAGTCCCAAACCTCTAGTACCATATTGAATAAAAACATGGAAGCAAATTTGCCTGCATTTAAATGGCAAAATATTCAGCCTTTGACGTCTCCTCTCATGTTTTCAAATATTTATTTTTATATTTTAAGCCTGGTTTCCTAGGCATTGCCATTGTTTGTGCATATCTTACTGTTTAGGTCCGTGGTCGGCAAACTGCGGCTCGCGAGCCACATGCAGCTCTTTGGCCCCTTGAGTGTGGCTCTTCCACAAAATACCACGGCCTGGGCGAGTCTATTTTGAAGAAGTGGCATTAGAAGAAGTTTAAGTTTAAAAAATTTGGCTCTCAAAAAGAAATTTCAATTGTTGTACTGTTGATATTTGGCTCTGTTGACTAATGAGTTTGCCGACTACTGGTTTAGGTGATGGAAAGAGCAACTGTTCTGCTCAACGACTGCAAGCATCATAGGCTCCCTCCCTGTGTCAGTTGATATCCATATATGTTGGGAATGCAAAGTTCAGCCAGTTTTTAAACTTTCCTTTAACTTTACAATTGACTACCTTAAGTCTCCTCCACTAGTTGCCTAGTTTCCTTCTCTAGTTACTGATCTCCTCAAAAAATTCAAGACTAACCCATCCCTCTTTGCAACTAAAAGTATAGGCTCAAAGCTCTGGATTTTCCCCATTCATAATTAACTCATAGGTTTAGCTGAGAATGTCTTGGGTTCTTGGTATTCCCTCTCCTAATTGTCTGTTTCCTCCAGCTAAAGAGCAGTCCTTATTCAGGGCTGTATCTATGTTGGTAAGTTTACCATTCTCACAACCTGTATCAGTAAAACTACCATTCTTGGTAATTAAATGGTAGGGTGAAGAGATGGGAATATCTCCAGATAAGGCCACAATCTCTGTTCTTACAAAATCCAAAGCATTTTTCTAAGAATAAATACTGTTAAATTGTTTGTATACCTTTGATTAACTTTCAGAGTTGTTTTTTTTTTTTTAATATATTTTATTGATTTTTCACAGAGAGGAAGAGAGAGGGACAGAGAGCCAGAAACATCGATGAGAGAGAAACATCGATCAGCTGCCTCCTGCACACCCCCCACTGGGGATGTGCCCACAACCAAGGTACATGCCCTTGACCGGAATCGACCTGGGACCCTTGAGTCCGCAGGCCGACGCTCTATCCACTGAGCCAAACCGGTTTCGGCAACTTTCAGAGTTTTGAAAAGGTTGCTTTTGACAATTTTGTCCAGCATTATACATGTTTTCTTTTGTAGAAAATATCCATCTACTTCTTCAAAAACCTCTTCCACTTGAGAATATCTCTATTCTCTGAATTGTAAATCTTAAATCAACCTTGCATTTCTAGGAAAAACCCTCCTTACTCACAATATATTAACCTATTGGTACATACTATAAAATTTGACTTGCTGAAGTTTTGCTAAGGAGTTTTGCATGGAACTACCATGCATGCTGCTATGCTCTGGTCCGCAAACTGCGGCTCAGGAGCCACAAGCGGCTCTTTGGCCCCTTGAGTGTGGCTCTTCCACAAAATACCACGGCCTGGGAGAGTCTATTTTGAAGAAGTGGTATTAGAAGAAGTTTAAAAAATTTGGCTCACAAAAGAAATTTCAATTGTTGTACTGTTGATATTTGACTCTGTTGACTAATGAGTTTGCCGACCACTGCTCTGGCCAAATCAAGCCACGCTGAGAAATATTATATATAAGTACTGTGGTTTGCTTACTCTTCAAGTCCAGGTGCAGACTTGTGAGTGGATGAGTCTTCAGATGATAAGGGTGCCAATGAGTCACATTAGAAGGAAGGTAGAACAGATGTTAAGTAAGCAATCCACTCTGATCCTCACACTTATGAGTGACAACACTAAAATTTAAACCTAGTTTCTTTATCCATTTTCTCTTTCACTCTTGCTTCTCTTGCTCTTCATTGATTGTGTGTGTGTGTGTGTGTGTGTGTGTGTGTGTGTGTGTTAATGCCATCCTGCTCTTTTAAAAGAAAACAAATTTTTCAACTCCTGTTTTTCTCAATTGTTTATCATCATCATCATTATCATCATCAAATCAGTATGCAGAGGAAGAAGTGATACCGGAAGTAGGCATCTCTTCAACTTAAAAATATTCAGAATGTTACCCAGCTACTGAGAAACATGGGATCATCATAAACAATGAGTTTAAAGGTTACCAGTAGTAAAATGAACAAAGATAAGACACTTCTGTTCCTGAACTTCATGTCAGTAAAGACAAGAAAAATGGAAGCCAGGCCACTCCACCTTAGTACACATTTAAAGACATCTGGCAAAAGGTCAGAGTTGGAGAGCAATTATGAGTTCATCTGTTCCCACCCTGCAGGTTATGGAGGAGAAGACTGAGGTGCAACAAGGGCACAGTTTGAATCAAAGTTAGGGACAGAGTCAGAAGTAAGATCTTCTGATCCCAGACCAAGTTTCTTTGCTTCTTCCAATCCCGCCTCCTAAGCTAAAACACAGCCATGAATCCTCAGGGATAGAGAATGGAATTTTCATACTAGTTTTGAGCAACAAGCAAAACAATCTATCACCATATGGGAAGCTATTGAAGACTTCTCTGTAAATTACCAGGTCACATCAATAATCTTCGATATTAAAAGTGGCACATTTACCAAAATTATGTTTCAGTATTTTACAGAGTCTTGCAGCAGAGTTTGCCCACAGCGTTTCCAAATACCTTTAAAAAATTATGTGTCATTTCTAGCTTAATCTACAGCAAATGATGCAGCTGTAGGCTTTGTGTAAGGCACCATCCTTAGCTCATGTTGGACTTCAAGTTAAGGTTATCGACTAAAGGAGGTAAGCTGCAAATAAAGCTACATTCCTTGCTGCTATTGCAGTTCACTTCTCTCACCCTTCCACAATACACTTTACATACTTTTTCTCCTCTTTCCATTATAAAAGTAATGCTTTATTTCTAAAAGGATATTCTTCTCTAACACTGAATATAAAAATACTCCAATGAATCTATTTAGTGTACGGGCAACACAAACACTGAGGGTAATTAATAAAACAATGAAAGACGTACCATGTGATGGTAGAAAAGCTTCTTAGAAAAACTTCTATTTAAGAAATGCCCGTGAGCATATCCTGATTGACACAGTAACTACAAATTACAAGCCACCGAGTGCTTTACAATTGTTTTGACGAGAAAATGTTTGTGTTAAGACTTGCCTTTCACCTCCACTATCTGCCAAGTGGAATGCCTTCATTGTTCCAAAATGCCATTAGTACCCATAAACAAAGATGATTTGAAAAGTATTTGGATCCATTTCTTGGAACCAATAACATAAGGATTTTCCCTGAATGGAACAGTCATTGTACTTTTCAATAAAGCTATTTTTACTTCATATGTAACAATTGGTAAAGAAAATCATCATTAAGGCAAAATCTTTCCATTATAGAGGATAAGTGAGGATAATTCTTTTCCTGAAAACTTAAAGTCAAAGAAACTAGATTCTATTTCCTTTTTTATTTTTATTTTGCAGTATGATGTTAAGTAACTATTTTCACTTTTCTCCACCACGCTCTCTCCATTTATAAAGTGTTAATCACTCTTTTAAACCATCTTTCTGAAAGGTTTTAATACATGGCCATAGTTGACTAAGAGCATAATAACTAGTTCAAAGGCAAACAGCAACCACAAAAGAAGAGAAACAAGGAACAGCAAGATGTAAAACAACTAGTAGCTTAATCTATGTGGTTTCAGATAATCTAGTTGGCAGTTGGGGATAATTTATTCTAATCAATTTGGGAATTTTGCAGATTTGGGGGGCAAAACAAGTAAACAAAAGTGATATAATTTGAGTGGAATAAAGTCACCTAAGTAATATCATACCACAAGCATGAGTCAATAAAGAAATACTTAGCAATCAAGAGTTCAAATTCAGTTGTTTGATTTTGTAGCAAATGTCTTGATATATGTAGAAGCTGTGTGATTGGAGAAACCTTTTATTTTTTTTAAATATATTTTATTGCTTTTTTACAGAGAAGAAGTGAGAGGGATAGAGAGTTAGAAACATCTATGAGAGAGAAACATCGATCAGCTGCCTCCTGCACACCCCCTACTGAGGATGTGCCTGCAACCAAGGTACATGCCCTTGACCTGAATCGAACCTGGGACCCTTCAGTCCCCAGGCCAACGCTTTATCCAGTAAGCCAAACCAGCTAGGACTGGAGAAACTTTTTAATAAAAATAGTGTGCTTTTACTTTCCTAGGTAGATAAAAAAAGAGTGTGTTTTTACTTTTCAAGGTAGGATATTAAAAGTGGGGACCCTTTTAACAAGTACAGTAATTTAGGGAATAATTTAATACCCCTAAGCCTTCTCTCCTTTCCATAGGTTACTGTGATATGTAATATTTTCAACAATAAAGATTTCTTTTAAAAGTCAGGTAATGTATGAAAAACATCTAAATGATGATTGGAACACAATAGTGTGCAACTGTCATTCCCTTATAAATGTTATTTCCAAATATCTAGAAAAGAAAAAATATATATATATAATCAGATAAATTATTTCAGAAGCAGAATGTCAAACCTCCATAATCTGGAAACTAAGAAGAGAATGTGTTAAAAAAAATACACAAGCATACCAAGGAAACATACTTTTTAAATTAAATGTATTGGGGTGACATTGGCCAACATGAACATACAAATTTCAGGTGTGGGTTTCTATGATACCAGATCTTTATATTGCATCATGTGCTGACCACCCAAAGTCAAATCTTCTCCTGTCATCATACATTAGGATTCCCTTCCCTCCCCTCACCCCCTTTCCTCTGGCAACCACCCCACTGCTGTGTGTGTTCACAAGTTTAAGTTTTATAACCCACATATGAGTGAAATCATATGATTCTTAGCTTTTTCTGACTTATTTCACTTAGCATAATGCCCTCAAGGTCCATCCATGTGCTGCAAATGGCACTATTTCTTCCTTTCTTATGGCTGAGTAGTATTCCATTGTGTGTATGTACCACATCTTCTTTATCCAGTCCTCTGTGGCAGGACACTTTGGTGTTTCCATGTCTTGGCCAATGTGAATAATGCTGCAATGAACTTAGGTATGCATATATATATTTGGGAATTCACGATTTCAAAGTATATCCGGAGAGGGATTGCTGGGTTGTATGGTACCTTTATTCTCAATTTTTTTGAGGAATCGCCAGACTGCTTTCCATAGTGGTGTACCAGTCTACATTCCCACCAGCAGTGGATGAGGGTCCCCTTTTCTCCACAACCTCTCCAGCGCCTGTTATTGCTTGTCTTATTGATAATGGCCACTCTAACAGGTGTGAGGTGACATCTCATTGTGGTTTTGATTTGCATTTCCATAATTGCCTGTGAGGTTGAACATCTTTTCATTTATCTATTGATTGTTCATATGTCTTCTTGGGAGAGTTGCATTTTCAGGTCCTCTGCCCATTCTTTGATTGGATTGTTTGTTTGGTGTGGAGTTTTATGTGTTCTTTATATATTTTGGAAATTAAATCCTTGTCAGAGCTGCTGTTTGCAAATATCTCACAGCTGGTTGGCTGCCTCTTGGTTTTGTTGTCAGTTTTTAGAAGCTTTTTAGTTTGACATAGTCCCATTCATTTATTTTTGCCTTTACTTCCCTTGCTTTTGGAGTCAAGTTCATAAAATATTCTCTACAACCATGGTTCATAAGTTTGGTGCCTATATTTTCTTCTGTGTAGCTTATTGTTTCAAATCTTATATTTTGGTCTTTGATCCATTTTGAATTAAGTTTTGTACACGAGGACAAACTGTAATCCAGTTTTATTCATTTGCATGTAGCTTTCCATTTTTCCCAGAACCATTCATTGAAGAGACTATCTTTACTCCATTGTAGTATATTTCTGGCTCCTTTGTTGAAAATTATCTGTCCATATACATATGGTAAGAGAAACATACTTTAAAGAAAAAATGTTATTTCAGTAAATGCCTTTCTTATTATCTTCACTGGGAAATCATAATCACATTGACATTCAAGCATACATAAACCTCTTCTTTCCTGGAATTGGATTAGCCTTTTTAGATCCAGTATAAAGCACAATACAATAACCAGTATGCATTTAAAGTTTTTCAGATAATTTTTTATTAAGCATAAAAGAGAAAATATGGTATATCTTAGAAGCGTTAGAAGGAGATAGCAAAATTTCTCTCTAAAATAATGTGTAACTTTGTGATGAATCAGCATCTTATTTGATGACACTAAAGAAATAGCTTTTGCTATTCTCTAGGGGGAAATTATTCTAGATGCCTGTCATTTTATCCTACAAGTGTGCTGGAGATCTTCCAGAGGGATATAACTGAACTTCTACAAGGTCTTTTTAAAAAAGAAAACTAAATAAAATAGAAATAGCATTCACAATGCACTTATTGCTTTGGCATATCTGAAAATAAAATTGCATCCCATTGCCTGTATGGCAGGGGGTTTAGCATACCCAGGAGATAAACTACAACCCAGAGAAAGGTATTCAAATTTAGTTATCTATCCTGACTTTCATCATTGTTAGAAAATGGTGCCAGGTCAAGATCCAATGATGAAACTAGAGTTTTGTGTTGATGACATTAAATATAGGGATTATTTTAGTCTCATGATGCCCCAAATTGTGTTTTCACTAACTCTTTAGTGAACTTGTATTAATTAATCTACCAAGTTAAGTGAATGTCTTGCAGTGTGGCAAAGTCCAGTATACAGATTTCCAAGACTCTCCTGGGGAAAATCCATTTTAGAAATTCTAAGTTCAGACAACACTATGAACTAATTAATATTTATTGACTATTTATTTTTACATTGTTTACAAATGAGAATAATACTTATCTTCATATTGGGGTGACTCTGTCACCTTTAAAAAAAAAGATAAGTAAAATGTAAAAACTAGTATTGTGGAGCTCTTTCAGAAACAAAGCTCAAACATCTGAACAGAAATATCATCTTAGAAAAGCCCATGAACATGAAGCCTACAGTGTTTAAATAGGAGGAAAACCAATCAAAAGAGCTTATGTAAGAACAAAAGTTAATATCATTGCAATCAATGCTTTTCCTTCTAAGTAATTCCTACAAAAATGTATGTATTTGTACTCAGACACTACATAATGAATTCTATTTACAGTTCCATTTGTAAACCTTAACAAATTTTATGAGTTTTTAAAGTTAATTTAGATTATAACAAGGGACTCTCTTGTGATAAATCAGCTTGAGCCATAAGAGAATTTGTGAATATGATCACTTCCATGCAGATCGGCCCAGTTCACTGGTCTTCCATTCATTAACTTCCACTTCTTTGAGCCATCATAATGTGAAACATTTGTCAAGCTATGGAACATGTCTTTCCCTATGTGAGGGGGAACATAAGAATTTTTATTCCTAATACACAGTGATTCATTTACCATCAACTTTGCTGTAGAATCTACAGTGTAGATCACTCTTAGACCTTCAACTTAGTTAATGCATCTGGATCCTTGTGTTATTCCTCGTTGCCAGAAATGCACCACTGGCTAATATCTGGGTTCCCATCTTAGATCTAAGAGTCCTGTTTTAAGACACTCCCTTTGATTCTTTGCACCAATCTTTACTAATATTGGCTGAAAGCCTGAGTGGTTCTATTCATTCTTCTGTGAATAAGATGTTCACAAATTCAGGATTCTCTGTCTTCCAATGTCTCAAGTAGAAGCTACCTTCTGTTGTATAGAGCCACCATAAATCTTATTTCCTAATGAAACATTTTCAAATAATGATTATAATTTACCATTAGTCCTAAATCCAAAATTCCAATACATACCTAAATCAGTCAAATTGTATTCTCACTAGAGGCTCAGTGCACAAAATTTGTGCATGGGCAGGGGGGGAGGTCCCCTCAGCCCAGCCTGCACCCTCTCTAATCTGGGATGCCTCGGGGGATGTCTGACTGATAGTTTACGCCCAATCCCAGGAATTGGGCCTAAACTGGCAGTTGAATATCCCTCTCACAATCCTGGACCTCTGACTCCTAGTTGCTCGCCTGCCTGCCTGGTTGCCCCTAACTGCCCCCCCACCCAACCTGCTGCCGGCCTGATCGCCCCTCACTGCCCCCTCCCTGCCAGCCTGGTTGCCCCTAACTGCCCCCTCATTGCCGGCCTGGTCGCCTCTTACTGTCCCCCCATTCTGACCTGGTCACCCCCAACTGCCCCCCCCTGCTGGCCTGGTTGCCCCCAACTGTCCCCCCTGCCATCCTGGTCACACTTCACGGCCCCCCTGCTGGCCTGGTCATCCCACGCAGCTTGCTGTTTAGTCCTTTGGTCATCCCTCACTAACCCCTCTGGCCAGCCTGGTCACCCCATGCAGTCTGCTTGTTCAGTCGTTTGGTCATCCCTCACTAATCCCCCTGCTGGCTTGGTCGTAGGCAGCCATCTTGTGAGGGCGTGATGGTTAATTTGCCTATTACCTCTTTATTAGATAGGATAACTATTTTATATGGTATATATTCACATACATATACATGCCTCTTTCTCTTCCTCTCAATATTTTTCTTTCTCCTGATTCTCCTTGTCCTTGTTATCCTCCTCTAACTCCTTTTTCTTGTAAAGCCAAAGGAAAATGTCAAAATTCATTAGACTCAGATAGCTAGATGATTAGTTTTCCCACAAAAGTAACTCATCTAATGTCATGAAAAGACATGGGATCTGGGTTCAGAAGGAACTAGGTTTGAATCTCAGATGAGCTCCTAACATATTTTTAGCAAATTAGATATTTCTTAATTATTTTTCTCACCTGTAAAGTGAAGATAAGCATATTCATCACTCAAGGATTTTGGAAAGATCAAATGAAATAGAAAAGACAATTTTTGTAATATAGTATTGGGCATAAAGTAGGTGTATGGCCAATTTTTATTCTCTCCTTTTTTTCTAATCTTCTTGTCTTTGATAATTAGATATAGAAATAAATCATTATATGCATACTTCATTTATTTACGCTAATCACTTGGCCTTTATATTTTCTTTTAGACCCCAAACACATAAATTAATAGATACATACAGGGGAAAAACCATTACTACAGTATTGTATATTGGCAAGTATATTTTCTGATATAATTAGCTTTCAGCCAATAAGAATGTATAAAAACAGATGGTGCTCTATACATTCTACTGATGATCATTACTACTCTACCACATGGTTAAGGTTTGCAGTCAAAATTTTGGATACTTGACTTTTCCAAGATGACTATGATCAGAAATATACTAGTATACTGCTGTTTATTCAATGGAGGCTCCTTTTTTTCTTATATTTGTTGGTATTCTACTAGCAATATTGATCCAGAATAGCTGACTAGAATTTTACAAATGATAATGCCAAAGAATGAAAATAAAACACAACAAGGTGCATTCAGTTAATTAGCCTTAAGTAATAGACAACAAAAATCAGCAGGTAGATTGAGATTGTTGAAGGTCTTTCAATGCTATGAAAATTCATTTGAGCATCACTACAATCTATATATATATCTATATATATATAAGCCTAAGTGACCATTACAACCACATGACCGGACGGTAGCTATGATGTGCACTGACCACTAAGGGGCAGATGCTCAACACAGGAGCTATCCCCTGATGGTCAGTGTGCTCCCACAGATAACCTCCCACAGCTGGTCAACCTCCTGCATCCCCTCCCCACCCCCACCCCCACGCTGGTCCAGATCGGCCCTGATCACTGGCCTGGCTGAGGGACCCCACCTGTGCATGAATTCATGCACCAGGCCTCTAATCTATTAGAATAGATTGACTATTTATTCAATGAATGATATTTCGAAGAAACTACAGCCCAAGAATGTAAAACATCCATGGTATTAGAAGAAATGAGGAGCTCCTAATTTTCAGTATGGGCAATATAATTTTAAAATAGAATTATAAAACAACCCTTTAAAGTTCTGATGCACTTAATGCTGTCTTTCCTGGAATGCATCCAATTTCCTTGACACAGCCTTAAAATTATAAAAACATTTGAAGGACATCAGACCAACATCTAAATCAATAGAGAGATTTCTTTTCTACATCATAGACATATATAATTCTTAATTTTCCATTTGAAAAATATCAATATTAAAGAGCTTACTACTTTAAACATTAGCCTTTGGAACTTTGTAGTTTAGAATATCAGAAAGAGACAGCATATTAAAAATTTAAATAATTTTAATGATAATAATAGATACATGGGTAGGGTTAACAGAATTATTAAAAGGTGAGACAGCCAATAATGAATAATAGCAGATAACCTTTGCTATCTCTAGGCCTGAAGGGTCAGATATCCTCCCCATTCTTACTCTTAGAAAACTCCCATCATGCCCTTGGTTAAAACCCTTGAGTTTTTAGTAGTATGCCATTTGCTGATACTACAGGGCATACTTATTCAATTCTTGGTAAGAGTTTTAGCCTCAATATATTTGTTATACTTTCCAAAACCAGTCTTTATTTTAATTTATAAACGAGTCTTATAACACTTGGCCTTCCACTCCTTTCAATCCTCTTCTCCAGTGAGTCTGTTTTCCACTGCCCCTCATCCACTCACTCTGATAGTTTTATCCTGTCCTTGATACTACAAATAATCACAGCCTCTCCATAGTTTGTTTTACTGATCACCTATTCTTATTTTTCTAAATAACTGCTCTAGTCAACTCTAATGATATTGTTCCAACCTGCAATAAAGGATTCCTTACCTACTACTATGGATGAGCTCTCTGTGCTATTTTAAATCAATCCATTCACCTTTTCACTAGATTCTACCCATCTCCCAATTATCTCAGCAGTTGTCTTTTCTGTTATCTACATCACTGATATTTTTACTTGTTCAATTATTCACCTATCATATAAATATGCTCTTATTTCTCCCATCTTCAAAACTTTATTTTTTGTTTTACAAAATCATTCCTTTATTCCCATTTCCCCTAAGACCAGATCTTCCTTTATGGAACTGTTCTAAAGCCTTGTCTGTACTTAATGTTCTCAATTCCTTTTCTTCCTCAATCTCTCAAGCACAACTCAATCATGTTTTTGCCCACACTATTACACCAAAACTGCTCTAATCCAACTCTCCAATGACATCCTCATTAGAAAAAAGTGGCATTTTTTTTTTTTTTACTTCAGCTATCAGCTCTGCTGTCCTTGATTTCTTCCACCCACTTGGTTTCCAGGACACAATTCTCTCTTGGTTTTACTCATACACCTCTGCTCATGCTTTCTCATTTTTCTTTGCTGGTATTTTTTCTTTCCCATTGCACTCTTAATATTCGACTATCTGTTGGTGCACAAATTGGCCCCCATACTTATGCAGAGCAAGAAGAAATCGAAGAAAGAGGCAGGCCACTTCATATTGGTAGGCGGCAGGTTCAATAAGCAAGGGAACTTACAAAGGAGGCTTGTCTTGGGTGGCAGCAAGCTAGTAGCTCTCTGCACCCACCCACCAGAATCCTTGGCCTTAACTGGGCTCAGTCATGTAGTCAGTCCAGATGGTCTCCATAACACATTACTCTCTCAAAATCTGTGTCCTTGAAAATGGCTTCCACTGTGAGAACTATGAACAGCACATATATTCTGAGGACAAGGGAGGAGGTGAGGAGTTTGCCTGGGTCCAGCTTGCAGATCAACCAGCAGTCAAATCCTCCAGCACCCTAACAGCACCTCAGGATTCAACCTTAATTCTTTCCTCTTCTCTGTAAACTCACTATCTTTGCACTCACATACACTCTCATACCTATAAATGCTTTCTAAATGATAACAAGTCCCATATTTGTACCTTTAGCTCAGAACTTTCTTCTGAAATGTAGATTCTTATATCAACTCCTTCTCCCAAACCAGCAATTAATAGAAATCTCAAACCTCAGTAATTACAGGAATAAATTATTTATCTCCAGCAAGCTTGTTTAATTTTCTGTTTCTCTTTCCTGTTATGAAGTACAAAAACGTGGAGTCATATTTATCTTCTTTCACATTTCACATTCTACATTCATTTTTTTAATTAAATTACTGCAGGTTCTCTTTTCAACATGTATAAAATTTAATTCAACAATTTCTCAACACCTCCATTGCTACCACCCTGGGATAAGCCACCATCATCTCCTGCCTGCAAAAATAACTGCAGGCATGATCTCCCTCTTTCCCTGTTTGTCCTTCTAAAGTTTCTTCTTACACAGCAGCCAGAGTGATCTTTTTAAAATTTGCCAGACTGTGTCACTCCTCCGCTTAAAATGTTTTAGTGGGACCTGATATCATTGAGGTAAATGCGAAGTTCTTACAATGGATCAAAAGACCTTACAGGACCTGGCTTCCTGGTTCTTTGCTAAAGTCCTTACAGACTGTCTTCCTTGCTCAGTCCACACCAGACATTCCAACTATCCTGGTTTTCCTTACCCACTACCAGCAGGCTCTTACCTTATTCCTCCTGGAATACCCTTTCCCCATGTTACCCACATGTCTACTCCCTTACCTCTTTCAAACCATTGGTCAAATGCCATCTTCTCAATGAGGCTTACCCTTACCACGGTACTTAAAATTCCATCTTATATCCCCCCCAGACTCCTTACATTGCTCTATTCTTCCTTTTTCCATAGCACTGACATTACATAAAATTTACTTATTTAATATGTTGTGTTTATTGGCTAATTCTGCTTCTTAAAAGGAACAGTATGAGGGCATAATTTGTTCCGTTCTTTTTACTGGTGTAACCCAAATAACCAGAGTAGCTTACATGTAGTAGGGACGCAGTTGAATGAATACATGTGAGTAGACATAGATGGCTATACAAGAATCCTCTAACTTTTCTGGCTCTGTGAGAGAGGTATTGAGAATAGTTCTTGCCTTGTAAGGAGACAGAGAGGCAGCTGCTTACAGAATCTGAAGTAAGAGATCTTAGTCCATATAGCTATGAAATCTTAAAGGCCTGGTCTATGGGCTCTGGATACTTAAATGTTTCCAGAAATTACAGCTCAATAAAACTGAAGGTTCCTAAGACACACCAGTTACCTATCAAACCAGAGTCTCTGATTTAGAGTGCAGAAATCTGTTCCTAACAATCCCCTTTAGTGATGCTATGTACAATAATCTTTTACAAATACTGCCTTGAGCACTTATAAATAACACTTCACTGGCAGATATATATCTTAAATAACAGTTTAGGAATGATTAAAAAAAAAAGGTGTCTGCTTGGATGTGAGATAATAAGAGAGAAGAAAACAATATCTGCGTGAAAATGCCTGGTCAAAAAAAGCAATCAGACAGTAAGAGCAACAAAGGCAAACTGTTTTACAGGTTTGTTCTCTCTCCCACCACCCCCACCCCTCAAGGGGCAGAGTAAATGCAGTGGAAGAGAGATGGGAATTTGGGAAAAATCAGTATCCCAGGAAACGATCCTATGTCTATAGTAAATTGTATCCATTTGCACAGACAGTAATTACACATATTAATATGTCACACTTTGTAGGAGATATAATTCACATTTCGCAGGAGATACTTTAAAAACTTAATCATTTCTATTGTTTTTATGCCTATAAGAAATATGGTTATAATGGAATTCACAGTTGAGAGATCCATAAAAGATCAAATAATTATTTCTCCTATGCCCCTGGCTACATATCACATAGACATGCTTGTATGCACAGTAGCATCCTTGGGGACTGCTACTGAAAATGAGCATCATGTTAAAGATCATAACCTTTCAGCTGATGACCATTTAACTGAGGGGGCTGTAAATACGATTACTATCTTACAGGTTTGCAAATTAGGGAATAGATCTCCCACTGAAGACCTGGGTTAATGAGGAGATTTTGAAAACAAATTTTCATTCTCTGACCTTTAGGCAAAATTCACAGCTTCCCAGATAAAAAGAAATAAAAACCCACCACAGCATCTGAAAACACAGCACAAAATATATTCTCAACAGCCTAATCATAAGGTTATAAAAGTGTTTTGAGCTGCCATCCTGCTGAACTCAAGGTGATACTGACATTCTGACATTTCTTCTTTTTCTTTTTTTTTTCCTTAATCTTGTGGGGGGGGGGGGAAGACAAAAGGTGAAAAATTGAGTAGAAAATAAAAACTGTTGTGCCTGACTGGTGTGGCTCAGTGGTAGAGCATTGGCCCATGAACAAGAGGTCCCTGGTATGATTCCAGGTCAGGGCACATGTCCATGTTGTGAACTCAATCCCCAGTAGGGGGAATGCAGGAGATAATCCAACTGATAGATGATGTTTCTATCTCTCTATCTCTCACCTTCCTCTCTCTAAAATCAATGAAAACATATTTAAAAATCATTTTTAACTGTTCTATCTAAATCAAGGGTTCCCCAAAATATCCAACCCAAAGTGTTTAAACTACTATATCTCCTGCATCCAAGTTAAAAAGTGTTTTATATTCTATTGTTTCTCAGTTCTAGCAGGGTTTCTTCCCCTGCATCTTGAAGGGGTTTTTCCTGCGTATTCAACAACTGTGGACAAGCTCTGACCTCAAGTTCCCCATCCACCTTCTCTGTCATCACAGGTCTGCAACCATTTCTTCTCCAATGAGGTCTGCATTCAGACCTTAATATGTATCTTTCCCTTGGGTACTCTTTCTCAGTCCCAAAGTAGGTATTCTTTAGAGCACTCTTTCCTCTTTTATAGAAAATTCCTTATCATTAATGATTCTTTTTTAAATTAAATTTATTGGGATGCCATTATTTAATACATTATATAAGTTTCAGCCATATAATTCTGTAATACATCATCTATATATTGCTTTGGGTACTCACCACTCAAAGTCTAGTTTCCTTCCATCATATATTTGACCCCTTTTATCCTCTTCATCCTCCCTCCATCCCCCTTCTCCTCACTAACCACCATACTGTTTCTGTGTCTATGAGTTTGTTTGTTTCAACTATCCTTTATATTAAAAATTCCCTTTTCAAATTACTGTGTGATTTTTGTCTCCTGGTTGGATCCTGCCTGATAGAAGGAAGAAGTATTGAAATATTTTCCAGGTCCTCTGCATTACTAAGTGCTATTTTTGTAAATGGAAGATAGCAATCTAGGAAATGTGTCGCTCGCTATATTCCTCTTCTGAAACACCATCCTAAAGGAATTGATCAGGCAATGAAAGTTAAACGCTGAACATGTAATTATATAGCTGATGTCCAGAACAATTCTGTTTATAATTAAACTAAAAGGGGTTGGAAATAGGACTTTTCTCTTTAGATTTGAATAAAAGACAAAGTAGACACTATATGAATTTTTAAATAGTCCTAATTGATAGAGTTGATTTTCTAGCTGAGGAACAAAACTTTCATGAGCATTGATCAAATAGCAAATTGTAAAGATTGGTTAATGAGGCGTCGCATTTATATAATTTTCTTAGTACTGCAATTTTATCACACGTTTGGCAGTATCATTAAGCACAATAGCTATCATACTTTTCATAAAAAATGATTCATCTTTTAGAAATGGGTTCCTAAAGGAATTTTATACATGTTATGGTTTTATTATATATCTCCTACAGAAACATTGCTGACTTTTCAATGTGTAAGAAAATAGTGTTGTAAGCTAACCAAGTATATTAAAATACTATGCATAGTTTGGGGATGCAAGGTAAAAATAATACTGATGTAAATAAAAATAGAAAAAAAATACTTGAAATGTGTCTCCCATATTTTCTCAGTTTCTTCTGTGGCTAAAGTTCTGTGCACTTAGTCAACTGGGGGGTTACTAGAAAATATGCTTTTCTGATCATACAACCTCTCCTAACTCCTTGTTAATTCTTCTTATTCTTTCCTAGAAAAACAGCAGGGGCTAGAAGGAAAACCCAGTCTATTGTTTGAAGAGAAATTTAAGGATCCCATGGCATTGATTAATTGGTACAGAGGCTAATTTAGCCCTGGACCACTTATCTTCAGAGTTCTGGTTAGTTGAAGGTATATGCTTAGTTTCTATTACATGCAACTCCAAATCAATACAATTATCAAACATCATAAGTGAAAATCATTGAAAACTGCAGGTCAGTAGAAAATTAACACTAAGCAATATACACTAGTGTTTTCCAACCTTGTTTGAAGATTAAATCACATGCGAGCTGAAAAAGCAACAACAGCAGTAACAACTAATGTGTAGATCTAAACCTCATTTTTTTATTGCTTTGTGGCAAAATCCATTAATAGGTATTTTTTAAAAGTTCTCCAGAGAGTCTAATATTTAGTCAGTGGGTAGTCCCACTGTTGTTATGCTCTGAATAAATCCATGTGGATTGATTGCTTCTGAATATTAGGTTGAAAGTCAAAGAAATTTAGATGTACCAATGAACTGTTCTAGAGAAATATTTTTCAATACAACTTCAAAACTTTAGTGTTGGATCTGTGTTTAATCAGAAAAAAAGTATACTGGTTCAATGGAGAACATATGATTTCAGCACATTTCACCATCTAGTATTTCTACTTTTAAATTTACAATAAAATTACAATAATGTAAAGCCAGACCTCTGTTTATTATAGGTTTTAAAAGCATGGTAGTGGAAGAAAACTATCCCTGCAATAAAAATGCCTTTGAATTGCTACTTCCCTGTGGTTTCTGGATTTAGAATCATATAATAGGTTAGAATCCACTATTAGATGAATAAGATTGGGTTTTCTAACATACAATGTGTCCATACCTCCTGGTAGATCTCTGAGAGTTTCAGCACAGAGTCAAAGAGTTGAAAAAGCACTTTCTTTGAATATCCATGGCCAACTTTCCTTATATACTTACCAATGAATAGCAACCCCCATTAAATTTTGGTCTATCTCAATATATATCTAACTAACCATCTGGGTTTCAGCAGCTATAAAATCTTCCCTGCCATTAGAAATCAAAATGCTTTCCTGAAGTCCTAGAAGAGTTGATTGTATACAATGACAGTGAATAGGTGGGAACCAGACCAACTGATAACCAGACAGCCCTGGCATAGTGCATTTCTCAACCACATGGAGATCAGCAGGTTTTGATTATAAAGATAATGCCTCCTGAGTTTTTAAGAATCTAGTGTTTTTTATATAGTAGATATTGATGTTCAAAATGTAATTTAAATACTATAAATATTTATAAAATATACCTACCTTAGAATCATCAAAACAGCCTATAGAAAGTCTAGGCAACATATAAGGTTATCCAAAGTAAAAAATATGACCAAAGTAAAAAATATATGGGAAGAGTGTCACCACTTGTGTAATATCAAGTAACATTGACATTACATTGAGAAGTTAATTAACAAAATAATAAACCTCAAATATTTGGCAGACATTCAGTCTATGTGGATCTAGCTTTGATAATCACAGAAGCAGACATTTAATGTACCAAATTATTGGTTATACTGTATCATGGATTTTAAAAGTACTACTTTGTAGAGATCAATGTAGTTATTTCAACAGATCTATTACAAAGCCATCACAGTAGCCTCTTGAAATATGAAGTATTTATCAGAACTCCTACACACACACACACACACACACACACACACACACACACACACACACAGGTGCGTGCGCATGCATGCGAATGCAAGGATCAAAACCTGAGCCAAAGTGGTACTCTTTAAGAAGGGTACTCATGCAAAAACAGAGAAGGGACTAGAGGGGAAAGATCTTTGGGTCCAGGCAGAGGATGAGAGGAATTAAAGTCCCCTGTAACGTAAACATTCACTCTTTGGTGGGAAAAAATTAAATTAACCATATAGAAGGTACAGTTAAGAGGAGCAAGTTCGTGAGAAAATTAGTCAAGGAAGATTGGAGATTAATTTGTAAAAAACGAGAGATGCAAAATGACAAGAATTGGACTCAGAGATAGAGCTGAAGTTTAGAGAAGGAGAGAGCAAGATTGAAAATACTCTTCTAATTTAGTGAAGAACATGATGCTATAGGAAAGGAAGGTATCTAATGTCCAAGGGGATGAGGTTGAAAATGAGAGCATTTGATGGATGGGGTATGAGGAAGGACATCAAGATGAAGGAGGAGGTGCTACAACAATTTTACTCAAAATGAATGCTTGGGGTATGAGTTCTTCATGCCCTTTTGATGAATAACAATTTTCTATATTGCAATGGGCCATTCATTTGAGCAGATTATCATGCAACATCAGAAGTCCAGGGAGAAAGGGTCACCTACTTAATGGGCAAGAACAACTCAACAATTCCTAGTTACCTATGAGGAAGGTGGGATAAAAAAAAAATCTAACTATAATAATAAAAGCATAATATGCTAATTAGACCGGGCAGCCAAACGACCTTCTGGACGTCCTTCCGACCTTTCGGACAAAGCTGGGGCTGCGAGGGCTGAGGCAAGCTACCGTAGCTGTGAGGGCCGAGGCGAGCCCCTTGCATGAAATTTCATGTATTGGGCCACTAGTAATTAAGAAATGCCTTTTTCAGTTAATGACATTCACTGGGTGCCTAGAGCTAATATAGTATTTTGTATTTTATATACCTGACCTTGGCCTAATGTACACCACCTAAGGGGACAGGCATTATTTAGTACTGCTTTACCTATGAGAGACAATAGATCTATCTGGTCCCAGTTCCTGGCACAGATACTAAAACTCTTGTAATGTCTTAAGTAATAAGAGCACTAGGAGCAGCTTCTGTTCTAATTAAGTGACTCTTAGTGGACTCCTGATTGGGGGCTGGTCACCACAAAGATCAAGCCACGATTAGAAGTTTGAAATTTTAGCCCCACCCCCCATATTCTAGAGAGGGAGAGGGGTTGAAAATGAAGTTAATAATTGATCATGCCTTCATGGGAAAAACTCCACAAAACAACAGTAGGGGGCTGAGCAAGCTTCCAAGTTGGACACATCCACATACCAGAAGTGTGATGCACCTCAACTCCATGGACACAGAAGCTCCTCCACTGGGGACCTCCCAAACCTTACTCTATGTACCTCTTCACCTGGCTGTTCTTCTGCATCTTGATCACATCCTTTATTAAAATGGTAAATGCAAGTGAGTAGTTCCCTGAGTTCTGTGAGCTACTCAAGGAAATAAAAAACTCCATGGGGGCGGAAATCATGGGACCATCTGACTTGTAGGCAAGACGGCAGACATTGTGGGTAACCTAGGTCCTACTACTTGTGATTGGCACCTGGGGGGGGGGGGGGAGTCTCATGGGACTAAGCCCTTGCCCTATGGCAGTGGTCGGCAAACTCATTAGTCAACAGAGCCAAATATCAACAGTACGATTGAAATTTCTTTTGAGAGCCAATTTTTTTAAACTTAAACTTCTTCTAACACCACTTCTTCAAAATAGACTCGCCCAGGCCATGGTATTTTGTGGAAGAGCCACACTCAAGGGGCCAAAGAGCCGCATGTGGCTCGCGAGCCGCAGTTTGCCGACCACGGCCCTATGGGATCTGATGCTATCTGCAGAAATATAGTGTCAGAATTGAGTTAAATTCTGGGACACCCAGCCGGTGTCAGTTGTTTGGTGTAGGAAAAACCCCACACATTGAATACAGGAAGCATCATATGTGAAAGTAAAGAAAGGACAGACACACAAAAGAAGAGCTATAGGCTTTTCAATACAACCTACCGTATTTTCCAGCATATAAGACGACTGGGCGCATAGAAGATTTTCCTGGGTTAAAAAGTCGTCTTATACGCCAGAAAATACGGTATTAGAAAACCATGTTACAATAATTGCCCAGCAAATTCACACTATGGAATTGTCAAATGTGGGGGCTAACTCAGACATTTCTGATTCAGATACTCACACTGACTTTCAAGATGTCCTCTCCATCCAAACTGGCTAAAATTCCCCACTTGGCCAGAGGCAGACTCTGGCTTGAGTCATAAAATCCATTCTTCAAGAATATTTACCACATTCACACATTTGCAAACCCAGGGAAACTAGAACAGGGAGCAGCTGTGCAAGATCTTTTAAAGCAGATGTAAGCTGAATTTGGAAAAGTATCTGTTCTCCTCTGCCTACTAAAACTCTAACAGCTTTCAAAACCTTGCAAACCCAGTATCTCATGGATATTAAATTTGGCCTTTTGTGTGAGCCAGAAATATTAATAATAGGCTTTAGGCTCATGGCCATCATGTATCTTACCCCCTATACCCCTGCTGGGTATTTGAGAACAAAGGGAGAGTTTTGAGTTTTGCCACCTTAAAAAAAAATTATACATACACACACACACACACACACACACACACACACACACACACACACACACACTACAAGCCTGGTGCATGAAATTGGTGCAGGGTAGGGTCCCTAGGCCTGGGTTCCCCGCCTCCTTCCATCACTCCCTCAGTACCCCTCCCTGCCAAGTTCCACGCCGCCCCCTGGTGGTCAGCTCATGTCATAGTGAACGATCGAACTCCTGCTCTCCCAGTCAAACTCCCGAGCGAACAATTTGCATATTAGCCATATATATATATATAATAGACAAATATGCAAATTGACCATACCTCCAACACACCCACAAGCCACGCCCACCATCCAATCAGAGCGAGTATGCAAATTAACCCAAACCAAGATGGCTACAGCCACATAGAGCAAGGTTTCCTAGGTAACAGAGGAAGCCAAGCTTTCCACCTACCCTGGCCAGGCCTAAGCCTCCACTCAAGCTACAAAGTTTGAATTATAGAAGGTAAACAAATTCAAACAAATGGCGGCAAAATGGAGCTTGAGAGAGCAGGCCAGGGTTGCCGCCCGTAACAGGGGAAGCAAAGCTTTCCGCACACCCTGGCCGGGCCCACCCGCTTAAGGCAACAAAGTTTCAATTATAACCCCAACACAAATGGCTGCTGGCCTCGGAGGGAGCCCCAGGCTTGGCTCTGCTCCAGGCTACAAAGTTTCAATTGTAGAAGGAAAATAAATTCCAGATACCAGGGCCTCCGCTTGCGTTGCCAGGGGGCGTGGCCCGCTTGCAAACCACCACAGGCCCCTCGCTCAGGCCACCCCACGCCCCAAGGGAACCCCACCCTGATCAGAGACGCCCTTCAGGGCAAACCAGCTGGCCCCCACCCCTGTACCAGGCCTCTATCCTATCTAATAAAAGAGTACTATGCAGATTGATCATCACTGCAACACACAATATAGCTGCCCCCATGTGGTCAAAGATCCTGCCCCCATGTGGACACAAGATGGCCACCACAAGATGGCCAGCAGGAGAGGGCAGTTGGGAGGCACCTAGCCTGCAAGCGAGGGCAGTTGAGAAGGACCAGGCCTGCAAGGGAGGGCAGTTGGAGGTGATCAACCCTGCAGGAGAGGGCAGTTAGGGGTAACCAGGCCGGCAGAGGAGGGAAGTTGGGGGCAAACAGGCTGGCAGCAGAGTGGTTAGGGGGTGATCAGGCTGGCATGCAGAAGCGGTTAGGGGCAATCAGGAAGGCAGGCAGGCAAGCAGTTGGGAGCCAGCAGTCCTGGATTGTGAGGGGGATGTCCGACTGCCCGTTTAGGCCTGATCCCAGGGATCGGGTCTAAATGGGCAGTCGGACATCCCTTGAGGGGTCCCAGATTGGAGAGGGTACAGGCTTGGCTGAGGGACAACCCCCTCCGTGCACGAATTTCGTGCACTGGGCCTCTAGTATACACACACACACACACACACACACACACACACACACACACACACATATATATATATATATATATATATATATACATACACACTAGAGGCCCGATGCATGAAGATTCGTGCAAGAATGGGCCTTCCTTCCCCTGGCTGCTGGCACTGCCTTTTCGCTCCAGCCCAGCTCCTGTGCACGTGCAGCCTGTTGTCTTCCCAGCTGCCCAGAGGCCCGGAGTGGCTGCGGTGGTGCAGAATGCCTTTCCACCTTCCCAGCTGCCCAGAGGCCCAGAGTGGCTGCAGTGGTGCGGAATGCCTGCGTCATCACCATGGCGATGATGCAAGTGTCCACCCCGGCCGATCGGTGCCTGTGTATGCAAATTAACCCACCATCTTTGTTGGGTTAATTTGAATACTCACTCCTGATTGGCTGGTGGGTGTTGCGAAGTTATGGTCAATTTACATCTTACTCTTTTATTAGTGTATATCAGCCATCTATATATATAAAGAGGTAATATGCTAATTGGTCCTAATGGGGTCCCAGTCATGACCAGTCAACAGGCTGCACGTGCACAGGTGCTGGTGGGCGGGGACTCCCGCCCCCAGTGAAGGCATGCACAGGCCTGCCCAGCGCTAATGTCACGCTGCCTCAGAGGTAGAGGCCACTCCCAATGGAGGCATGTGCAGGCAGGAGCTGGTGGGTGGGGACACAGACGGGGGAATGCCCCAGCCACTGCAGTGTGACTTGAGGAGGCCCAGAGCAGACACAGACAGGAGGGCTTACCCAAGCCACTACAGCGTGGCTGGAGCAGGACTGGAGCGGACACAGATGTTTTTTTGTGGTTAAGGGACTAGAGTCCATGTTCATGAAAACACCTAGGTGGCTGCAGCAGCCAGCATTGGGATGATGGGTGTGGCGCCTTCCTCTGATCAGCCTGGTCACCTCCTGCACAAGGAAACCAGATTGTGGCTTAGGGGGAGCGGGCCTAAGCCATCAGTAGGACATCCCCAGAGGGCTCCCGGACTGTGAGAGGTGGCAGGGTGGGCTGAGGGACACCCCCCCCATGCACGAATTTCATACACCGGGCCTCTAGTGTGTGTGTGTGTGTGTGTGTGTGTGTGTGTGTGTGTGTGTGTGTATATATATATATATAAATAATTTTTTAAATAAAAAAACTGCACTACAATGCAGTTTAATGACAATCTAATTAATATAACAAAGCATTGCCACTTAAAGTATGTTAAATATCTACAAAAAGAAAAAATAAGTATTTTTAGATAAAGCTTTCCAGTGATACACATTTTAGTAGTGTTTCAGATAAAAGGAACAGAAAGGTAGGAGGAGATGGGGTCTGAAGTCTAAAATCCTTGGTTTCCCTGGAGAGGTAATCAGTACCTCTTAAGAGCTGAGTTGCTGCAGCAAACCACATATTTTGCATAAAAATAGCAGAAAACATGTCACATTCCCTTCAAATACGTTATCTTTTATCATTCTAAGTCTGGCTGTGATAAATGACTTTTCTACAGAGTATGAAGTACCTCGCCCCATGCTAAGATAATAGAGAGAGTCTCTCACACCTCAGTTCTCAGAATAGGATGGGGACACATGGATCACCAAGTCTGTGCGAGGACCATCCTTGGGCATCAGTGGGAGGACAGATACTTTGCCACCAGGGGAATCGTGAAGCCTTTGCCCGACTGGCTTCCCACCAAGGACTTCTGCCTTTAGAGCAAGGTCTCAAATTGATGGTCCTCAAACCACAATTTTATTTTATTTGGTGAACAGATTATTTTCAAAAAAAGTCTACATTCCAGAATCTAATGTGGCAGAGTGTATCCTTTCCATTTGCCAGGCTTGCTACCACTCTGCTGTTTTCTTTTACCCATTCAATTTTTTTGTTTTATTTACTTGACCCGAACAAGTCTTTGAATTTGAGTCCCTATATTTATCTTATATAAGAAAGAAAATGTGGCTAGACATAGAGAACCATCTATCATCAAAGAAAACCTAGAAATTGTGTAGTGCTATGAGGTAAGGCTGTGAGAAAGTCACCAGTAGCATGGACTACAAGTTGTAAACAATTTCTGGAGGGCAGTTGATGGGCAGTATACAACAGAAAATAAAATGTACGTTCATTTGATGCAATGCTTCGGATTCTACCTTAAGGCGATACTTGCATAAGAACTTACAGATGGAGATTTAAGGATGTTCATTGCAACTTTTTTATAACAGGGGGGAAATGAAATTAATATAAATATCCATCTCTGAAAAAGTGATTATGCAAGTATGATAAAGTTATAGCATGTGAAATTATGCAACCATCAAAAGGGAGGTAGGCCTATGTGTACCTTCTTGGGAAATGCTCCAAGATACAGTTACATTAAAAAACAAACAAACAAACAAACAAACAAACAAACAAAAAACACAAGTCAGGCTAAGTGTATAATGTAAGCCCATTAATTTAAAGTATGTGTATGTGTATATTGATATGTATTTGAGTGTACACACCTGGAACATTAACTGAAGAAATGGGATGACACATGCCATACTCTTCTATAAACTGAGGTGTGAAGTGGACATTTTCCGTATTTCTGTTCTAATACTCACTTATTGAAACACTAGAGGCCTGGTGCATGAAAATTCATGCACTGGAAGGGGGGTCCCTCAGCCCAGCCTGCCCTCTCTCACAGTCCGGGAACCCTCAGGGTCAGGAGGCGACCCGGTGATCAGGGGAAGGCAATGCCCCCATCACACCTCTGCTGCTGCTACTGCCAGCAGCGCGAGCCTTGGCCGGCCCTGGTTACCTAGCCTCAGGCGGCCCTGGGCGCCTGGGCAGCTGCCATCCGAGGCTTGCCTGTGCCTTGGGCTCGCCCTGGGCAGCTGGGCAGCCACCATCCGAGGCTTGCCTGCACCTCGGGCCAGCCCTGGGCGGCTGGGCAGCCACCATCCGAGGCTTGCCTGTGCCTTGGGCCAGGCCTGGGAGGCTGAGGGGACTGGGGTACTCTGGAGGCAGGCGCACGGGGTGGGCCCAGCCATGCCGCGTGCCTGCTGCCTTGGTGGGGCTGAGGGAACTGGGTGCTGCCATCTTTGAGGGCATGGCAGTCAATTAGCATATTCCCTCCTTATTGGCTGTGGGTGCCACCATCTTTGTGACGGTGTGATGGTCAATTAGCATATTCCCTCTTTATTAGATAGGATTTACAATAATAATTTACTTATATACTGACTTTAGGTTGATAAAAATAATAATTATAAAAGAAATGAGATAAAAAATATATAATTATTAATGGCTACCTTGATGTGTTCTCTTAGAATACCCTCCCTCAAGTCCCCACTCTTGTTGCTCCTTTTCCAACAAACTATTTCTTTTCATCCATCCTTCAGACATCAACACATTTCACTTGTTTAGGTAGCTTCTGCTGAACCCCCTGAAATAGAGCACCCTATATTTTCCACCATAACTATCTTCTAGACCAGACTGGAAGTTCAGTAAGTTCAGGAAGCAGGCCTATGCTTTGGTTATTGTTCCCTTGAAATAACAAAATGCTTGAGTGACTATGTCCCACATATTGGAGGAGCTGGCCTACACACTGGATGCTGGCTGAATTCTATTGGGGGGGAGGGAGCATCAGTGCGAGGTGCTGCTTTCAAACTTCAGGTGAACTTACTATTAGCCAGGTCCTGATCCATTCTACTTGGTAGGAACCTGAAAGTGTTTGTTGAATCAATGATTAAATTTGTTAATTCATGAATCAAATGAGACTTATCTCAGTTTTACGGATTGAAGACAAACTCCTCCTGGAAAGGTATATGTAAAAAAGTGGGAAAATATGTAAACTTGGAAAAGGAATAGAAAAGCAACAATTTTACCAACATACACGTTTACAGGAAACAGCCCTTGTATCTTATTTAGACCTAGAGGCCCAATGCACGAAATTCGTGCAAGAGTAGGCCTTCCTTCCCCCAGCTGCTGCACTGGCTTCCCTCCAGCACCCAGGACCTGGGCTTCCCTTGCAGCCCTGGCTTCGTCCGGAAGGTCATCTGGAAGGACGTCTGGTCTAATTAGCATATTATGCTTTTATAATTATAGATTATTACAAATTACTGATTCCAAATAATGTCTAATCCATCTATGAATGTGTTCAGGTATAATTAAATAATCATTGGTTTGTACTTTCACTAATATTAATTTTAAAGTTTCTCAGATGATGTAATCCTGAAGATAGAAAAAAAATATTATAGGCCTGAGGTTCAATACAGTTTATTACTTTTAAACCACACATCAGTTTCTTAGGTGGAAAGAGAAAGAAACACAACAGCTTACACAGACACAGAGAACTGACTGATGGAAGCCAGAAAGGAGTGGGGTGCAGGACTGGGTGAAAAAGGTAAAGGGATTACGAGGTACAAATGGCTAGCTACAAAATAGCCATTGGGATGTAAAGTCCAGCATATGAAATATAGTCAATAACACTATAATAACTATGTATGGTGCCAGGTGGGTATTGGAAATAACAGGGGGAACACTTTGTACAATATATGGTTATCTTACTGTGCTATACACCTGAAACAAATAAAAAAATAATATTGAATATAAACTGTAATTGCAAAATTAAAAAAATTAAAAAGAAAGATAAGATTCTGATGTCCCAATCTCACAGCTATATATCCCTCCTTCACATTCCAGTAGTTATATTGCTTCCATTCAGATATTAGCATAACTGAGCAATTTTATTTAGTTATCCATTCCATTCTAAAATGTGTACTTACCCAAGCACTTAAGACTTGTAATTTTTCTAACCATCATCTATCTTATTGCTATTTCTTTCAAACTCTGTTAGTAAAAACGTTATTGTAATTTTGATGTCCCTCAGACACCTATTCAGTGTGTGTGTAAGGTTTGACCCCCAGATTATATAGAATTTACACCTCTTATTTCCTTTTATCATCTGCCACTTCTCCAAATGTGGCTCTTTATATTAATTACCATATCGCATGCCAGTCAGAGCATAGCGGGACCTGGGTAATGAGCCTTTTCACCCGATGTTATAAAGGGAGCATGCCTAATGATCTTTCCTCCTGCGTCCCCATCTCCAGAGTGCTCGCCAGTTCTTCTGATAAACACGACACAGTCACCCAAGGGCCAAATGTTTAGCATGGATGTCCCAAAGTTGCTTGGTGTGGTTTTTTTCAGCTTCCCAAACTTGTGTGAGGTACATTTTACTTAATAAATTAACTTGTTTTCCTATTATTTTATAGACAAAGACTAACCAATTACTAATTTTTCTTTGAGTTAATGGTGGCAATAATCCTGAACATGATGATTTAATGTGGAGGCATTTCTCAGGTAACATGATTGCATTTAAGTGAGTCACAAAATTAGAAAACTAAATTTAAAGCTGGTAATACAAAACCAATGTGAAAGTTCTTTGGAGATATTATAACAATTTTTCAAATATGAATTATTGTCACCTCATGAACAGAAACACAACCTGATTAAACAACAAGAAAAAGAGAAATGGAGGGATAAAGGCATGGAGAGTGAACTACATAAGTCCTCTATCAGTGAAGGCACAACACACCTACCCATTCTGGCATCAAAAGGAAAACTAATTAATAGTTTATAAGATTCAAAAGTTGACATTGTTTCTTTGAGAAATAAAATATACACTTACAATCCTGAGGAAATAAAATGCACTAAAATGGTCTGTCAATGTTGATTTAAAATACTGTAACACTTACCTTCTTTGTTTTTATTTCTTTTTATTTTTTATTTTAGTATTATTTCTACTTATTGAATTTATTGAGGTGACATTGCTTAGTAAACTTATATAGGGTTCAACATGTACAATTATATAATACATCATCTGTAATTGTATTGTGTGTTCACCATCCCTTCCATCACCATTTATCCCCCCTTTATCCTCTTATACCTCCCCTTACCCCATTGCCCTCTGGTAATCACCATACTATTATCTGTGTCTATGAGGTGTGTTTTTTTTTTCTTTGATTAATCTCTTCACCCAGCCCCCCAAACTCCTTTCCCTCTGACAGCTGTCAGGTCTGTTCTCTGTATCTATGAGTCTGCTTCTATTTTGTTTGATGGTTTATTTTGTTCATTAGAGTCTACATATCAGTGAAATCATATGGTAGTTGTCTTTCTCTGACTCACTTATTTCACTTAGCATTAGATTTTCCAGGTCCATCCATGCTGTTGAAAAGGGTAAGATTTCCTTCATTTTTATGGCCAAGTAGTGTTCCATTGTGTAAACTTACCACAACCACAATGAGATATAACCCCACACCTGTCAGAATGACTATCATCAATAAATCAACAAAGATGATTCTGTGGGGTTTTTGTGTGTGTGTGTTTTACCTATTTTTAATATGTATAATTTGAGGAGAAAGGTTTTTAAGATTGAATACACTTGGGAAAAACTGGGTTAAATAAAGATGAAGTTGTAACTACATGACTTATCAGATCCTTTAATGAGCTAAAAGTGGTATTATCTCCTCATCAGAAAGGAGTTCAGTCTACAATGCTTCCCACAAGTATGAATAATAGAACCCTTTTCCCCAAAGACTACTTAACAACACTGGTATTTTACAAGCATATTTTGGTGAACACTAATACAAGTGGATAAAGATAATCATCTTATTCTCTTTCTGCATTTTTAATTGCTTCTAGATTTGATATCAATCCTAAAAGGCAACTGATTGTTTTATTAGGAGTTTGGCATTATGTCAGCTTCTACAAATCATTAAGTTTCTCATTTTTCTTTGAGAAATTGAAACAGTGAGCAATGAAGTGATTTACCTAAGGCTATAAGAGTAATATTTATATTCCTAGATTCTAAAATAAGTAAAAACCCGTTCATATTTTCAGTATTTTTTTCCTGAAAAGAAGCATAACAAAAAATTGCTTTTGTTAGTTTTTATTTGGTTTTAATATTCCCTACTCAGTCTTCTGTGCTACATTGAATAACGAACATCACAATGTCTCAGTCTTTGGGTAAGTACAAAAACTTTGTAGAAAATGTTTTGTAGGAAAGTATTTTGAGGGATTAAAATATTTGATCCCAATTGTAGGCTCATTTAATATTTAATATGTACAAATACAATAAATTCTTTTTCATTCACATAGCTTCACAAATTTTCACTGCGGTCTGGCTCACACCCTATTTGAAAATTGAAACATAAAGAAACTTGGTATGTGGAGAAGAGAAAAAATAGTACCAGGGATGAGATCCAGCAAGTGCAGACATTTTCTAATAATTGCACATATGCCACCTGGGCCAGGTAGCACCTAAATCTAGTTTAATAAATGGAACTGCAATATAGGAGGCAGCTGCTCTAGGAGACATCTGCTTGTTCCAGCTGGAAAATAATACATTTTTAGTCTAAAGAAGGAAATGTCCAAGAGAGTGGTAGAATTTTCAGCAGGACCTGCAGATGAGGACTTATGCACACACAAAAATAAAATAAAATAAATCACATTTTACATGGTTGACTATAGGTAGTTTTCCCTTTTGCCAAATCAGCATCTCTAGCAAAATGCTTCTGAAGATTTGAATCAGTATGGAATACACAATCAGCTGCTACCTGAGGTTATATTTACCTGTGATTTATGGGGAGAAAATCTCAGAGAATATTGTATCCAAGCTTCTAATTTTAAAGATTAACAAGTTGAAACCAGAGAACCTAAAATTCAGATTCAGGCATAAAATGTAGGTTACTAGACGGCCAGATGTTGTATTTCCCCCTGCTGCAGTTGGCATTCCTTTGCTCCATTTAATATTTGCAACTTTCAAAGATTTTATAACTGAAGGGGCAGTGTCTTATTAAGCAAGATCTGAAATTCCTAGGCTTGGGAGAAAGGTCAATCAAGAAGTATGTTTGGTAAACTTGAATAAATTATACCCTGAGTGATTATGCCCCAAACCCCTTCATCAGCCAGTGAATACATGCCCTCACCACTAGATTATTGGTAAATCCTGCCCCTTCTAGGGATTTCCCTTTCTTTTACTTGTAAGCACCCAGAGAGGCTACAAATAACGTGTGTACAGGAGTGGCTGTGTGCTTGGACTCAGCCCCAGCTGGAAGCATTCTTTGTTACTGCTGGGGAAACTCAAACCTTCCAGCCTTAGATGGGAGCCATTTTTGTCAAGTCATCAACTGTATTTTTGTACCAGGATAAACAAAAAAGAAGAAAAATATATATTAATTGTTCCATTTCACTACAGCCCGCATAAGCTATACGGTCTGTGGTCCCTTGCCAATGGTAATTTTTCTTTGGAGTATTTACTAGTAGTTTGGGCATCTCTCAGAATCAAAGCTGCCTTCTACGGGGGGTTCACTGTATCTGTGCTTACTGTTGGACTGAGGCTATTGGATATACTACTTCTTCATCCTACTGTGATCCGTGGATTTTCAGGCCACCCATGGATCCTGTCCTTTCATTACCGACCTGTTTCCACATTTCTGGTATTCCCCTCTTCAGCCTGTTGTGAAGAGACTTGTTTCTTGTGTCTAGCTCTCCCAGTGGAGCATTTCAGAATCTTTTCATTTTGAGCATGATCATCTTCCAGGAGTGCATAGGCACAGGGGTGGGGACTGTGATCTCCCCCAGCTTTGTCATATCTATTCATTCCAACACCCTGGTTCTTAAGCAAAGCCTGCTCTACTGTGATGGAAGTATTCTTCACTCAGGGTGAGTTTTCTCTGAAGCGGCCAGTATTTTATCCCTATAGACTGGCTTTTTATGGGACCAGCAATTGTAAAGATTTTTCTGGATCCAAGTAGTAAAATAATCTAAATAAATAAGTGAAGTAGATGTCTCAGTGAAATGATATGTAGAGAAGTAGATACCACGTCAAACATCCTGATCTGACCTGAGAGCTCTAACTGGATCCATTTCTGAGCTTGACACCCTCTGGATTGTCTCCATTCTTACTCACTGACTCCACTCTCTGTATCTCCCATGGTTCTATTTCACTCCTTTTGACTGCAGTAATTCTTAGCCCTAAACCTTTAGACTAAAAGTTTGTTTCTTTACTCCAATTAGAAAGTTTGTTTTTATTGAAACAGTTTAAGTTACATGGCCATTCTTAAGAGAGGTCTGGTTGGTTTGAGCCAACTAGAATCCATTCCAAAATTTATGAAGAGATCATTCTACTGATAATGGCAGGCTAATGACTTCACAAAAACAATAGGGAATGCCATTGCTAAGAAGGAAGAGAAATAATATGTGAAGAAAATAGCAATATCACTTTTAGGAACCTCCTGTCCTTTCAGAAAATACTGTACATGGGTTATTTCTACTTCTAAAAGCGAATAATGCAATCTCTCCTCTCCAACCCATGATATCTCAGGTCTGACTGAGCCACTGTGCTTTGCTAAAATCTCAGACCTAGATCAACCATATGTTGTTTTTTTCTCCCTTGCTCAAAGATATTTTTTCCATTGATTTTTAGAGAGTGGAAGGGAGAGGGAGAGACAGAGAGAGACACTGATGTGAGAGAGACACACCAATTGATTGCCTTCCACACGTCCCCAACCAGGGCCGGGAGCCTGCAACCCGAATCGAACCTGGGACCCTTCAGTCCGCAGGCCGAAGCTCTATCCAGTGAGCCACTGGCTAGGGTAAGATCAACTATATTTCTGAACCTTATTCCAACTTTTGTCTTACCTGACACACAGCTCAAAATGTAATCACCTATTTTTATTATTATTCTCACACGAGGACATGCTTAGAGAGAGGAAGGAAGAGAGAGAGAGGAAGAGAAACATTGCTGTGCCCTAATGGGGGATCCAACCCACAATCCAGGTACTAGTATGTGTCCTGAGAGGGAATCAAAGCAGCAGCCCTTTAGTGCCCAGGACAACACGCAACCAGCTGAGCCACTCCAGTTGTGCTGTAATCCTTTTCTTAGCTCAGATTAATTATTATATTTCTAATGGCAACCTAACTTTAAGTTATCATTTATAAATGCTGGTCTTAGGGGAAGATCTGAAACTTCAGCCAGAACTTTCTATAACATTTAATGAGATTGCTAGATAGCAATAATTATTGGAAGATATTTATATACAAATGTTCTCTGGCCATCATCCTTTCTTGATTAGTACATGCACCTTTACCGAGTCAATGCAACCAAATTTTAGTTCCCCCGTTCTTAGAAATTTCAAATGACTGCTTGCCAACATTATGGATTACACAGGAAAAATGTCCTAATTATTGGATTTGAATATGATGCTTACTTGCAAATGGCAATCCCATTTCCTCTCTATTTCTTATCTTCATTTCTCAGATTTTGGAAGAAAAGTATCACTAACCTATACAGATATAATGCACTTATTAAAAGACTAGAGGTCTAGTGTCCCTAGCGGCTGTTGGCTGCCGGCTGGGGCCTCCTTCCCTTCCCCCCAGCCAGCCCTGCCCCCTGGTTGAACTCCCAGACTACCTCCCAGTGGAGGGGACAATTTGCATATTACGCTTTTATTATATAGGATTTGGAAGAGTTTCCTCCCTTCAAATGATTCCCCTCCCCTTTTCCCTTCATTATAGGTCTGAACATTTCTGTTTCTCAAGAATAATTAATGATGACTAGTGCATCTAAGTGGCCAACCAGAATAGCCATATTAGATATTTTTCTCAATTGAATACAAAGGAACCATCATGGAATAAAGAAAAAGAAGTTCAGGTGTTTAGTCAGCCAGCCCTTGGTTAATAATCCTGACTGCCATTTCCCACGTTTTCATCTCTATTTCTTCACCTGAAAAGCGGAGATGATTAACACATATCTCATATGGTGATTTTGAGGAATAAATGAGAACATTTACATAAAGAAGCTGGGTGAATGCCTAGTACATATTAGGTTCCCAGTAAATACCAGTCCCCTTCTCTTTCTGTCTGTCACTCATTCAGTATTATTTCTTCATCAATAAATAAAGGATTATAGAGATGCTTAATATGAATGCCTCCTTCCTATCCTTCAATCAAAACTATAAAATGCCATACTGGTCACCATGTCCCTACATCAATTAGGACTCACATGCCACTAGAAAGGAACCAAGAATAATTTTTATTTTTGGATCATGGTCAAGCTCTTGCTCATTAAAATTAAAGTTCATACAGAAATGAGGGGTCCTATGCTGAACTTAAATCACAGAAGAAGACATACTTGGAAAGTAGGCACAGTATGATGTCAAAGAAAAATTTCACTGAACAGTTAAACTGTCAGGAAGACTTTCCTCGATATGATTGTAGTAGAGGAAAGAGATTGAACTTAACCCCACGAAAGCAAAAGGTGGAGGTATTTTTCAGCACTGGGTGAGCTAAGGGAAAAGTACTGGAGGGTATAGATTCAAGAGAAGAAGTTGGTCAATGTGATTAGGCCATCTGTATTTGCTAATTAGTTTTTATCAAAGTTAGGCTTTCATAACAGAGACAACTGAGAAAAAGAGGTGATGTCTTTCCTGACCATATTTCAAAGGAATGGACAGCTACCAGGTTCCTGAAAAAGACATTCCTGGGCTTAACAGTGACAAGAGGCTGGGAGAAGATTTACATTTCAAAGGGGCAGGGAAAGAATTTACAATTGCAAATTTTCTAAAGTTAATGTTCCAAGAAAATTGCTAGTAGTCAGGAAGAAACCTGTCCAAAGTTTAGTCAAGCTGAGGGAAACACTCAGGCCTTCTTGGTCAGTGACAAAGTAGGAAGCACACTGGCTTTGGCATATTTGGGGTTGAGCCCTTAGGGAAGCGTGAACACATTAGCTGCATTGTCTCAGATCCTGTCTCAGAGATGGAGACTCAAGGCCTCCAATACATGTATCAAAAAGTTTCAGGGTTACTGTATTTAAGTACTTTACTTACCAGCAGAAGTTAGCCAGATTTATTTGGTGGGAAATTAAATTTCATTATGATATTCACTGAAAAGGAACTCCAAAATAAAATAACTTAGTGCTGGCTGTTGTGGCTCAGTTGGTTGACGCACCATCTTGTATACCAAAGAGTAAAGTATTTAATTCCTGGTCAGGTTATATAACCAGCTTGTGGGTTTGATACCTGGTTGGGGGACATATGGGAGGCAACTGATCTATGTTTCAGTGTCACATCGATGTTTCTCCCTCTCTCTCTCTAAAGCAAATAAAAAAGCATGTCTTTGGGTGAGGATTAAAAAATAATGAAATAAAATAATCATTGATTTTCTTTTAAACTACACATTTTTGTAAAATTCATAATTCATAATTAGGCCAGAAATCCTAACTGGAGTAGTCATTGTTCTACTCAGAATTACTTGAAAAAAGCACCTTTTTTTAAGAAAGGAAGGAGATGAAATTTTTCTCTCAGACCCATGATATTTTGTGTCCCTAAGAAAACTATACAAAAATAAATGAAGAGTCCATAAGAGAGTCTCATCCCTGGTATCTTCCTTGGTAATGCATTAGAATAAAATGCTAGCAACAGCTTGGCTTGAATCACTTACTATGCTGGAAGTTAATGTCTTTCCTCCCCTACAAAGAAAATGATAATTTGATCATTCGTTTCCTTTCTGCTCAATTCTGCCTAATTACTTACCTTCCTTTATTAATAGAATTGGCATCTATATCTTACTGATGTTATCTTTTTTACAACAGAATTAATAATAGTTCAGGAATAAAATTTTACAGAGTAAACAGTGATTAACTAATTAGCTTTTCCTAAGGAGCTGATAATGTCATTAAAGACAGGATGAAGGCATGACTTAAGTACTTTATTAGCACTTCAGAAATGATCATACTTCTCTCCCTTGATTTATTACTTCTGGTACCTCTCCTTCTATTTTTCTTATCTTTCTTGGCATATTTGAAGAGTCCACCTCCTGATGCAACCCTGTGTGTGATATTTGAGGCCTGACCATAGGTGACTACAAAGGCTTTACCTAGTGGGCTGCCCCACACCAGACTTGATGTACAGCCAGTATACTACAGTCTCTGAAGGAAGTTACAGTAAAATATTCAGGCCCTTCTGGCCCATTGTAGTCTTTGAAAATAGCCCAATCCTGGTTCTTTTATTCTTAGTTCTCCATATCTAAGGCCCTGGATAGAGATCTTCAGGTGCCTCTGTTAGCTCTGAGGGCGAGTGTAGGAAGAGGGAAATACATTGAAGATACCTTTCTCCACTCTGACTGGCTATTCAGTGCTCCTCATCCCCTCCCCTCAACCCCCCTCCTCCCCCTCCCCGCCACCCCCAGACTCTCACAGTCCTCCACCTCCCAGTAGATAAAACTGCCAGGAGCCTTTTGTTCAGGGCTGGCTCAACAATGAGAAAACAACACCCACATCTGCACAATGATTCACCAGACCAACTCTACCTGTGTACCTTTTCATGGGGGAAAAAAAATGGAACAGGAGGATTCAGCACTTTCCCAGGTTTTAGATTTTTGCTTACCATAGTGATATGTGACTAACACTAAATGAGTACCAAAGAACCAAATGTTCTTGTCTTATGTCTAATACCAATTTGCTAACAACAGTGTGATAGTTGGAATTAGACATTTCCTTAAAGACACAGACATTATCCACTGTCCAATCCATTTCTCACTTTAGCCTATGATGATACCCATGACCACCACCATTACTTCTCTCATTTTCAAATGAGAAAAATATAATCCCCAAACACTAAGAACTTGTTTGATGTTGTAAAGCTAGTGATTAACACAGATGGGCCCAAATCACATGCTTCCTGAATTAGCCATCATATTCTTTTCCAAACTTCCTATCATTAAGATGAAATCATCTTTAGGGATATTTATAGGATGATTTAGAATCCTTTCTGTAAGACCACGAGCACTTTACATTTATTTGAAAATTATTTTCAAGAAAATTATACACCCTACAATATAAGTATATTTTTATCACATATCTATCGCTCTCTAAGGAGAGAATGTGCTCATTAGCTGTGAATAATTCCTTAAAGATAAGTGTTAAGTAATAGAATCCTATCAGCAAAAGATTAATGTGCCCAATTATCAGCAGTGTTTTGCCCCCAGCTCTGTGCAAACTGAAGAGTACAGAGATAAATTCTAAAGCACCAGTGGTTGTGTGACCCAAATTCAAAACTAATTTATTCAATATGATATGCAGTTTAGATAAATACACTGTCTTTTATTGATTATCTCTTAGGTTCTGAGAACATCACAAAAGTATCCTAGACTTGGGGTTCTACTATCTTTCTCCATTCCAATTCTTACATAATATAATATTTCACAAGTGCTGTCTTGACTCAGTTATGAACTCATGGCTAAAAACTATCAATTTCCCTGTGTGCAATTTACTGAGCCACCACCCCAACCTTTTGTTTTTAAATCAGAATCCCACCTCTGGGCCAAGCAGCATACACCCAAAACACACTCCCTTGTCAAATTCTTAAATCCCAGGGTCAGATATCAGACAACTAGGGATAGCTCCTATACCCTAAAATCTATGAATTTATTCAAAACTAGAGGCTTGGTGCATGAATTCGTGCACAAGTGGGGTCCCTCAGCCTTGCTAGTGATCAGGGCTGATCGGGGCCATGGGAGGTTGGCCGTGGCAACGGACTGACCACCAGGGGACAGCTCCTGCATTGAGCACCTGCCCACTGGTAGTCACGGCGTGTCATAGTGAATAGTTGTTTGGTTGCTTAGGCTTTTATATATATAGACTAGAGGACCAGTGCATGAAATTCATGCATTGGGGGGGGGGGGGGGGGGGCGGCGTCCCTCAGCCTGACCTGCACCCTCTCCAATCTGGGACATCTTTCTCACAATCAAGGACCACTGGTTCCTAAACACTCACCTGCTTGCCTGCCTAATGCTCCCAACTACCCTCCCCTGCCAGTCTGGTTGCCCCCAACTGCCTTCCCCCTGCCTGCCTGATCTTGCTTCCAAATGCTCTCCCCTGCCGGCCTGGTTGTCCCCAACTGCCCTCCCCTGCTGGCCTGATCTTGCCCCTAACCCCCTGCCAGCCTGATCTCGCCCCTTTTCAAGTATAGATAGATTATATAGGATAGAATTGCTTAAATGGGGGGGGGGGGCGCTTACTTCAGCGGAGGAGATGCTTTCGGCAGACAAAAATACATAATCCCAATATCTGGACTGATAGCCAGCCATATGCACTATACTGCCAAACCAGCCATTAAAAAATTGAACTGCTTTCTTATACCTTACACCAAACAGCTGTTGCCCTTAAACCCCTCCTCAGCCCCTACCTTAGGTTTTGCCTTCGCAGTTTACCCAGATTAGGTTCTGATTGATCTGTTTCTATGCCAGTCAATGTCAAAAGCTCCACCTCCTAGGCAGCCATTGGCTCCTTGAAGTTCACCTAGATTTGGTTCTGATTGGTCAGTTTCTATTCCAGTCAGCGTCAAAAGCTCCACCTCCTAGGCAGCCATTGGCTCCTCTGGGAAATCCATAACAGCCCCCCTGACAGCTGTCTCTCTCTCCGGGCCTATCTCTGGGCCTGATCCCAAGCCTCCACGGTAGCTTCGGAGCAGGCCCTGCCTCTCACTCTGGGCCTATCTCCGGCCTGCTCTGCAGCCACTGCAGCAGCAGCGAGGTCATTATGCCTTCGGCCTGGGCCAGAAGCAGAACAACCTCGCAGTGCCTGCCTCACCGCGCCCATCTGCCTGCCAGCCACCAGCCTTACTGTGATAGGAGCCTGTGGGCCATGGGGGAGGGACCAAGAGGTGCTCCATGCACTTCATGGTGACCGTTCGTTTTGGTCATTATGGCCATTGGCTTTTTATATATATAGATTAGCAATTCCACAGGGAGCCAAGAAAACCCTAGATAACCTCATCCTGATTGGCAAACTTAAGCTGCTTTCTGCAGCTCTAGATTACTGTTACCCTTTGCCTGGGTACAACCTTCTGTATGGCACTGATTGGTAGTCTTCTCTGCTATGGAGCATTAAGTATCAAAGAATTTTTTCTTTCATAGAGTGTCACTGTGTTCTGTCCTGCCATCAAAATAATCTTTAATAGTGACATCAGCAAATGGCAGAAAAGAAAGCCCTGGACACAAAATTCTTTCCATGACCACACCAATTCAACAACAATATATGAACAAATCCCCTTTGTGTGACATCCTGAAACTGATTGAGAGGCTCATGAACTCTGACAGGTACTAGACCAGCTACATTAAAGCCAGTAGGAAAATTCAAGACAACCTTTTGTCATAATCCCTATTTCTGGCACAGTGTCATGTATTCTGAAGGAAGCTCTCAATTCCCAAATTCTTCCTAAGGAAGGAGCGTTGGCCTGAGCATCCAACATTTTAACTTTTCCAAGGGCTGCCCAAGGCATTGACTTTTGTATCACCTGTTTTGGTTTATGTGTCATTGCCACATCCTAATGCCTAGGGCCAGTGAGAACAAAGACAGCAAGCAAAACATCATCATAATCCTTGTCTTCAGCTCAGTGCAATGTGAGTAGGAAAAACCTCCAACATGCCAACTTCTCCTTAGCAGGAAAAGAGTAGGCCCGTATGCCCAATATTTTAACATTTCTGTGGACTGTTAAAGGGACTGGCTTCTATCTTACCTATCTTGAAGCACTAAAAAGACAGCATACTTTAAGTGCTTGGGGCTGCTAAGAATAAATATGGTCATTTGGACTAGTATGAAAGCTTGAAAGGCTCCAGAATATCTGGCCAGGCTGATTGAGAGTCTTACATTGTACAAGAGTAACTCATGAAGATTGGTAGAGGTGGCTGTTTTCTTTTATACTAACACACCAACCAAAAAATTCAAGGAAAATGAGAAAACAAGGAATTAGGTCCCAAACAAAAGACCAGGATAAATCTGCAGAAACCAACACTAATGACATGAAGATATATGATTAACTGACAGAGAATTCAAATAAATCATAAAAATGGTCAAAGAGGTCAGGAGAATAATGCATGAACAAAGTGAGAATTTCAATAAAGATAGAAAATATTAAAAAGTACCAAAAATATTGGAGCCGAAGAATACAATAATTAAACAGAAAAAATTCGCTAGAGGGGTTCTGCAGAAGGCTAAATCAAGCAGAAGAAATAATCAGCAAACTCAAAGAGAAGTCATTGGGAATCACCCATTAGAAAAAATAAATGAAAAATAGTGAAGAAATGTAAGGAATTCATGGGATACCATCAGACATACTGATATATGCATTATGGGAGTCTCAGAAGGAGAAGAGGGGAAGCAAGAGACAGGAAGCTTATTCAAAGAAATATGGCTGAAAATCTCCAATTGTGGGGAAGGAAATAGACATTAAGGTCTAGAAGCCAGAACCACAGATATGATGAACCAAAATAACCCCACATTGAGACACATAATAAAACTGTCAAAAGTTAAAGACAAAGAATTTTGAACTGAACAAGAGAAAAGAGACTTGTCGTGTACAAGGAAATCCATATAAGACATTCAGTGAATTTCTCAGAAGAAATATTACAAGTCAAATAGGAGTGGGAGGATATTTTTAAAGTGCTGGTAGAAAATAAACAAACAAACAAAAATGTACCAAAAAAAAAAAAAGAATAACATAGCCTGCAGAATAGTCTTTCAAAAAAAAAGAATCAAAGATACTAATCAAGACAAAGAAAAGTTGGATAAGTTAATCACCCTCAGATTTGCCTTATAGGAATTGCTAACAGGGGTTCTTCAAGTTTAAACAAAGAATACTAAATAATTACACAAACGCACATGAAATTATAAAACTCACTGTTAAAGGTAAATATATAGACAAATATAGAATACTGTAATACCACAACAGTGGTGGGAAAATCATGTTTAATCCTAATGTGAAAGTTAAAAAACAAAAGTATTAAAAATAACTATATCAAATTATTAATAAATGCATAACTTAAGAAGTAAATTAAGACATTAGTAGCATAAAATGTGGAAGGAATGATGTAAGTTTCGTTTTTGAATGTGATTGAAAGTAACTTGTTATCAGCTTAAAACACATTATCATAATTGTGATATTTTATATAGATTCCATGGTAACTAAAAAGAATATACCACTAGAAGTTACACAAAAGAAAAAGGCAATGAATCAAAGCATATCAATACAAAAGAAACGCAATCGAGAATATCAAGACTATAAAAGAGGGACAAAATTGCTATAAGGCAAACAGAAAAAAATGGCAATAGCAAATCCTTCCTTATCAATAATTTCTTTAACTTGTAAATGGACTAAACTACCCCCCAAAAAATGAGTAGCTGAATAAATATAAAAATAAGATCAAAGTATATGTTGTGTACAAGGGTCTCCCTATAGACTTAATGACAAATGACAGCTGAAAGGTAAGGGATGGAAAACTATATTCCATGTAAATGGTAGCCAAAAGAGAGCTGAGTGGCTATACTGACATCAGATAAAATAGACTTTAAGTTAAAATCTGTCACAATAAGCAAAGAACGACATTATATAAAGATAAAAGGGTCAATTCATCAGGAAGATATAACAATAATAAATACATATGCATCGAGCATTAGAGTACTTACATATGTAAAACAAACATTGACAGAACTAAAGAGATAAATAGAAATCAATACAATAATAGTAGAAGACTTCAATACCCTATTTTTAATAATGAATAGAACATCAAGCCAGAATATCACAAGGAAACAACAGGATAGACCAAATGAAAGTAATAGACATATGTAGAATTTTCCATCCAACAACAACAACAAAAATGCACATTCTTCTCAAGCACACATGAAATAGTCTCTAGGGTAGATCACATATTAGGTTACAAAGCAATTTTTTAAAAAAACAAGACAAATAATACAAGCAGTTTTTCTGACTACAATGGAATGAACTAGAAATTAATAGCAAAGGAAAACTGAAAAATTTACAAATCTGACAAGATTATACAATACACTATTGAATAAGCAAAGGGACAAAGAAGAAATCAAAAGGGAAATTAGAAAATATTTTGAGACAAACAAAAGCAATAACAAAGAACAAGGGCAACAAATAGATAACAGTAACAAATATGGTAAATATTATACAACAATATCAACAATCACCTTACACACTAATGATCTAAATAACAATGAAAAAAACAAAGATTGCCAGAGCAAATAAAAAAACAAGACTCAACTATGTGTGTCTACAAGAAACTCGCTTTAAATATAAAGATACACGTAAATTGAAAGTAAAGAGGTTGAGAAAAATAAACAAATCCAAAGAAAATGGGCGTAAATATTTTAATTTCAGACAGAGCAGACTATAGAGCAAGGAAATGTTATCAGAAATAAAGAAAGGCTTTACAGAATGCTAAAGGGATCAATAATCCAAGAAGAGATCACAGAGCATATAAGTAAATAAAAGAAGCCAATTTTAAAAAGAATCATACACACTATATGATTGCAACTAGATGACATTTTGATTAGCCAAAACTATGGATACTTTAAACAGATTAGTGGTTGTCTGGGGGGAGGGGGGTCTGGACGGACAGGAAGGATGAGGACAGAGGATTTCTAGGGCAGTAAGTCTATTCTATGTCATGGATATATGCCATTATAAATTTGTCCAAACTCATGGAATGGATAACACCAAGAGTGAACCTTATTGCAAATTATGGACTTTGGGTATTAATAATGGGTCAATGTAAGCTCATTGATTCTAACAAATGGACCACTCTGGTGCAGAAGACTGGTAGTTGGGGAGGCTGTGGGTGATTAGGACAGAGGTTACATGAGAAATCTCTTTACCTTTCTCTTAATTTTGCTGTGATCCTAAAAGTACTCTAAAAATAAAGTTTACTAGTACAGACGTTTTAAAATTTCAGATCCCTGGGTTTTATCTCCAGTGTAATTATTCAAATCCTTAAGTCCAGTCCCAGATCTCTGCATGCTAAGGGGTTTCTCGAATTATGTTTATACTTAGAGAAAGAGACTCCCTGCACTAAAGAGATTCAGCAGAATCTCAAAACCCAGTATGACCACCAAGTACAGTTAGGTAATTATAAGCCTCTGTCCTGGGTTATGAAACTACTGAAATTGGCAGCTATGAGATAAGAAACAAACTCAGTTTCCCACAGAGTAGTGTCTGTTTCCTGTTGTCAGTTTGACAGGAGCTGTTCAAAACCCTGAAGAAGCTCTGTCCTGACATTTGGAAGTTGCTTTCAAAGGTCTCCAGCTGTGTTTGCAAATTGAAACTTCAGTGTGGCCAGATAATGCAGACAACTTCTATGCTCCTAAGCAGCTTTGTGGTTGGTATAATTATTTTAGCCACAGAATCAGCTTTTCTACAAGCAACTTAACCAAATTTGGTGCAATCATATGAGGTCTTTTCTTGAATAGTCAAATAATCATTTCACTTTTTGATGAGAGCGAAAAAGCAGGCCTGTAAAATATTGAAAAGCAGCACTTTAGATATGATTTCCTACCTGGTAAAATGTATTTGATGCTATTTTTACTAGAGTCATAGACTGTGAAACATTTTCAGGGGCTGACAGAGTAGTTTTCTTTTGATGACACAAGTTTTTAATAATAGGCACTACATTTTCTAAGGACTATTCTTCAGGAACATCATGGGCTATTTATTCACTCAGGTGTTTTAGTATTTCTAAAATGATCCTGATCATTGTTTCTGAATTTAATTTATAATACAGTGACACTCCATTGGGAGTGAAAACAAGTAGAAAAATTTTGAACAGTATTAATAATGAGGCAATGAGAAATATTAGGCATGAAGCTATGGAATTTTACAGTTGGGAAGTATGGTACTATATCATAATTTTAGATTTTATTGAAGTACTTTATTGCCTATAGTTATGAATGTTGTGGTTTTAAGCCTTAGTCCTGTGGAGTTCTACTAATGAACATGTTTATGTCATTCAATTTGTTAACATTTTTTCACCTTACATGAGTCTTCTTTTTAGCCTTTCCAAGGAGAATGCCAATTGTTCTATTATTTCACGAAGAAACATCTTAAAGAATAATTAGCAATCAAGCAACTATAATTTATTAAATGTATAAAACAGGGGTGGGCATATGAAGATGCAATAGAAATATGTATTACACAGGAAGTTTTCAACTACAAGGAAAAGAATATTTATTTAAGTATTAAAAACTGTGAGGACACACATTTTCCTATGTTAAAAGAAGTCTCACTGGGCAGTAAGGGGGTTGATATAAGCTAACAAATATCCTCAGGGACCAAATTTCATCCTTGGTTCCATTATACTACTTTCACTCTCATTTGCAAGATGAATACCGCAGCTCTAACTATCACATCCTGACACAACACCATCAAGACAGAAAAAAAAAAGAAAAAGAAAGAAAAAAAAAAAGGAGTTGGGGTATTCTTTGCACTTTCTTTTTTATTGAGAGAGGAAAAAAAAAAGGCATTAAAAAAAACTTTCCAGAAATGTCTTCCTTTTGCAGATTTTCTTTCCAATTCTACTGACCAGGATTGTACCATGTGCATATGCCCTGGCTGCAAGGGAAGCTGGGAAAAAATGAACCAGGGACTGTCAGCTTCTTGAGAGAAAGAGGCTCTGCCACTAGAGATCATTTGTGTGGTTGGGTGGGAGGGGGAAGGATAGATGCCAAGATAGTAATCAATATCTGCCTGAAAGGCTTAACCTATTTCAAACCCTCAATAATAACTATGCTTTTTGCTGCTTTATTACTTATGAAGTATTCTCAAGTAAGTGATCTCAATCCTTAAAATTAACATGTTTTTCTACCTCCATTTTTATACATGAGCAATCTCAGTATTACAATAGATAATGATGAGCACAATTTATGCTTTGATATAGATAGTATTATTACTATATAAAATCTTAGGGTCAAGGAATACTAATTAGAACATTTATTTTCAGTGTGTCAATATAAATATAGGGATTAGAAAAAGTAGTTTTACATTTGTGAGTATGCAAAAGAGTTTATTCTTGTATTATTTATTTATTATTGTATTACTAGAGGCCCAGTGCACGATTAAATCATGCACGTGTAGGGTCCCCTAGGCCTAACCTGCCATCCAGGCCATATCCACTGCCCCGCAAAGCCTAGCATGCTCCGCGGACACTGCTGGCAGCCTGCTCCCCGCTTTTGATGGCAGGGGGTCCGCTGGTGCTGGAGCGGACACACAGCTCCCCGCTTTCGATCACAGGGGAGCTGGCTGTCTGTCCGCTGGTGCACCAGGCCTTTCAAAAGCCTCCGGCGCGGCAGAGGTGGCAGAGGCTTTCGAAAGGCCTGGTGCCGGAGCGGACAGACAGCCAGCTCCCCTGCTTTTGATGGTCCGCAGCAGGACGTGGGCTCGCTGCCCCAGAGGCCCCTTCTGTGCCGCAGCACAGCCATGGTGCAGACGCTGAGCTCACGCTGCCGCTGGCAACATGAGTTCAGCGTCCCACCGGCCCAATCGGCCACCCCGGCCACCCCGAGTCCCGCCCCCTGCGCCTCCTGCTGGCCCAATCGTGGGCGTAGCGGAGTGATGGTAATTTACATATTACCCTTTTATTATGTAGGATTTTCCATACAAACAACTCTAAGCCCACTGTGCCCATTCCTTGTAGATAGTGCCGGAGCAAATGACCACTAGGAAAGGTGATTCTGGAAGGAAGATACAGGATGAACTCAGAAGGCAAGGGAAAGACTTGGCACAAAGATTAACTACAGGGCAGACTTCGAAGCCACATTTTCATAACCTGAATTTGGAAGAATCAATGACGCAAACATATTTCAGAAGAATAAAAAGGCACGATTAGATGATGATTAGATAGAAGAGACTAGAGAAAGAGAAAACATTAAAATAAAATAACAAGACCTCCTGTTCTGTAATAAACAATAATGATATCACAGAAAAGGGTCTGTTGTAACAAACTTATTTGGAAGATCAAATAATGTCAAGTTTGAGATAAGATAATTTGAGATGAGTGAACTTTCAATGATAAATATTCAGAGGAAATCATGCAAAAGTGAAATCAAGACTAAAGTTCTCTGGGAGTTGTCTATAAAGACTATTTTTTGGAGGGATGCAAGATGAAACTGTAAGCATGACATTCACAGGACAGAGGACATACTCATGCTCATTTAAAGTAATCAAATATGTCACTGATCAGTTTAATTTCTTCAAATGTAGGGATCTAAAAGCAAAAATAAGGAAATAGCTAATTCCATGAAGTTCTTTAAAGAAAGAGTTCTGTATGAGCACCTGGCATTCTGCCCATCCTACACTCTGCTCCCACGGCCTTGGCCTTCTTCCTTGTTCCCTGAAACTTCACGCTTGTTGCACTTCCTTTGAGCTTGCTGCTCTCCTGCCTGAGTTCTGAACTTGAATCTCAGCAAAACTGCTTTCCAGCTGAGTGACTTTAGGGAAGGTTCTTAATATTTTTGCCCCTTATTTTCTAAATTTGGGAAGGATACCATACATGGAATCTACTTTAGAGGGTTCATTAGCATTACATAATTGAATATGCAAAAATTTCTCAAAGAGGCATTTATTTTTATTAAAATTTTTTAATGTTGACATTATTGCCCCATTTCTGCCAAACCATCCCACTTTGCCCACTTCCACCTACCACCACCTTCCCTTCCCTTGGCCTTGACCAGTTGTGAGTGTATAAGAATGAGTCTTTATTGCAGAAGCCAGTGGCCATGTAGACATCAGACAACAGTCTTTCACAGAAATTCCATAGAGGCATACTGGGGTATGCATATATGTTCTTTTTACTAATCCCTTCAACTTCTTTATGCAATCACCCTCAACCCCCTCCCATGTGGCTCCCTCCAATCTCCTCCATATATATCCATGCTTCTGGTTGCATTTTGTTAGTCACTTTATTTTTTAAATTAGGTTCCACATATGAGTGAGATCATATGGTATTTGTCTTTCTCTGATAGATTATTTTCCTTAGCATAATTCTCTCCAGGTCCATCCATGCTGTCACAAGGGTAAGATGTCCTTCTTTTTTACAGCTCATAGTATTCCATTGTGTAAGTGTACCCCAGATTTTGTATGTGCTACTTTGCTGATGGGCACTTGGGCTGTTTCCATATCTTGACTATTGTAAATAACGCCGCTATGAACATAAAGGTGCATATATTCGTTCTGATTGGTGTTTCAGGATTCTTAGGATATATTCCCAGAAGTGGGATCACTGGGTCAAAAGGCAGTTCCAGTTTTAATTTTTTTGAGGAAACTCCATGTTTTCCACAGTGCCTGCACCAGTCTGCACCCTACCAGCTATGTACTACGGTTCCCTTTTCTTCACATCTTTGCCAGCACTTTTTGTTGTTGATTTATTAATAGTAGCCATTCTGCCCTAGCTGGTTTGGCTCAGTGGCTACAGCATCAACCTACAGACTGAAAGGTTCTGGGTTTGATTCCAGTCAAGGGCACATGTCCAGGTTGTGGGGTCAATCCTTAGTAGAGGGCGTGTAAGAGGCAGCCAATCAATGATTCTCTCTCATTACTGATATTTCTCTCTCTCTGTCAGAGCACAGCAGGAGCTCTGCTCAGCACTGGTGCTCTGAGTTGTACTGAGTTCATATATTCTTCTAAATTCTTTCCGACTACTCCAGGGCAGGTACCTTCTTGAACCCCGCCCACTGTACTAACTGTTGGGAACTTAGTCCAAGTTCCTCCTTTATTCTCTGCTCACTAGTTACAGGTGGTGGGCTGGACCTCCTTGGATGCTGGGTCTTAGACAGAGAAGCCATGAGAAGTTGTGAGTGTATAAGAATGAGTCTTTATTGCAGAAGCCAGTGGCCATGTAGACATCAGACAACAGTCTTTCACAGAAATTCCATAGAGGCAAACTGTTCACCGGCTGGTAAATACACACGCTGCCTCTAAACCTATAGTTTTACTTAGCAATAGTACCTGAACTCTCCCTTAGAGCTACAGCTTCAGTAGCCTCTCTGGCTCAGCTGCTTCTCCTGTCACCACGCCCCCACAACCCCACCCCCGCCCACCTCACTGGCTAGTTAACATGGTAGCTATATCTGAGCTCTCTGTGAGCTCTTAGCCTTACACTGTAGAAGTACCAGCTCTCAGCTCCTTCTCTCCAGCTTCCTCTTCTTCAATCTCCTTCAGACTAGCTGGTCTGTATCCTGTATGTTAATCCTTAGACAAAGAAGGCTTCATGCCAATAGTTACTTCAATCATATTTTGGCTATCGAAGGGCACATCTGCACAGTGTAAGGCTTGCAGTGACCTTGCACCTGCATAAAAGTATCTTGGCCTTGAGCACCCTGATTAGGCCCATGCTTAGAATGGCCTTGAACATCCAGTGTATTCTTAGACAGGGCCCCACACTCTCCCTCTCCCTTCCTCTTTGAAACCAATAAAAATATACTGTATATATATTTTTTAAAATAGTAGCTGTCCTAGCCAGTTTGGCTCAGTGGAAAGAGTGTCAGCCTGGGAAATGAAGGGTCCCAGGGTCGATTCCAGTCAAGAGCACAATCCCCAGTGTGGGGCGTGCAGGAGGCAGCCAATCAATGATTCTCTCTCATTATTGATGTTTCCATCTCTTCTTCTCCCTTCCTCTCTGAAATCAATAAAAATATATTTTTTAAAAATAATAGCCATTCTGACAGGTGTGAGATGATATGTCATTGTAGTTTTAATTTCATCTCTCTGATGATTAGTTACCTTGAGTATTTTTTCATATGTCTATTGGCTATCTGTATGTTTTCTTTGGAGAAGTGTCTATTCAGGTCCTTTGCCCATTTTTTTTTAAATCGAATTGCTTGTCTTCCTGGTGTTGAGTTATCTAAGTTCATTATATATTTTGGAAATTAACCCCTCATTGACTGTATCATTGGAGAACATGTTTCCCCATACAGTGGGTTCTCTTTTCATTTCATTGATGGTTTTGTGTGTTTTTGTTTTTTGTTTTTTTTGTTTTTTTCTGTACAAAAGCTTTTTAGCTTGGTGTAGTCACATTTGTTGATCTTTTTCTCAGTTTCCTTTTACCTCTACACATTCATGAGTTCAAAGGTTTCTATGACATTAACTTAAGAATATCTATTTTCAAGTTGTACAGCAATTCAGTCCTAGATCAACAAAAGTAAGGAAAGTTTAGAAAAATCCAACTCTGTGAGAGCCTCATAGAGGCCGTTTTTGTCAATATAGTGTGATCTGTTTGATGTCAAACCCTCCCTGCTTCTGCCTACACCCACACAGCCCCATACAGGTCTTCCCATTATAGTCACGTCCAAGACTAGCCAGGCGGGAAGGATTCCTCCCACAACAGAAACCCCCAAGAGTCCAGAGTCTGCCTCCCTTGTCAAGTGTTCTTCCTGTTACCAGAGACTCATGTCTATTTCTCTGCTTCATTTGTCCTGCTCATTCAGTTTCTGTGCATTGCTTGCCGGGTTCCTGTTTGCTCAGTTCTTAAAAAACTACCTTGCATTTTGGTTTGCACACCTGCTACTTAACTTTGAACATCATCCCTTTTGTATGACCTGATTCCAACATGAATATCTGGATGAACCTTCCTCTTAATGACTTCACGATTCAGACATGAACTCTGCTTTGATGGCAGGTTTCTATTCTGATCTGAATCCAGATCATAACCATATTTATTTATTATCACAACAGTGTTCAGTTCCTGGGAGTTGTGGTTTTGTTTTATTTTTATCCTCATTGTGTACCGATATATGTTTATTTTTTAAAAATATATTCCTTTATTCAGAGAGGAAGGGAGAGGGAGAGAGAGAAACATCAATGATGAGAGAGAATCATTGATTGGCTGCCTCCTACACACCCCCTACTGGGGATGGAGCCTGCAACCCCGGCATGTGCCCTTGGCTGGAATCGAACCTGGGACCCCTCAGCCCACAGGCTAACACTCTATCCACTGAACCAAAACGGCTAGGGCCTGTACCTATATATGTTTAAAACTGACTAGCTTCCCTTTTTTTTAAGTGTTAGCAGAATCTAGTACATTAGCCCCACCTTGTCTGCAGGGGATACATTCCAAGACTCCCAGTGGATGCCTGAAATCCTAGATGGTCTCTTTCTCTCTCTCCCCGACCCCCAAATCTGGCGCAGAACACTGGGAATTTTGTGATTTCATTTCCCTCTTCCCAAAAGTGAATTCTTCTGATATGCCTAATTATTAAGGGAAAAATTGGCAAAACCTGGCTATCTCACCAGTATTTTAAATATGGTCATTTGTTCATGTAAACAATATATTAGAGCAAAATTCTTCCTATTTTTTAAAGTGGTTTCAATTACACTACCTCATTTAATTGCTACAAATACCCTACTCATTCATTCATTCATTCATTCAGCAAATATTTATTGAGGTCCTGCCAAATGTCAGATATTGTTCTACAAGCTGGAGGCCTTTATCAGTCAGGCATGGAGGTGAGTTTGTATTGTCACCCTTGACAGACAATATCACTGTGGCTTGTAGAAGTTGCGTAACTCACCCAACTTCACATAGTAGAGCCAGAAATACAAATGTTCCCTCTGAAGCCTCATTCTAGACTCTTGGTGCTACAGCTTTAACACAACACCTTTTAAATTCACAGGTAATTTACATTTATATTATTGCTAGCTCTTAATTCAAGTGTAATGACATTTCAAATACCTTTACAAGGTTCTAAATAGCAATTCTGTAATCCAGGAAAAATTAAACAGTTTAGTTATAGCATGAACTTAACAGTCATATTTATCCTATGCATCATAAAGACTGTAATAATAAGTAACCAGTCACAGTAAAAATCAAACTTAGAAATATATTCTTCTCATTCTTGTATTTTAAATGGAACAACTATTTGCTGTTAAGCTATGCTCTGTCATTAAAGATCAAAACTGTATACTGAATAAGAAATAAGCTTGTTATTCAACCTATTTTTCTTATAACAATAAATGAAAATATAATAATACTTCTATCTGAGAACAATTTTACTTCCCCAAGGATATTCGGGGATGTGTGGAGACATTCTGGCTATGCTACTGGCATCTAGTGCGTGAAGGCCAGGGTTGCTGCTAAACAGAACAGCACAAACAACAAACAATTATTCTGCCTAAAACGGCAATAGTGCCGGGATTAAGAAGTCCTTATCTAGTAGCATGTCTGATAAACTGTGTACAAAGCCTAAATTAAGAAATAATTAGATTTTATAAAAACACTCTGCAAAATAATTCATATTCTTTGTTACAGATAGCTATCACTTGGACTTTAGCTAGAAATGGTTTATTCATGGTAGTCATATATTTGTTTTTGTTTATTATAGCATTATTAGTAGTAGCAGAAATGAAATCGACTATATGTCTGTTAATAGTAAAATGGTTGAACAAATTATGATAGCACCACATCAGCCCTTCAAAAGTGAATTAGATCTGTACTAGTTTAAATTGGTGAGATTTCTATAATGATAGCACCTCTTCCTCACTTCTGTTCTTGCTTTAAAAAAAAAAAACACCTTTTGATTTTTAACTAATTTTAGACTTACAGAAAAATGTTTAAATAATGCAGAGAATTTTTATATGTTCCTCAATCAGCTTTCCCTAATGCTAATTATATCTTACTTTACCACAGTACACTTATCAAAAACATGAAACAAATATTGGCATAATAATCTTAACTAAACCAAGGGTCAGCAAACTTCTTCCACAAAGAGCAAAATGATAAATAGTCAAGGCTTTTCAGGTCATACCATCTCTGTTATAACTACTCAACATAGGCACTAAGGAGTAAAAGCAGCCACAATGTCTAAGTGAATGAATGTGACTGTGTCCCAATGAAACTTTATTTACAAAGACAGGCAGCAAAACAATTGCACCCTGAATTAAAGACCTTATTTAATCTCAACAATTTTTCTTCTAATACCCTTTTTTTTCATTTTAGAATACTATCCAAAATCCTACATTGCATTTATTTGTTATTTCTCTTTAATCTCCTGCTATCTTAAAGTTTCTTAGTCTTTTTTTCTCTTTGAAACTTTTAAAGAGTATTGATCAGTTGTTGTTTTTTTGCCCAATGTCACTCAATTTGCATTTATTTGCTGCTTTACCATTATTACATTGTTTGCAAAATGGTGATTTTTCTATTTCCTTCATTGTTTATACTTTTAGTTATTGGAATTCTACAATAAGGAAGAGTTGGTCCTTCTCATTCCATTATTTGAATTTTTTGTATCAGAATTAACTCATGGACATTTTATTCGATGGTTTATAATCCAATTGTATCATAATTTATTTTGTTACTCAAGATGTTCAGGTTGGCTTATTTTTTCAACAAGCTTCATTTTTATTTTATTTTTTCTTCAAATTTCTTTACTCTGTGACTTCAGTCCTGGCCTTAGAGTTAAGCTCTTCTCCAAGGAACCCTGGTTCCTTTGATTGGAGAATGGTTGCTACAAACCAAAAGCTGACACTAAGTGTTCTTATTGCCATTGGTGTGCCATGGCTTCCAGGTGTGTTAGCAGACAATGCTAGGAAATAGAGGTATGAATACTAATGCACACCAAAACCTACCCATCTATTAATTCCAATCCAGCATCTCCTTTTAGCCTTCTTTCAGTATTAAATTGCAGTATTTATTTATAATTATTTTTGTCTTTAGCCTTACCATATATAGACAAGATATTGTTTTCTAAAGTTATTTAGTTCTTTTCTACCCACTGCTTTCAGTGTAGTTATGCTATTCATTTTTAACACAATTAAGGTCGATTTATTAATATTTGTATTCACATCCTACTTGGTCTTATTATTTAATTTTTTGGATAAGTGAAGAGTGCTAGGATATCACTAACATTGAAAGAATCAGAGCTAATTGAAAAAGGTATATTCGAAAAATGCAACCCCATTCTCATTCCTGCTACCTATTCCCACTCTACCTTCTTTTTACTCTAAACCCACCACCCTGGACGGTAAACAATTTTTTTTAGTTTCGTGTTTATTCTCCTGGTATTTCTTTTATGCAAATGTACATATCACATGCATTTTTACATATATACTTCCTCCTTACATTAAGAATAACATACCACAAATCATTTTCTGTACTTTTAACAATCACACTTAAGAAAAAATTTTAAGTCAAAATTAGGTGATGTGCTGGGGAAACTGTCATGAAAATGTAAGGTTATCTTTTTATGGAAGAAACAAGTTTTGATGGAGACTTATGCACAAAGACAAACATAAACTAGATTTAAAATTTTTCGGCCAATAAAGAGGGAATATGCTAATTGACTGCCATGCCCTCAAAGATGGCGGCGCCCACAGCCACAAGAAGGCGGGGCCCAGTCCCCTCAGCCCTGCTGGGGCTGCAGGCGCGCTACTGCTCCCAGAATCCCCCAGTCCCCTCAGCCCCCCAGCTGCCCAGGGCTGGCCCTATGCACAGGCAAGTCTCGGATGGTGGCTACCCAGCCGCCCAGGGCCGCCCAAGGCTCAGGGAAGCAGGGCCGGCCGAGGCTTGCGCTGCCGGCAGTGGCAGCAGTAGAGGTGTGATGGGGTGTCATCTTCCCCTGATCACCAAGTCGCCTCCTGCCCCTGAGGGCTCCTGGACTGTGAGAGGGGGCAGGCCGGGCTGAGGGACCACCTCCTCCAGTGCATGAATTTTTATGCACTGGGCCTCTAGTATATTAATAAAAATATTCAAGATTTGGTCTTAATGTTAAAAAACACCTAACTATGAAATGATTTAATTTTTAAATAACAATAATGCAATGTATATGGGTAATATAGATATTTAAATGTTTTTTCATGTTTAGAAATATACACATTTATGTATATTTTAGTTACCTTTGAGTGACCGAGAAACTGTGGACTGGTAGGAGGGCTACTTTCATTTTTTATCTATATACTTCTGTCTTTTCCTTTAAACCAGCTCATATTGATATATATTTTATAATGTGTGATTTCATGCAAGGCTTTTGTGTCAATATAGATAGTTTTGACCAAGAAAGTTTATGCCTACAAGTATGGATAGACCGATGGGGTGAGCATCAGACAGGTGATAAAAAAAAAAAAAAAAAAATCAGGGAGAGGGCAGCCAATTAGGAGACACTGGGGTGAATTTTAACTTTAGGGGGAAAAGTCTAAATTCTTAGTAGATTTAGTCCAAGGAGGATCTTGAAGAGCTGTTGAACTCTATTTGAGGCTATTTAACGATCATGAAGTGGCAGCAAGGTAGTCACCATGCATCCAAGTCATGTAGTTAAAGGAAGTGCCCTGAACTGGCTATATTGCATTTCAGCCAGATCCTTGTACTTTATACAATGCTCTCCTTTATTTTCATCCTGGATGGACACATCTCCTGCACTTTTAGGCTAAAGTGAACAAATGCTTTGTCTTTTTTCCCTCTGGAAAATGGAAAATATATTTGCATTATATTTGGTTTTATAAGACATGTCTAAGACAGGAAATGGGAATGGGTAATTGACAATGAAGTTCACCAGGAGATGAGGCAAGTGGGAGGCAAATTCCCATGTAATAGAGTAGCAAGAAAAGGTACCGAGTGAGTTGCTCTAAGCACTGAAATAGGACTCCAGGAAAAATAAACTGACTGGGAGTTGAACTGTTTTGTGGGAAAGAAGTTGGCATAAGGTAATAGGAAATGTGGAATTGCAGAAAAAGACTGCAGCTTTAAAACTTTGAAGGCAAGTGGTGGACCCAAAACTCTATTTCACCTTCTAAAAGGCAATCAGCTTCATCCTCTCAGGGTTGACCTATAACTTCTCCATCTCTTCTTTCCCTCTCCATAGTGCTCCCCACTTTGTGACCGAGGGCTTTTACCCTCACAAGCTATTGTGCTATATTCATTCACCTGTCTCCTCCATACAGGTAGGATTTTCATTATTGGTGGAAAATTATTTACTACTAGCAGACTAAGGCAGTGGCCTGGTAGTTGTTCCCCCCTGAGCGCTTTTGGTACCTGTATATCCTCAGCCATTGTGTGGTTTCCACTGAGTGTTGTAATAATCCAGGCAAGGAAAGGACAGCCTCGATTTTTTAGATGACTTGGTCTTATAGATTTCAATTTTCATCAATTAATATTTTAGGGTTTAATCTGGGTTGGGGTTCCGATAAAAGAGATAGCTGTGTAATTTAGCACCTTATCAAAGTACATGACAAATCAAAGACAGGCACAAATTATACTTATGACAGTATGAAATGTTTGGTCACTCTCTCTTTCAATTTTGTTTGGTATTTCTAAAAATAAAAACATAAAGAGAGAGGAACTCTGAATGAACATAGAAAGGTTCCTATAAAAATAATGTAAAATATGAAGGTGATGATATAATGGGCAAATGAAAATGAGATGTGGAAACTTTACAGCTACATATTACTGTTTATTAAATGATTAAGTATTTCATTTAAGCTAAATCAAGCTGCAGTTCAGAGTTTCCTCTTAAAACACAAAAGTAACCTTATCGTGACTTATAGGTAACTTTCTCCAACGAACAAGACGAAAACTATGCTTAGCTTGAAAAACACTTTAAAACAAATGCCTTCTACCTTTTGATTCTAAATTCTTCTCAGAAAAGCACTCTAAAATGAGATTTTCAAAAGGAGGAATCATAAATAGAAGCAATGACAAGAGGTGTCTCTCTTTTAGCGTTCGCTGCCACTGTCTGACCTTCAAGCATATGGAGAGAATCTGGATTTGTGGTCTGTACCTTTTGACACCAACTATGCTGAACACATGCTCTTTCCAAAAATACTTCAGGGAACAGTTCTCTGAGTATCATTCATCAGCTTGTGCCACAATGATATCTCACTGCAAAGCAAAGTGAAAATTGTTGCTATGAGGTGGAGACTTCAGAGAGAATAGGAAAAAGTTAACCTCCCAGCTAATAATGGACATTTGAAGGTACTCCTCCATGATACTGATATATTTCCTTATAATTCATGCACCAGAGACTACATGGAAACGAGCTTTGCAAACACAAGCAGTGGGGGAACATGTATGCTTTTTTTCTTGGGACTTTGTCCTTTGTGTTTGTCGTGATGCTTCTGGTGGCAAAGGAAATCTGTTCAAACACATTTACGAAAATCAGTTTTAAAATCCTATTGTGGATTTCTATATGTATACAATGCAGATGGTGGAAACAGATTAAATAAACAGTGGACAGATTATCAGTGGACAGAGTAAGAAAATAAAATATTATTTTCTTTCTGTTTAAACCAAATATATAGGTTTATCTTGAATGCATTGATAAGCTAGTGTGATGCATTCTTCAATATATTTCCTTTTTAAATAGTCATTATATACCTCTCCAAGTTAGGAATCAAGATTAAACAGAATTAAAGAGGTTGCCAATGAACCAATAGCTACTACATAGTTGGAGTCGAACATGAACCCAGGTGAGTTTGGTGCCTAAATCTTTAGCATGTCGGTAAACAACAGGATGGCACAGAGGCTCATCTGTAAGACCTATTTTGGGTTTATAATAAAGGAGTTCAGAGAATGCTTTGTCAAGAGACCAAACACAAGAGCAAGATAATAATAGTTCTCAATTTGAAAAAGAATCTCAACATCAAAGAAAATTATAAGGTCCAATATCAGAATTCATAGTTTTTCCCTGTGATGGTTTTGCAACAAACTATGAAATTAGCAGAGATTACAATTGTTGTCTGGGGTCCCTTTTCCCCATTTGATTATACATACAGATTCCTTTTTACATACTCATCAATTACATTTGTAAATGGTGTTAAAATACAAACAACTCTGTCACATAGACATCAATTGCAACATTTCTTACTAAGGTGTCAACATTATATTAGATCCTTAAATGAAAATAAGTGTTAATAGAGAACTGATTATTACATTTTAATTTTTTTTCTCTAGTTCAACCTGTTGCTACAACTATTGAGTAGGCAGAGAGATATGCATTTAATAGGAATGTTAATATCATACTAGTTGATAGTTTCCATAAAAAAAAAACTTATTCTCAAACAAAATAACACAATACCTATCAAGGTCTAGCTTTGTAGTTGAATTTTTAATATAAATGGCAGTGATCCAGAAAAGTCCCATGTTAGGGGGAAAAAGAGTGTTTTCAGACCTTTAACCACTATGGGAATGGTACATACAGAATAGCCAAAGAACAGCCAAAAATTTCATTTTTAAGTGACAATTCGGAACCTACCTAAATAATTTAGAGGACTAAGCATTGTCTCTATTTTCTCAAAAATCCAAGTTTTGATATACTAGAGGTCAACCAAAGATATTTCAAGTCTTTCTTAAAATCAATTTATTTTTCCTTTAAATTTATAATTTACATTACTTTTATTTTTTCATATTTTATTTTATTGCCTTTTGCTCTACCAGTCAATTAATCATTCATTCTATAAGAATGACTAAGTCATTAAAAACTGGGAAATACTGAAAAATTGTCACAGTCTAGAGGAGCCCAAGGACATGACAACCAAATGTAATATGGTAACTTGAATGGAATCCTGGGACAGAAAATGGACTTTAGGTAAAAACTAAGAAAAGGCAAAGGAAGTATGGAACTTAGTTAACAATGATGCATTAATATTGGTTCATTAGTTGTGATAACTGACCACAGTTATGTAAGATGCGAAACAATGGGGAAAACTGAGTGCAGGGTATACAGACCGCTTTAGATTCTCTTTACAACTTTTTAATGTCTAGAAGTATTTTAAAATTAAAATCTAATTGTAAAAATAAAGAATGACTAGTCCAAATAGGAAGATGTAGAGGGAGAATTAGCAGTATCTATTTTGTCTATAATATCTCGTTAGGTATAGCAGAACTAAAATATGTAGAAAATAAATTATTTTACATGAGAAACTAAAAAAGAAGTTGTAATATTTTTGTTCCTCCTCTGTAAGCATCCCTCTCTGCATTATTTCAAATTATGTTGCTTCTCAAACCATGCTGCTGGCTCAGGGAAAACATGGCACATGTTTAATTTTTTTCCTCTAACCATAGAGATGACTGGGTAATGATCCAATCATTCCCTTACTCAAATTGCCTCATGAGGGATGGTTTGCACATTAAATGTTCCTCAGATGGATGTCAGACTGGGTGGGGTCAAGTGGGTCAAAAGAGTGGAAATAAAGTGCTATGTGCAAGTCATTTTCAAAGGCTCAGAATAATCAGCAGACAGCTCTAAGAGGCTGAGTTAGCAAGACTATTCTATCTTCCCGTCCTCACAATAAACAGGTGAGAACACACATTTTCAACCTAAAAATAAACAAACAAACAAACAAAAAACTGGCATGTAAAATGGCCACTTAACCTGTTTTCTAATCCTCACCCAAGGATTTTTTAATTATTACTGATTTGAGAGAGAGAGGGGAGAGGGAGAGAAAGAGAAAAAAAATCAATGTGAGAGAAACATCAATCAGTTGCCCTGACTGGGGATCGACCTCACAACCTAGGCATGTGTCCTGGCTGGGAATCGAACCTGCTCGGGCTAACCTTTTTAAACATTATATATATGGAAAGTGTTTTGGGAAGCATTGTTTCTGGTGGCAGTCACCTGAACTGTTTCCTAAACACATTTTTGCAGAAACCAATATTCTGAATAAGAGAATATAGGGAAAGAGCTAAGCCAGATATTACTCATGTACTACTCAGGATCATTCTTAACTTTTTTTCTTCTTAAAAGGAAGAGATGAGTCAACATTAATCTATCTCACTTAATTTAAAATGACATCATATTACTTACACAAGTGTAAGAGCCAAATGAAACATAGGCAAGGTTATTTCTGATGCCTTCTGATCTTCTGCAGACAGCTAAGAATAATGTCTGATGTCCACAGCCCCCTAATTCTGTTTTCTTTGCCTTTTGTTCAAGCATTACCCTTCATTACTTCACCTTCCCAAATTCACCTGTCAGCAACACCTAACATTTTTCTCTTGGATTCTTGCCAGAGTCAGGACAACTTATGTAAATCAGATAGTAATTCATGTTGTGTTTTTCCCTCATAATGCCATTCAGTTCTATGGGAGCAAGTCAGAACACATCTCACACAATGGATTGAAATTTTCATGAAAGCAACAGTCTTTTGTATTATAACATTTCCAAAAGTGATATTATACAGCGACCTAAAACCCATAATGATCAATCGAGTAAAGAAACACCTGGCATTTTGATTTATAGCATCCCCAATTCAGGTATTCAAAATCCATGTTCATTAATTGCTCTGATATTTTTATAAATAAACCAGAGGCCTGGTGCATGAAATTTGTGCACGGGTAGGGCCCCTAGGCCTTGCCGACAATCAAGGCCAATCAGGGCCTTCCGGCTGCTGGCCAGGGCCTTCCTTCGTTCCATACCGCCCCCTTGTGGTAGTGCCTGTCATAGCGAGCAATGAAACTCCCAGTCTCCCAGTCGAATTCCTGAGGGGATACTTTGCATATTAGCCTTTTATATAGAGAGATTATATACATTTAATATGGCACATACAGGAAAATTATAAACCATATCTGTATCCAACTCTAGGGGTTTGTAATCCTTATTCTGCCTATTAACCTCCTGGGGGAGCTTATTCATAATATAGATACTTTGGACCCATTCCTAGTGATTTTGATTAGGTTAGGGTAGAGTGGAGAAATCAGAATATTAATAAGCACTCGTGGAAAATGAAGCAGATGGTTAATGGAATGGGCTTTGGCAATACCTCCACTCTCTCTGATGTGTTCCTTAGACCTAAGGTAAAAGAAAATTCAAAATATTTCCCAAAGAATTTTTATTTTAGGCCATAATGCAATAAGAAAAATCATACTTATTCCTCCCTGTGAACAACTATTAAAATTGGAGAAAAAATACCCCCAAAATGCATTTGTTCAGAGATCTGACAGCAAGTAAAGTTAGAGCTATGAACACAGAGATGATAAAAATGAAAGAACCTTATTAGACCCTTATTTTTTCCCTGAAAGCAATTTTGGGATGATGAAGCAAGGGAGGAGGTTCCCATCCAGATCCTGCAGTTGAGGGCGACTGGACATAGTGAAGCTGAAGTGACAGGGCAATATAGGGCAGAGTTCAAGAAACAAGGGTGCTATTCATAAAAAATATCCCCAGAAATCTGTATAGGGTCTCTTTTAGAATTTTCATAGCAAAAGGCTGCATATCTATAGCAGCAAACTCTGCAAAGCTAATGCAGACTACCTGGAGGGTAGAAGCCAAACAGTTCCCTGACACAGAGAATGAGAAAGGTTCCTCTCCATGAAGCCAGAGTGCAGACAGAGTAGTGGTCACCTGAGGCATTCAGTGGGGATCCCAGAGGAGTCGTGCCTAACATTATGGCTGAACTAGCCCAGAGTGAAGGACACTCTTGACCCACGCAAGGAAACTGTTTTGACCACCCAAGTAAACATTAAAAACAGGTCTCAAATGGATCAACCGCATCCCAGCAACTTCTGCCAGTCTCTGTGCTCTTGGCTGTATAGAATGTAAACTTTGTTCCTGGCCCTCCTAGAGATTATACTATACATAATTTTCTCTAATAAAATTCTTTCTAAGTAGCTAGAATTAATTGTATTTCTGACCCCAAGAAATCTGTCATATGTATGCAAATCTCATTTCCTGTCCTTAACTCTATGCCGCTGCTGTTTCACCTGCCTCTGGTACTGTGAATGTGTCATGCTTTCTCATACATTTGAGCATCTGCCTATATACCATCCCCTCAACGAAGACCTTTCAGTCATCATTTAAGACCTTGTCCAGATGATGTCCTTTCATGGAGTTGTTATCTCTTCTTTAAATCATGTAGTGACTTTCCTCACTGTCTTTTCACAGCACTGTTTCTAGATGACTCTTTTGGCATGTATTAACGATTTATAAGATGTCTTCCTCAAGTCACTGAGTGCCTCAAGGTGTAAAGAGATGCCTTATGCTTTCTATAGTATCTCTGACAATAAAACTAAACTGAAACCAAGGACTTGTAAAGTAGTAGCAGAAATAATGATAATTGTAAATATGACAACACGGAAATATAAGTATGATGTGGTACGAATGCTCTTCTAAGCACTTGACATGAATTATATCATTTTAACCTCAATTATACAAGTTGAATATTATTATCCCTGTTTTATAGAAAATAAATGCAAACTAGAAAGACAGCTTTTTAGAAAGTATTTCAGCATAAATTGAAAATGGTTAGCTCAATTCTTAGAACAAAACAAAAAAAGTGACTCCTGGAGGCAAAGAGGCCCATCTTGCCCATATCATTCCAATGTTGCCATTTTGCATATTGTTGTTTTTCTGATTAAAAATTAGCACTAATTTATCTCCATTCTTCTCTCAGAACACTGAAAAGAATGACTGAGCATGTAATGCTCTCTCACATATTTTTGAAATAACACATAATATTTCCTATTTCTCAAGACTTTTACTGAGGGCAATTAAAATGTTTAGTGCAAAATCTGACTATGAAAACAGAACTATACTATCATTTTTCCACCTCATGCAAGAACAAAGCTTAGTCTCTATTCATAAAAAGAACAGACTTACAAATATTACTCTTTGCTTATATAAACTGACAATTTTTTGTCACTTCTTAAATGAAAACATTACTGAAACTTAGCTTATGGCACAGAGTAAGCTCTGCTATATGATGGAATCATGATTATTATCCAAATTAGAACCCATGTATGTGCTCAGAGACATAAAGGAATACAAACTAGTAAAATGTACATCTCCTTTTTTAAATGTGTATGAAAATTTTAATTATTTGTTCTAGGTGGAAAAAAATATCATTTCTTATGTTTTATGCCCTGATACTATAAATGAAACTACATTGTTATATATCATCCATTATAAAGAAGGCCAATAAAATTAAAAAGTCACAATACAGAGGGGAAAAGCATGCTAGGGAGAATTTATAAAATTGGGGAAATTGTGGAGCTGATTAGACATCATTTACTGAATTGATCTCAATATTAACTTCATAGTTTAGGTCATGTTCTAGAACAAATGCTATTGACCTTAATACTTTGGCACAGCAAACAGTGAAGTTCTTGGAACCATTTTCAGCTTTTAGTTTTATTGTCCGCGTATCACACAAACAAAGAGACCTCGGGAACCTCTACGTGTATTCTTAACCAGAACAGCATTCCCTGAAACTGTATACAATGCCTATCGGTCTGTATTCTGAGAATCTTAACAAATGTATTTTCAAGGAACCTGGAAAATTCCTTCAGGGAGACAGCTATAATAGAGAAAATAAAAGTCTAATTGAGAACGGTATAGTTCAAAATGGAGCAATAACATTTTTCCTTAGAAATATTATACTGGGTTTTTTTCTTTGACAAATTTTAGTTTTAAAAAACAATATTATTTTTCCACATGCCAGGCAATTATATAAAGTAAGATGTCTTGAAAAATATATGCATTAAATATATTAAGGTAAAAAGTTAACTTATTGTAATGTGAAGGAGATACCGGGAGTATAGGCTTTTTGTTTGAATACTTACAATATACTTCTCCAAACACAAGTCAAAGTTGACATTTACTTAAAGAAAAAAAATTATAAAATTTTATTTTTCACCTAAGTCATAGTTGTTTTTGTCTACTTCTTCTTCATCCTCATCCTCATCACTATTTTGATTATTTGGGTCCTATCACACAAGCTGCATTTTACACCTTCTCAGACCTCCGCTTCTCAGGCCTCTTGCAGGAAGAGAGGAGGATAAAAAAAACATTGTCCTAAAGGTTGTTCTGAGGAAAAGTCAGAGGAGCAAAGACTTTTAGACATTTTTTTAATTGAATTGCACTAAAAAAACTCTTCCATTTTAAGAAGTAACATTACTATCATGGAAAAATGAGAATAAAAGAATAGCTCTCCCTGACTTATACATCCAACAATACAGAATTTTAAAGAATATGTTAAATAGCATGCCTAATTTGAAATCTTTCACCTTCTGAAACACATAAACAAGAATATTCTTATTCTTAGAAGAATGTTTCATTTTATATAACACAAGAATAAGAAAAGTAATCCGTGTGCTAGTTATAAGAGACAGATCTAAAGCAACAGGATTTAAAATGAAGAGAGAGGAAGAAGGTGAATAATGTTGAATGCAATGCCATAAAATTTAATGTTTAGTTTAATGTTTTATAGCATTGCATTCATGTCACCAAGTTGGAATGTGATAAAAATGTAAAAGGATTAGAATAGTAGTATCAAAAGGTGATGTGACTCCCAATGAAAAAGAAAAAAGACAAAGTGGAATTTATTGTTAACTATAGCATGGGAAATCTATGCTAGTCAGGCATGGTTTTCCTGAGCAGAGAAAACTGCTCATTCGGGGCCTTAGGGAAGCTTGGAATTCAAGAATTCATGGACTTTCGCAGACTTAAACTGGTTGACATCTCGTTTAGAAGTGCAGTTACTTAGGTGAGAATATTTTCCATTGGTTGGCAGTCAAACACATGTTTACTGGTGTGAGTTTGTTCCTGATTGGCTGACTTCTAGGATACAGGAGCTACCATTAATTGGCTGACCTACAAAAGCATGGGGACCAAGGCTAGTTGTTGCTGATCAATTAAATACATTTATAACCAATTCTGAATACTACTCATTGTCATGGCTACACAACAGTCATTTCACAGGTTTGTGGAAACATTTTTAATTTTCACTAGCTGTAAAACAAAACATTTCTTTAATTACATATTTTATTTAATCTTTTGGTTTATGCAGTAGATTGAATGCTGCCCTTGAAAAAGATATGTGTACTTGGTACTGAGACCTGATTTCGGGGGAAAAGATCTTTGCAGATATCATTACAATTAGGATATCGAGATGAGATCATCCCAGATTATCTGGGTAGACCCTAAATGTGCTTGTGTGAGTTCCTACAGGAGACAGAAGAAGAGACCCGGAGAGTAGAAGTCCATAAGAAGACAGAGACAGAGACTGGAGTGATACAGCCCCAAGGGACTCCTGGGGACACCAGAAGCTGTAAGAGGCAGAGGATTCTCCCTTTGTGACTCCAGAGGGAGTGCAGTTCCTCAGATGCCTATAGTTTACACTTCTGGCCCCAGAACTGTGAGAGAACAAACTTCTGTTGCTTTAAGACCCCAAGTTTGTGGGAATTGTTATGACAGCTATAAAAATAATACAGAGACCTAGAATAAACCCTTGATAAACTTATTTTCCAATAGAAATGCATGTGTGGCATAGTTTATTAGTCCTTGCATATATAAAATGTCTTTTGTCACTAATATAAGACAAATCATCTAATTTATAAAGGGAAAAAGCAAACTGGCAAAATTTCCATAGCTAACACTATAGGGTCTCCCTTATTGTTGTCAAATATGAAACCACAATTTAGGATGCTATAAATTATTTTGGTTAAAAGTGTTCCCTGTAAAATTTACAGAGGTTGTTCAGTGATCTTATAATATTTAACATGGAAATGGAAGCTGGGGTCAATCTCCTGCTGTTTCTTTAGGTATATTTGGTTTTACCTGTCTAGATCAGTCGAAGATCATTTCTTTGAACTACAATTTTGAAAACCTCACAAAAGCAAGTTAAACTCATTATTTATGATCCCTGCCGCTAGTGAATACATTTATCTACATGTATACATTTTTTCCAGGACTAGAATAGTTTCAGCTATTATGTCACTAATTATTTCATATGCTCCATTTATTCAGTACATTTGGGGTAGAAATATGATCTGCATCTTGAGCTGCTGTTTTCTATTCTTCATACCTTCATCTGCTACCTAATCCTTTCCATCATTTCTAATTCCTCTGTTTTCAGGTAAAGTCTGTGTAATTGATTGCCCCACCCCTTTTAATCTTTATTTCCTTAGGTTATTAGATGACTCAGGTTCTTTATATTCTCATCCAAGTTTCTTTTTCTATTTATTTCTCACTCAATCACATTTTTATTAAAGTTGTGTTTTAATTTAATAATGTACATAATTTATTCAATTTTATAGAATTAACATGATGTAATGTTAAATCAGTTATAACTTTCAATTTGTGTTTGTTGTTGTAGATATTTTTAAAATATGTTCCATTTCATCAATGTTTTGTTTTTATGTTGCAGAATTGTTTAAGAGTCCAATTTTCTTTTATTCTCTATTTTATTGTGGGGTTTTTTTGTTGTTTTTTTTTTTAGTCTTTGAGATTAAAAATATTCAGTGTTTTTGGTCTTTAGATTTCCTTGGTGTCCCTTAATATTTACTTAAATCTACTTAGAATTATTCTATTATTAATTAAACCTGTTTGTTGATAGTTGTAAATGTACTAATCCAGTGATTCAACATCCTAAAAGATTTTACAAGGAACCTAGTGCCAAGAGGACTAGAGATATTTTTGAGTCTATGTATTTTATTCTTTGGGTTTGGTTAAAATGTGGTCCTGAGGCCAACATTTCATACTCACCTTACTTCTAGGCCTGGTCTTCATCTGAGTATGTGATGGGACCTGCTCAGTATTGAGCTCTACTACTACACTAGGGAGAATAAACTCAGCATCCACCTGCCACACTTTTGTATTTAGGGTGCCCATAATTTTCTCTAGGATGGCAATACAGCTTCTTTCAAATGCTATTGACTTATACTGGCAAAAGCTAGTTTGTGTGTTCCTGTTGATTTGGGTGTGTCTCCCTAATAGACATAAGCTTCTTGAGGGCATGAATAACATACTTTTATTCTATGAATACCTCACATGTCATTGCCTGACATGGAGAAAAGAATTGGTGTCTATGTGATGGGACCTAAATAAAATGTTTCTTAGTAGTATTAAGACTAAAACCAGGTAATACAATCAAAGCTGTTGATACAAAGGCTGATTTTCTTATTTTTCTTTTATTTCACCTTATTATTTTGTTTGCTGTTTTTGTTTAGTTTGTATAATTTTATTTTTCCAAGGTGGTCTAATCCATTGCAATTTTTACTGAAATTATTAGAACTGAAACTAATTGAATACATTAAATTGTTCTAGGAAGATTTTTTAAGGTAGTTATAGCTTCCCAAATTTTAATACTCATGAATAGCCAGAATTTTACATAAATTATTTTTAGTGATCTTTAATAGACATTGTTTTCTGAATCCAGAAAAGATGAGCCATTCATTATGTAGATGTTTATACCCAATACCAATATTTTAATGCCTTTAAAATAAATGAGGGCCAAATTTGCAGCAAAACATTTGTTTTTTTCCATAGTAGTTCAGCCTAAAATATATTGGCAATTTGCTAAATACATCTGGCATACAAAGGAGTGAAAAGAAAATATTCATGACAGAACTGTAGATAAAGAGTTATAAAATGATTAACTAATGACTACCTGTAGTTATCTAAAAAAAAAGCCTTAAAATTATACACTTACATTATTCCTAAATTTGTATGCCATATGAAAACCATTTTTCAGAGTATAGATGGAGAGATTTATTATTTGAATAATAGGATGCAAATCTTAATATTACTTTTACTACCACAAAATATAAGACTATTTTACTGCCAGTTGAAAAGGAAGCATTTTCAAACTATTCTTATAATCCCCTTTCATGATAAGTTGTTTCTATATGACTATTTGGGATAAAGTATTTAGTTTTTGTGTTGTTTATTCTGTGTGTGTTTTTCCAAAGTAGTTGAACACATATGTTCAGCAGACTGGCTTCAATATTCAAAGAAAACTAGGCAATGCTGTGGCACATGAACCTCAGAGAAAGCTAGAGAAGAAATTGGTTATGCCGTTCTTGCAATAGTTTAGATGTAGCAGAGACTACAGTTGTCCCCAGTATTCCGTTGTCTTTCCCCGCTTTAATGTTAGGACATATTACTTGAACATATTAATATCTAGAAAGATGACTTTATTCCCCAGATGTCCTTGAGATGGATGTGGCCATGTAATTAAGGTCATGGGAGCAGAAAGATTTGTGTCCAGCTAATGAGAAGCAGTCTTAGAGAGAAGCATAGAGCCTTCTGCATCAATGCTGCTTTGTGGTATGGAATGTAATAATAACCAGAAGTGGGAAAGCCATTCTGGATCATGAAGAAGCACATATATGTAAAGCAAGGCAGAGAAACAAGGATTGCCATGCATCTCTGACCCACATAGCATCTCCCCGGCCCTGGACTACCTATCTTGTTTAAGCCACAGTCATTTTGGGCTTTCTGACACATGAAGCCAAAAACAAAATCAACTGATAAACCAAGTACACCAGACACATTAACCAGAGTTCTCAATTGCAAACAATGGAAAATATGGACAGATTTTTATATATTAACTCTTCTTTTTTCCAGGCATACTACCACCTTTGGTTATAGTAACACAATTACATAGTACACATTACAATGTAATTGAAGCCACTGAAATAATCCTACTTATACTTTGTTCATGTCCTTTTCAAGTACAACCTGACCAACTTGATTAATCTTAAAAGGATTAGAGACATCTTAAAACTACTTTTAGAGTATCTAATGCTTCAGGGACTAACATATTTATCACTGATTTCCATTACCTTTCCAATAGAAAGGTAATGTTTAGAACTTTTTTAACCTATAATCTGGAAATGCATCTGATTTTTACCCTTTTTTCTATATTTTTAGCAAACCATTATACACTTTAAATAAATAATACTATGAAGTGATGACACAACTCTCATGGAAGCCTATCACCATTATCTCACACAAGCACAAGTCTATCTTCTGAGTTGGAAGGTGCTGGTTCCCATGGAATGTGTTTTGGGCAAGTGAAGTCTGGTAGAAGATAGATTTCAATTAAGTCTGCATCCTACAAATAGTCACAGAAAATGTTAGAAACTTAGAAAAATAAGTCATCAAATATGAGTTCAAAGGGATGGTTACCAAAAGGGAGAGAGTGGGTAGATGGATGAAAAGAGGAAGGAGAATAGAGTCAGTATTATTGTAGTAAGTTTACATGGTGACAGATGGTTACTAGAATTTGTGAGGTGATCACACTGTAAGGTATAAAAATGTTGAAATATTCTATTGTACACCTGTGCACTGGTGGGGTCCCTCGGCCTGGCCTGCAGGGATCAGGCTGAAACCCGCAGTTCAACATCCCCAGAGGGGTCTCGGACTGCGAGAGGTCACAGGCCAGGCTGAGGGACCCCACTGGTACACGAATCCATGCACTGGGCCTCTAGTAACCAATATAAGATTGCATATCAACTATACATTTTTATTATTTTTATTGATATTTTAGAAATAGAGAGAGAGAGAGAGAGGAGATGGATTTGTTATTCCACTTACTTATACATTCATTGGTTGATTCTTGTATGTTCCCTAACAAGAGATTGAACCACAACCTTGGCATATTAGGACAACATTCTAAACAACTGAGCTACCTGGACAGGGCCTCCAATTAAACTTAAATTAAAAAATAACTTTTTAAAAATGGAGATTGAAAGATAGGCAGGTTATTCTCTCCCCTCCTCACCCCCGCCAAATGTGGAAATTGATTATGTTTGAAGTAACAGACACCAGAAAATGTGAAATTATGTATATTAGGGAAAAGGAAGAGTAAGAGCCACAATAAATCTTTTGTAAATGATGTAAAAACAAGATTTTTGGATATATTACATTGGCTGTTAGTGGTATTAAGTGAAATAAGGCAACAAAAAATAGCACAGTGCCTAACACAGAGAAACCACTCAATAACTGGTAACTTAGATTGTTATTCTGTGTCTTTAACACAGAAATCCTGTCTCACATCATTTGTTATCACACTGTTCTCTAATTATTGTCCATTCCATAAGTGGTAACCAGGGCTAACCAAAAAATCCTTACCACACACTTACTCAAACACACAGTAATTCTCCATCACTAACATAAATTGATCCATATATTTTATTAAAATACTATCAAAATCTGAAAAAGTCAAAATTATCACCGGCTGCAGGATAAGGGCTCAAGCAGCGAGGTGGTATCAGTATGAACCCACTTGCAGTCACTCTACAAGAATCTTGATTTCACCCAGAGGATTCATCCCCCTCACCCGGGTCCCCCCGAAAGCACACAATTCTCTAATGTTTTCCAGAAATTCCAGAAAGAGATAAGTACATAAATAATCTTGATTACTATAGCCTAAAAACTACTGAGAGAGGAAAAAAAAAGTAACAACAAAAATCTCAGTGAAAAGAGTGTTCAGAATGGACAATGGTTCATTTACTTTTTCAGTCTTCAGATGTTTGACTCTTCATCTGTAAGAATATTTCTCCCACATTGCACAGAATTTTTAAAGTTATACTTTTAAGTATGTCATCCTTAAGTCCTAAAAATGTCTATGATTGAGGTTTTAGACGGAATGAACCTATAATCAAAATTAGAACTAGAAATCATTTCAACACTAATAAACACCCATCCAGCTGAATATTTTGACATAGATTTCCTGGTGGAGACTGCATGTTCAATGCTGAATTCATTTCTTTCTTTAAAAACACAAGCTTTTCTCATTTATTTATGATGCTTCTCGTCAGCCAGTTCTAAATAGGGACATTTTAATTACTTTTTTTTTTTTTTTTTTGCTCCCTGCATTCAAACAGTTGCCAAGCCTGATTATTCCATTCACAGTAACTTGCCATTGACTTGACTTTTTCTCATTTCCACTGACATGATCCTATCTGAGTCTCTGAAGTCTTCGTTAATGTTGTTCAGTGAATTTCTATGCAACATTAAATTCAACTATAAAAGTGAACTCTTCTTGAATGTAGAATTTTATAACATAACATTCAGTGTGTAATGTTATTAACAAAAACTAATTTTTATAACATCAGTTTGTTTACAAAGCTGTAAAGATTTGTACAAAGCTGTTAGGTTCCATGAGTTAAATGTTATAAGACAATATTGTTGTTATATGAAATGTTTTTATCATCCTGGGTAGCTCTAAGTTTATCTTTCTTTATAAATGGGTGTTTCCATTCTCAAAGAAAAGTTATAAAAAAGTTATAAAAGTTGTTAGCTGAGTTTTAAAGTCTAGATTCAATATTCCAATATTATGTAAAATTTGATAATTGTCTCTGTAAAATCAGGAAAACTGCGTAATGATAATAGTCCAATTTATCAAGAACATACCACAGTTTAAATGTATATACACCTACTATACGCGAAAGAACATTGAAATATGTTAAATGGCAATAAAAAAGCTTACTGCCCTGCCTTGCCATGCTGTTTTGGCTTCTCTGATACCAACAGGCGTTCTATTTTTTTTTTTTTTTGTCCTTCCCTTCTCTTTTTGTCTTTCTCCATTCCAGAACTTCTCCGTGTTCCAAAAAGTATAACATAGCTAATCCAATAATGCAGGGGATGTTGCACAAATAGTAGCTACCATTTAAAAATGATGATGTGATATATGGATGATAAATAAGCATATGAAAAGATGCTCAACATAATGTTATTGGGGAACAAAAAATTACAATAATAATAATATACTACTATACACCTATTAGAATGGCTGAAATCCAAAATATTGACAGCACCTAGTGCTGCTGAAGATGTAAGTCAACAAGAACTCTCATTCATTGCTGTTGGGAATGCAAAATAGAACAGGTACACTGGAAGACAATCAGCAGTTTCTTATAAAACTAAACATAGTCTTACAATATGATCTATCAATTATACAATATTTTGCTATTTACCCAAATGAGCTGAAAACATATGTGCACATAAATACCTGGACATAAATGTTTATAGCAACTTTATTTATAATTACCAAAAATTGGAAGCAACCACAGTGTCCTTCAATAAGTGATTAACTATGGCACATCCATGTAGTGGAATATTATTCAATGAAGCAAAATTTGCTATTGTATGAAAAGACACAAAAGAACCTTACGTGAAGGGAGTCTGTATGACTCCAACTCTGTGACATTTTAGAAAAAGCAAAACTACATGTATGGTTGCCAGAGGCTGAGGGTGAGAGAAGAGATTAATGAATAGGGGTCACACAGGGCATTTTTAGGGCAGTGAAAGGAGTCTGTATATGATAATACTGAATATACTACATTATACATTTGAACTTCTTATAGAACTGCATACAACACAAAGAGTGAGCCCTAAGGTAAACTATGGACTTTAGTTAATAATAATGTATCAATATTCATTCACCATTTATAACAAATATACCACACCAATGCAAGATTTTAATAAAAAGGGAAAGGATGAAAAAGGAGGATGAGGGAGAGGGAGTATATGGGAATTCTCTGTACTTTATGTTCAATTTTCCATAAGCCTAAATTGCTCAAAGAAATAACACCTATTAACTTAAGCAATTATGATATACTAGAGGCCCGATGCACGAGGATTCATACAAGAATGGGCCTTTCTTTCCCTGGCTGCTGGCACCACCTTCACTCCAGCCGGAGCAGCCTTTTTGCTCTGGCCCAGAGCTGCCTTTCTGCCTTCCCATACTGCCCAGAGGCCCAGACCGGCTGGTGTCTGTGTATGCAAATTAGCCAGCCATCTTTGCTGGGTTAATTTGCATACTCACTCCTGACTGGCTGATGGGCGTCATGAAGGTATGGTCAATTTGCATCTTACTCTTTTATTAGTGTAGATTTGATAATGTTGGTAATGATAATGACAGCTAATGTGTAACATGATACTATATTATGGGCTAAGAAATTTAAATGTATGTTATTATTCTCCTGTTATAGATGATACGACCATTACCAAAGGCCATAAACTAGTAGTTGGGAAAGCCTGGGTTTAAACCACATCTGTCTTTCTCAAAACTCTGTATACTTTTAATCCTATAAAAGCCTACCACACTTATTGATAGTTTTTTACTGACCTTCTAAAATGAATCCCTTTCCCTTAGTAAGTCATCTTTGATGACTTACCTTTTAATAACTAAAGTACACAGGATGTTAGACTAAAAGCACCTAAAGCGAACTCTATCTTTTATCTCTTATATCCCACATCTGGGCATCCATCAAAATAAAACTCTCAGGTTAACAGCTGTTTTTAACCCTAGTTTATCTCCTAGAATTCTTGCTTTCTTTTTGTTTTTGTCCTTTGTATATTTCTTTTTATTTTAACTGCTCAAATATAGATAGATAATAGGTATCGATATAGGTATTACATTATTATTATTGATACATACAAAGCTACAAAGTCACCCAGTCTATTGCATTTTGAAAGGAAATATACAAGGGACTAAAAACACCTATGTTTTTATCAGTTATGATAGCATAAATCACATTTAAATACTAATATGGAACAAAGACTCTGCCAAAACATAATGAGATAGATATTCACATTTAACACATGAAAAAATGAGGCTCACAGAACTCAATTCATAATATGTGTAAATATGGAAGGTGGGAATTAAACTCAATCTATATAACTTCAAATCTCATGCTCTTTCTGCTATACTTAATAATTCACCAGTTAAAAAGCCATTAATAAGGTACAATTAATCTGGTCCACTTACAGACTATGTGAATCCTAGAATCATTTGATTTAATAAGCATTTATTGAGTCCCTTCAGTGGGCCAGGTGCTATTTAAGATAAAAATATAATAAATGCAGTTTCTGCCCTCTAGGTGCTCACACTCTATCTAGCAGGAGTGAACACATGACTGGAATCTACTATAAGAGGAAACAGAGATTAAAAGCGTAGTGTCAGTAAGAGGAAAAAAATAATAATTAATCAGTTAATTAAAATGTAAAGCTTAGTTAACTAGAAATTTAATAGCCCCGGGATCTGTAGAACTTTAAGCAGGACGAGTCTTTCTGAACAAACCCTAAGGCAGGAAAGAGAAGACAGAGGTGTCCCTTTAGTTTACATTCCTGAGCACAGAGAAATAAAGAGCAGGAACCAGACAGCATTAAGTGCCAGGCCTTGAACAGCATCAGCATCAGTACACAGACTTTCCCCGATCGGGGTGGCTAATTCCAGTCAGTGAGGTTAGTAGTCCATAATACTTCCTCCAGTCAATATGTCACAAAATTATGGACAACTGCAGAAAGAAAATAAAAAATTCAGAAATTGAAAAAAATGATGTTTTCGGTCCAAGAAAACACTGAATAGTTACAAACGAAATGGCTAGAGAGAGGTAAATGGAAACCTCTCAGCTATAAAACTGCCATTCTTTATCCAACATATATAGCAGCCTTTAGAACTCTAAATTGGTTCTGACTGAAAGATGAATTGTCTTAACCAAAACCAGCCACTCTGTTCTTCACTAACTTGATTCTATCCAAATAATGCCTGGACAGCTGAGAGGCCAGAGGAGACTTTAAATGCTGGAAATAAAACATGCCGCTGATATAATCTATGAGCACTGGGAGCTACACCAGAGACTGCAACAAAAATGGGCCAGTGGGGTTGCTTTAGAACAGTAGAGTATGTTTTATAGTCCTGTCACAGTTGCTGGGTACAAAGGTTTTGGTGTGTATGTGTTGTTGTTTTTTTAAAGATACTTTAATGTAATTTTCCTCCCCAGTTAAATAATATTTTCAGCTATTTTTAGTCCTCGATTAACTTTGGGGAAAAAGAATCCCTCTCTTTCATTTGAGAGGATGTTTCCTTCTTGGCAATAATGAGGTCAACTCCACTAACATAAACAGAATTCTGACTCATGATTTTCTTATGTGAGGGCTCGCTGGGCCCCAGGTTCTCAGGAGAAGTGTGCCAATTTGCACAACTCCAGTCCCAAAGGGACAGAAAGGGCTTTCAGGTCAGAAGATGGTAAGTTGGTGGGCATTTGGTCGAGGACCTCTCAACAAAGATGTCTTGGGCAGTGGTAAACACTTAACTGCGGTGACTGAAACTCTAGTACACTTTGCTTCTAAACCACAGCTTTTCCCAGAGGTGTTGCAAATCCCCCTTTCTTCCTTTCCAAGTCATAAATGCAGGGCACCAATTTCTGGTACCTTTTACATAAGGCAACAGAAACACACCATTCACACGACAGACACGTGGGAGGAGTAGAAAGAGAACAGAACTGGAGATGTGGAAACCTAAACTCTGGTCTAATCTCCACCACTTCTGCAGAGGCCTGCTGCAAAGCCTGCCCTTTACTGCGACAGAGGAATGATGCCTCTGGAGATAGAGCCCAGGGCACTACGTGACAGAAACGCATCAATGACAAGACATGAATAGGGATTGAGAGTCGTGGGACACAGTTGTCATCTCAAGTGAGATTTGTGACTGCATAGAATTCCTTCTGTTCCCATAAAATGAGGAGAAACAGAATTTCAAGGTGCTGCCCACTTCCCCAATGACAGTTACCTATTCCTGAGGCTATTCAAGGATCAGAGAGTCAATACATCTAAACCATATACATTTTGTAATGAAAAATTCTTAATGGATTAAATACATTTATTGCAACAGCAATTTTAAAACCAAAATATGATTAATAGAATTATAGTAATATGACAACCTTATGGTTATTATTATTAAACTAGAGGACCGATGCATGAAATCGTGCACAGGTGGGGGGGTCTGATCATGCACAACTGGGGTGGGGGTGGTGGCTGATCGGGGTTGGAGCCAGCTGGGGGGAGGGGCCACAGGCGGTTGGCTGGCTGTCCCCACTCCCTGGTCAAACTCCCAGTGGAGGGGACAATTTGCATATTAGCCTTTTATTATATAGGATATTTTTTAAATCTATGATCATGATAATCTCTGATTTTCACAAATTCTGATAATGTACAAATATATTTCCTAAATGTAACTCTAAAAATGGGCATGTATAATGTTAAAGAGAAATGGAATGGAGGGCACAATTTGAATATACCCCTAGACTATATACTCCTAGCCACATAAGCAAAATTTAAAAGTGTCCTGATTTCCCCAAAAAGCTGACTCTGACTATATTAAAGCTTAAACTTTCTTAATGTCAGTGTTACCTTATAGCTTCCTAGTCAATCAACTATAAACAAGTAAACTTGCACAGCACTACTAAAGAAATGGAAGTTGCTAGTAACCAGCTGCAATTAAAAAAACAGCACTGTACTTTCTCATTCATAAACTGAGCTATCAACACTGAGAATCAAGCTTCTATACCATTTTCAGTTTGAATTCCCCTCTTTGCAAACAGTTTTATTTGCTCAATAAAATATTCATGTCAAGTAAAGTTCTTTGAAATTTTTTTACAGTAGTTACTAAATTCCTTATAATTGGAGGCAGATGACATAGGCCAGGACCCTGGAGAACTGCGGTGATGTTGGCTGATGAGTATGATGGTAGAAAAGTGTGCAGACCACCGCGAACCCACCTTTGCAAACCTGATCCATATGTGAACATCCTGTTTCATTTATTTAAAAATCGCAATACTAATGGCTCCATATTTGAGTTTTTATAGATTCTGACAGTTCACTTACCTTCAGTAGAACTACTTTGTATGCTCCAACAGAAAACCAGATATAATAATAAATTAGCTTTTTGTTAAATCTTGCAAAATTTCTTTCCTTGAACAGGCAGTCTACCTTTGTTAACTTTTCACTAACAGTTATAGAATTTTTCAGTTTCAGCAGCCAGGGGTATTTTAGTTTGTTGTTGTTGTTTGGTTTATAAGGTCTTTTCTTCAGGCCTGCACAGTTTGCCATCTTTTCGCCCTGATGAACATGTCAACATGTCATCAAAGGACATATGCCTTTTATATATATTTAAATTACTGGTATATTTTTCCTTGATACATTTCCAATTTTAAATAAAAGCCTGTAATAGTATAACATTATAGACTATTACAAATATAACTAGCACTCTCCTCCCCACCTGAAAGAGTATAACTACCTTAAAGGTCAAATATCCTAATACCTACTGGAAACTTAAGTCCTACCTGCAAATCTCTCTAACCAGTCATCCAATTTAGCTTTGGAAAGCTTTAAACAGAAATCTCTAGTTTCAATAAAGGAACATATTAAACTATGGTTTGTGTGGGGTTTTTTCCCCTCTGTAAAAACTTCTGCTTTCATAATTTAAAATCGTTTGTCTCTGTATTTTGCAAAATAAAGACTATTAAATGGTGGCTTTTTATCTTAGAAAAGTGGGCTTCACTATTTTTTAAAGTTAAGTAGTTTGAACTAGAGGAGAGGTACTTGGAAGGACTCAGTTTGCAGAAAGAAAACAAGTGCCAGTGGACACACGATTGATCTAAGAAAGCATCACGCGCTTGATTTCCTGACATGATGAGACTGATGAGTGCCTCACCTTTCATCCACCACAGGTGGCTCTGACAGGGCAACAGAGACAGTATATAAGTTAGAGGAGATTTTCCTGTTCTTGGGTAGGCAAAAATTTATTCAATCTCCAATTTATATTTATGAATTTTTGGAATACACTAAAACTCTATTATCCCCAAAAGCCCCATTAAATATTTACTAAGTAAATACTGGTATTTATAGTATGGGATTTGGGAACTTGCTACCTAGTAAATACACTTGTATTTTATTTTTGAAATATAAACACAAACTTAAACTAATGTAAGCAAGTACTAGATTCTGTGTTTGTAAAACAGATATAGTTCCTGCCTTCAGAACTGATGAAGCAGATATTAAGGAAAGCAAAAATAAACACACCCAAAATTACAGTGTAGCAAATTCTCTGAAGGAAAAATTAAGGGAAATATAGGAACCATTGACAGTGGGTAACAATCTATTCAAACAGATTATAAGGAAACCATTCCAAATGTCAACATAAGAAACATACAAACCTGTGGAGCATTTTTATAAGCGCTCATTTGAGAAAAATTTGATGACTATTGCCAGGAAGCAAGATCCCAAATGCTCTGAAGAATAACTGTTTGCAGTTTCTTTTATGTATTTGTAATTAAAGAGGAAACTTAAGGAAGATTACATGGAGGTGGGAGAAAGCCAGGTGGGGATTAGATTTCAGGAGAGTTAGAAATATAACTCCACAACGATAAGGCCTCTTACCACATCTCATCCTCACATGGTTGCCTCCGGAAATGCTTATTCCAGCAGCGCCCCAAGAATCCCACTCCCACTAGCAATGAAGAAACTCAATTCCCCCGTAACAGATACATAAGAACAATGGAAAAGGCTTGCTTAAAATTGCTTCACCTTACAAGTTGTAGTCCTGGGATTTGACTACCCACCATGACCTGCCCAGTTAGGACTTAATGATCAGATCACCCTGTGAGGTTACTTTCCCTAAAACCCCCTTTTCTTCCACAATTCCCCCTTTGGGTCATAAGATGACCAACCTCTTGGTCTGATAGTTTGTATGGTCTCACAGCATAGAAAGGCTCATTCTTAGGCAATCCCAGTATCGAGGTCATCTTGTTGAAAGGTGGACCTCTGAGGATGGGGCAATGCCATAAGCATGGGATGTGAGTTGAAGCCACATTTTCCAAAAAAGGGAAGGGCAGGTAAATGGAAGACAGTCAGGTCTTAGGGCCTTCACTGGAAAACAAACAACAACAAAAACCACCCTGGATCATTTGTATCCTGTGACCTATCATGATCCAAGTTTTGCCCTTTGTCTCATTTTTCTGCATTTGGCATTTAGTATAACATTTATGTAAACCATAAAAAGAGTATTAACAATGATCTTATATATTTTCAGTAACCATAACAGTTGAACTATATAGAAAAACCCAAAGAACACCTAAACACTATAGGTTGATTCATTTATCTAAATTCTTTTTTTTTTGTGAAGCTTCAAGAGACAAAATAACTATTCTTTCCAATAATTCTGCCCAATTTTATAGCCAATTTTTTCTAATTACCCATGAAAAAGATGAATTAAAAATATCAAAGGATCCTCATTTCAGCCATCTTAGTATTAATGGGAGGGTGATTGTCCTCAGTCTCCTTGCTTGGTCTTGAAGGTATGATTTCCATGTTAATTTTGAGATCTATAGATTCACTGAAAAAACTTCTAGTGAAAACCAGCCTTTATGTGCATACCTCCAGACAAAACAAAGGTGGTGAGTATTCGTCCAGTACTGCTTCACACCCTAGAGGAAATTTTTCCTTAGGCAACCCACAAAGATCCTTAGTCACCTAACAATACCCAAGCAAGAGCCAGCAGAAGCTTACTGAATGCTGCGGGTACTTACAGCAACACTTCCCAAGGCACGAGCCCCTCCCTAGGGGTGCATCCCTTCCAGGGCACCTTGCCCTTCACAACCAACACTCCCCAGGTCTCCCACCCACCTCTCCCAGATCAGGGGTGTTTCCACACTTGATGCTTTGTGGCACCCTTCTCCACCACGTCAGATATGGGTATCAGAAACAACAACTGTGACCCCATTTGGGTTGGGGAAGCAAGTGTCCTTACTCTTACTATAAAGAGAGATCAGTTTCTCATTTAACCAGCAAAGATTTTGTTCAGACTCTCAATAAGCAATCCAATTAAAAGCCAAAATTAAAAGCAGCAACCCACCTCCACCACCACCCCTTTTTTAAAAAAAACTTTCCCTGGGTTGTCTCAACCCTCATCCACATCAAGGATTTTCTAAAAACAGCTCAAATAAAGTCATGGACTTGCTACTAAAAGCAAGGAGGCTTGGGATTCCGAGAGAAAACTCACCCAAGCTCATCTGCTGAGAAGCCAGGAGCCGGTGGGCACCATGGGCCCTTGCTCTTACCTGCCACTGGGTCTGGGTCCGCTGGGTGGATCAGGGCATGCTTCATTGGAATCTTGCTGGTCACACCAAGTAAGTGTCCATGCAAAAAAACAGCCAAACCTGTAGAGAATTTTTATAATAGTTCATTTAAGCCAAACTGGCAACAATTGCCTGAAAAAAATTGTAAAATAAATTTGTAAAATTTCAAGTGCTTTGGAGAATGACAGTTTGCTGTTTCTTTTATGCATTTGCAATTAAAGAGGGAATTTAAGGAAGATTACATGACGGTGGGAGAGAGCAAGGTGGAGATTGGATTATAGGATAATTAAAGATTTTGGCTTTCTTGGGGGTGATTAAGGGATATCAAGGGATATTACTCCTCACATTTGAAAGGTGTGTTACCCTAGATTCACAAGAACAATGGACAGGGCTTGCTTAAAAGCCTTTCGGTAAAGAAGTTTCATGCCTGGGACTTGACTACCCACCATGACCTGCCCAGTTGAGAACTGAGGATTGGATCGCTGAGACAATCCTTTCTGAAGAGCTCCCTCTTATCCACACAAGCAAATGGAAGCACAAAAGTTTTGTGGGTATGAAACCCATTTCTCTAAGTGCAAGGAGTGTGTACATAGTAGTGTGTGTTGGAAAGAGGCAAAATACCAGCTATTTCAGGTATGCTATTAGGAAAAATAGAAAGTGACAAAAGAAAAATTAGCATTTCTCTTCTTAAATTGACAAAGTTCATCTTCTGACTCTAAACAATTATAAACTAGATAAAAAATACAAAACTACTCTTTTTCTTTTCTTCTTTCTTTCTTTCTTTCTTTCTTCCTTTCTTTCTCTTTCTTTTTTCTTTTTTTTTATTGGCTTTGGATAGCAACCAACCCAAGGCTTTGATCCCTAGATGGAAGGATTGGTAAAAAAAATGAGACCTGCATTCAAACAGACTATCTCCCCGAGGGTGGTTTTAAAGATTCAATTCCGAGCAATAAGATCCAGACAATCTCACTCTTGCTGGGTAAAAATGTCAAGCTGTCACCATGTAGGACCGTAAATACAACTTTGATTTTTGTTCATGGGCAAGGGTCGGTGGGCTGAAGAGAAACAAGCTTCAGTGTATTTGGCCGATTACTACTAGGTGTACCAGTTAATAATGCGGATTTTTTTCAATAGATGGAGTTACACATATGTTGACATATATGTAATTTGATATGTATGCTATCTTGTTGTATTGACAACAAGCTTCAAAACTTCATATGTCAAATTTTCTGAAGGTGTTAACATCATAGATATTTTTACGCTTAAAAATGTCAAATTTCATGCCAAAAAAAAAAAAAAGAGCATTTGCGGGAAGATTTAATTCATTACTTTATTTTGAAGAAAAGTGCTGCTGAATACTTCAGGAAGCTTATGTGAACATGCTCCATCTCAACATACTTGTGAATGCTGGTTTAAATGCTTTAAAAGTGATGAATTCGATGTGAAAGATAAAGAATGTCCAAGTCAACCGAAAAAGTTTAAAGACCAACAATTACAAGCATTATTGGATGAAAATGCATGTCAAACTAAAAAACAACTTGCAGAAAGATTAAATGTTGCTCAGCAAACAATTTCCAATCGTTTACAAGCAATGGGCAAGATTCTAAAGGAAGGAAATGGGTGCCACGACAACTGAACAAAAGACAAATGGAAAACTGAAAAGTCATCCGTAAAATGTCGCTTCAACGGCATGAAAGTCTTTTTTGAATCGAATTGTGACTGGCGAGGAAAAGTGGATTTATTTTGAGAATCCCAAACGCACAAAATTATGTGTTGATGCAGGTCAACCATCAACATCGACTGCAAGGACAAATCACTTCAGAAAGAAGACAATGCTCTGCGTTTGGTGAGATCAGAAAGGTGTGGTGTATTATGCGCTTCAAAAATCAGGTGAAACCATTAATACTAATGGCTACTGACAACAAATAATCCATCTGAACCACGCTTTGATCGTGAAATGACCAGAATGGGCTAGGAGACACGGCAAAGTAATTTTGCTTCATGATAACGCTCCCTCACACACTTCAAAACCAGTTAAAGACTCGTCAAAAGATCTTGCCTGGGAAGTATTAACCCACCCACTATATTCACCAGACCTTGTTCCTTCAGATTACCACTTGTTCTGATCGATGGCACACGCACTTTCTGAGCAGCCCTTCAAAACGTACGAAGAAGTGGAAAATTGGGTCTCTGAATGGTCTACCTCAAAACAAGAAAAGTTCTATTGGGACGGTATCCACAAATTACCTGAAAGATGGGGGAAATGTGTAGCTATCAATGGACATTACTTGGAATAAAGTACTTTTGATGTTTCTCTTGAAATTATCATGTTTTCTTTGATTACAAAATCCGCATTATTAACCGATACACCTAGTAAGCGGTCCTTGGGCAAAAAGGTACTCTGGGAGGCTGAGAAGCAGTTTCAGAAGCCACAGAGGACTGAAGAGATGCTGGCATGTAAGAGTGGCAAAAATGGGGGAGTCCTGCTTTACAGTAGAGACACAAAGACTATACCCTCAGAGGAAGAACCAGACTCCAGGAATAAGGACAAAACTGACACTGACTCCCCTTTATGAAGCCAAAATGCAAGTTTTGACAAGATCAAAGTGATAACAATCTGTTAGGACAGAACATATTTTAGAGAAGAATAACATAACCCATATTCTTTAAAATCTACAATATCTTATGAAATTTATGGCAAAGAGTAAAAGTAACCAATACTCAAAATTTTTTTTAAATTGTTCCCAGCCTAAATGGCATACCAATGAAACAGATACATACAATAATCTGAAACACTAAAGGATTCATTTGATAAAAATATAGAAGTTCTTTACACTTAAAGCTGCAAAAACTGAGAGAAATTACAGAAGATCTAAGTAAATGGGGTAATGCACCATGTTCATGAAAATAACAAGTAATACTGATAAAATGTTAATTCTCCCCAAATCAACCCATAGGTTCAATAAAATCTCAGCAGGTTTTTTGAACAAGTTGATGAGCTGATTCTAAAAATCATATGGGTATGCGAAGAACAGTAAGAAAAACACTGAAAAAGAAAAAGAAAAGGAAGAAATGACTCTACCTTATTTCAGGCATGTAGAGTAATCAAATGATGTGCTATTGCAGTAAAGATAGATATGTATATCAAAGGAACAAAGTAAAGAACTTAGAAATACACACTCAATGATCAATTTACTTTTGCCAAAAAAATGCCACAGCAATTCAATGGGATAAATTATAATTTTTAAAAATGATGCTGGTTAAAAAGAAATGAATCTCAACCCTTACTTGACACTATCTATAATAATAAAAGCGCAATATGCTAATTAGACCAGATGTCCTTCCAGACATCCTTCTGAATGACCTTCCAGATGAAGCCAGGGCTGCAAGGGCTGAGGCAGCTGCCACAGCGGGCAGGGGCCGAGGCAGAGGAGGTGGCCGAGGTGGCAGGGGACAAGCCCCTTGCAGGAATTTCATGCATGGGGCCTCTAGTATATAATAATTAATTAAACATCATGTAACTAAATGTAAAGGCTATACCCTATGACATTTCTAAAAGAAGTCATAGGTGAAACTAAGTAACCATTTGCTTGGCAAAATTTTTAAATACAAACTAAAAGGAAATAAATCAATAAATTGGACTTCATCAAATTAAAACTTTGCTTTTTAAACAACACTGTTAATCTATATATACAAAAGGCTAATATGCTAAGTGTCCATCCAACCAGTCGCTATGATGCACGCTGACCACCTGGGGGCAGATTCTCAACACAGAAGCTGCCGAGCCTCAGTGACTTGGCAGCAGCGGTTCTCGGGTGACGCACCCTGAAACCAGAGAGATGGGAGCCTGATTCCTCGTGGGGGCCATGTGATTCCACCTTCAACCATGGGTTATGTTGTTGCTGAGGCACTGTCGGCCCCGAAACTGGTTTACTGCACACTTGCGTTTGCGTTCCACACCCTATACAGCAACTTTGCAGAGTGCCCTCTCGCACTCCAGGACCCTTTGGTGATGTCGGAAAGCCGGTTTCAGCCTGATCCCTGCAGGCCAGGCCGAGTGACCCCACCTGCCAGAGGGACCCCACTCACTCTGCAGGTGCCCTTCAAGCCACGGCGCCACCTCTGGTGGGGCTGGCCAGGGAGGGACCACAAGAGGTTGGCTCTGGGGCGTGTCCGGCCTGTCTGGCCCAGTCCCACCCCACTGGCCACCTTCTAATTAATTTCCTTTCAATGTGCTCAAATCCATACACCAGGTCACTAGTATAATTATAACAACATATTTATATTTCATATAATATAATAAAAAGGCCATAGACTAGTAGAGCAAGTATTTACAAAACATATATCTGGCAAAAAAAAAATAATAAATCTATCCAAAGTATATAAATAACTCTTACAATTCAATATGAAGAAGCATAGAACCAAATTTTTAAAAGCAGACAAAGACTAGAGTGAAGATTTTACTAAAGAAGATATGTGGATAAAACACAATCGTAAGAAAAATGAAAAATACCATTCATCATTACAGAAATAAAAATTAAAGCCACAATGATACCAAATCACACTCAGAAGAACATGTAAGATTGAAATAAAAAGACAGAGCATACTAAGTATTGGTGAGAATGTGGATCAAATGGGACTTTCTTATTTTGTTATTTTGAATATAACATCATAAAGGTATTTTTAAAAACACTTTTGTAGTTTTTTTTTTAAGTAAAGTATAAAGCTACCACCTATCCCTTCCATTGTACTCCTAGAAATTTACCCAAATAAATGTATTTTGCCCAGAATTTTGCACAATACTTATTGCAGTTAGTTATACCAGGTATAACTTGGAAACAACTAAAATATCCATCAACAGTAAATGGGTAAACTATCAGTGGTATATTCATACAATGCAGTGTTATCCATCTATACAAAAGAATAAACTCTGTTATACACAACATAAATGAATTTCAAAGTAATTATGCTAAATAGAGACAGACAAAAAGTATACACTACATGGCCTTATTTATATAATATTCTAGATAATTTAGACAAATTTATAATGACAGAAAGCAGCTCAGTAGTTGCATGGAGCAAGAGGAATAGGTAAAAAGGTGAATAAGACAAAGAGTACAAAGGACAGAAGGAAATTTTATGTGGTGTATTCATTATTATGAGTGTTTTGATCATTTCAGGAATTATATATAGATTAAAAATTATCAAATGCTATATTTTTAATATGTGAACTTTATTATATGTTGATTATATTATACTACTAGAGGCCTAGTACACGTTATCATGCACCGGTGGGGTCCCTCAGCCTAGCCTGCACCCTCTCGCAATCCGGGATCCCACAGGGGATGTCAGACTGCCAGTTTCGGCTGATCCTCACAGGCCATGGCATCCCCTGAGGGATGTAGTAGTGTGTGAAGAGGCAGGAGGCCGGGGAGGAGCCCCGAGCCTGGGCCAGGCGCTGCGCCACTTCCACTGCTGCGAGAGGTTTGAGCCGCCACAGCTGTGCTTGCCAGCCATGAGTCCGGTGTCTGGCGCCCATTGGTTATCTGAGCAGCACTCCTGCTGTGGGAGTGCACTGACCACCAGGGAGCAGCTCCTGCATTGAGCATCTGCCCCCCTGGTGGTCAGTGTGCATCATAGCAACTGGTTGACCGGTCATTCAGTCACTTAGGCTTTTATAGATAGATAGATAGATAGATAGATAGATAGATAGATAGATAGATAGATACTAAGTCTATCAAAAAATAAACATTTTCTGTTTGGTTTCACTGTGGAGAACAGACGGAAGGTGGAAAGAATGAAAGAATGGGGAGAAGTTAGCAATCTTTTCAATTCTCCTAGGACAGTGGTCGGCAAACTCATTAGTCAACAGAGCCAAATATCAACAGTACAACGATTGAAATTTCTTTTGAGAGCCAAATTTTTTAAACTTAAACTTCTTCTAACGCCACTCCTTCAAAAGAGACTCGCCCAGGCCATGGTATTTTGTGGAAGAGCCACACTCAAGGAGCCAAAGAGCCGCATGTGGTTCGCGAGCCGCAGTTTGCCAACCACTGTCCTAGGAAATGTCACAGAAGTTATTGATTGCAGAGGTATATACAGATTTTAGAACTATTTGGAGGTAAATTATGTAGCCCTCAATGCTACATTGGATACGGCAGGTGAAGGAGAGGGAGAAAGAGGATGAAAGCGTGACTCTTAGGTTTTCATCTTGCTCAAATAAAAGAATGGAGATTCTTTTCTATGCTATAGGGAAACCTGGTCTCAGTTTAGATCCACCATATATTTAAATATCATTCTTCCTACGTTTTCCCTCGTGTAAATGGCAAAATTGTTAGAAAAACACAAGTTAAACAAACAAAAGTGTAGTAGACCCATAACAATAAGCAATATATTTTCCTACTCTCTTCCTGGTAGTGTGCATTTAAATATAGGAAATCTTCAATTTCACATAAGAAGATAAAGCTTTAATGTAATGTTTATGGATTAAGGAGCTCTGTATCTTCAGTTTATAAGGAAAGCTGACTCTCCTTAAACCATCTATAATCTTATAGTAATCATATGGTTATATTCTTAACAAAATATCATATTTTGTGGAATTTTTTTAATCCTCACCTGATGATATGTTTTTATTGATTTCAAAGAGAGAAAGGAAGGGAGCGAGAGGGAGAAGGAGAAATACCAATTGATTGCCTCCCTTAAACTCCCCTTCAGGGTATTGAACCTGCAATCTAGGTATGTGTCCTGACCAGAATCGAACCTTCCACCTTTTGATGTATAGGATGATGCACCAACTAACTTAGCCACCCAGCCAAGGCTTTGTGGAATTTTTTATGCAATTTTGAAATACCATAGTTCATATTATTGCATAACAACTCTGAATATATTTATGTTTTGCTTTTCCACTTTATAAAGTGAAACTAAAAATTATATTAAACAAGCTACTTTGTTCAAGGGTATTTTCTTAGAATTGTACTTCTTATAAAGATTATATCATATTGCTGTGAATCAAGAGAGTTAAGAGAATAAATGTTTCTAGGTTCCTCTTGGGCTCCATCACTAATTCTCACTTTGTCATTCCTCTCTCCTCTTAATCTCCCTTACTTATAACTAGCCAACTGGTTATATAATGGTTCTCTTTAAGACCGTTTTTAACATCGTCCCAATGCCTTCTCCAGGTGGAATGCATGATCTTGGTGCTGCCCAGCCTCTTCTCATCACTATGCAACCTCACTGACCAGCCATGACAGAGAAGAAATTAAAAGACATACTATTTGGGAAGAATTAAATGAGAGAGGTGGATTTCCCTGCACTGGCAAGAGATGGATCTAGAGATTGCCTAGGTATCAAAATTTTAATTTTTGTGTTTGTTTTTTTCTAGGAAATGCTCCAGGAGTTAAGACAAGCAATTGATTTTATCTAAGGACACATCTAAAAGATTGCACCTTGAGGTCAGATGATTGTCTTTCACAGAGTATGTATTGAATTTGTCCTTAGTTTATGAAAAATAAAATACAAGAAGTTTTGGGGAAAGGTAAGGCTAGAAAGTAATACTAAATACTCCAGAATTAATCTGTGGTTAACCTTGAGCTTTGTATATCAGTAAATACATGAGGAGCTCCAAGATGGAAATGGAAAGTTTCATTAAGTTGGTAACTTAGGGCTCTTGAGGTTCGCTGTTTTTCTTCCTTTGTATTTGATGGGGTGTTTGACTTTCTAGCATCTAGATTAAGCTAATATACATACATGACTTTTTTAAAAAATGTATTTTATTTATTTTTTACAGAGAAGAAGGGAGAGGGATAGAGTTAGAAACATCGATGAGAGAGAAACATTGATCAGCTGCCTCCTGCACACTCCCTACTGGGGATGTGCCCACAACCAAGGTACATGCCCTTGACCAGAATCGAACCTGGGACCCTTCAGTCCACAGGCTGATGTTTTATCCACTGAGCCAAACCGTTAGGGCTACATGCATAACTTTTATTGTAACATGTTTTTGTTTTTTGTTTTTTTTGGGGGGGGGGGTTTGCTAATCTCTTTGTTAGGTTATTATTGATAGGACTATTATGTTTGAAGAGAAGATAAAAATAGGAGGAGGTTTTGACAGGATTAGTCTGATAAATTTTCGAAGTTTAGAAAAGAAGATTAAGTTTATATAAGATGTGTACAAGTATTTCCCTTAAATAACACTCAGTTATCTAGAACATAAACTATAGATTCTCCCTACATGGAATTTACAAAAAATAGGACTGGTACACAGCACAGGATTATATAACGTTTTTTTAATCTATTTTCTAATAATTTCAAACTAATAATTTACATTATTCCCTTTATTATTTTGAAATAAAAGTCATGAACAATCTTACCTGAGTACACACATATTGTTTAAAGTTAATAAAGGCCTAACTCTTTATGAAATAAAAATAAAAGGCAATATGCTAAATGAAATAAGCCAAAGACAATCTGATAAGCAAAAAACGTCCACAAAACGTTTTTGCTTATCAGATTGTCTTTGGATTATTTCAAAATTAACAAAATGTCTGTAAGTGTGAAAATCCTTGGAGAACTGCTGGATTAGAGGGTCACTATGTGAGTCTCGATGTAGCCTGTGAATTAATTTTATTTGTTTGTAAACAAGGAAAACATACTTCAAAGCCAAACAGAGTTCCTACATGAGAAAGAGGTCAAAGGCAGAGTCAGTCTCAGTCTCTCTCTCTCTCTCTCTCTCTCTCTCTCTCTCTCTCTCTCTCTCATAAAGGTCTGGAAGTCTATCTTTTTACTTTCTCTGTATGCACTACTCTTCTCAATCAAAGCTAGTTAGCAGTGACATGCCAACTGAAGATGATCTTTAGAATGTTTGTTACCCGTCTGAGATGATGCACAGAATTTGAGAGTAATCATTTAAAACTGAACAGAGTAATTTTATGCCTATTGAATCTACTGATAACAAAGTGGGAATTGAATGTGGTGTTTTTTTTAATTTTTTTTCTCCTAATTCATTTTAATTGTATTTTACAAAGGTATTGGTCCATGACAAATTGAGAAAAATAAAAAGCTGATCCTTCACCCCAGGTAATTGAGAAGCAAAACCCTTGAGACAGCACCTGTGGCTATGTTTCAGAAATAACTCCTAGCTAGCCAGGGGAGATGCAAAACTTACTTCCTTAGTGATGGTTGCAATTTAAATTATCTTTATATTGATGGGGAAAAGGTATGGATGCAATTTGTCTCTATGGATGTAGCGCCATTATTGTTAAAATTAAGTCTTAGAAAAATTACAAGGCAAAAGACACCCTCTCCTCTCCGCGCCCCCCCACCCCCGCCTTTTTCAATTCTCAGAGGCTAAGAATTTTTCTTTTTCTGACCACATGTCCAGAGTTGTTCTTTTCTCATGCCCACTTTATGTCTTACTCAGATCTGTGCTCTCAAAGAAGTTACCATATTCCACATAGTTTTCAATACTCACTATCTAATTAGTTATACATTCAGGGCTGGTGTCTTCTTGTAAAAATTAATCAGATGATTAATATTTACAAGAAGATTAAAGGAAGTAAATAAATGTAAAGTTGCAAAGAACAATGTGTTTACATTTTCATGGGTACTTTTCTTTTTAAAAAGAGAACCCTTAGCATTCTACAATATTATATCTATTAGGGCAATTTAGTGGGGACTATAGAAACACTATATTGTAACCTTTGAGTGTCACCATCCTTAAATTCCTACAGAGGCCTTTGTCCTCTTTTCTACACTATGATTAAAGCCATTTCTGCTTCTCTTTCTGCAAGAAAGCAAAATATTTGCAGATGTACTGCAAGAGATGTTCTTAGTTGCTTTTCAGATGCAAGTGAGAGCATTAGGGAAAATGTACTATGGTATATTATGAAGGGAAATTCAAAGATGGTGGTTCCTAATGATTTTCTATTTGTGGGTTATAACACCAATTTCTACATTATATTGGAATTTTCCTGGGGAGTCAGTAACACTTTAGACTTCATGGACTCTCTGAAGAAGCCTGTGAAAGAAAAAAAGGAAACACGGTTCCAATGCCCAACATTTCACAGTTTTAGAGGACTTTCGTTCTTTGAGACGCACATTCCACACTACATTCATTATGTCCAGGCTAAGAATTTCTTTTCTACTAAGATTATTTTGGTTTCTCATCTTACGTTTAAGTCCTTTATCCATTTCGAGTTTATTTTCATGTGTGGTGTAAGGTGGTGGACTAGTTTCATTTTTTTGCATGTGTCTGTCCAATTTTCCCAACACTATTTAATGAAGAGACTGTCTTGACTCCATTGTATGCTCTTGCCTCCTTTGTCAAATATTGAGCATAATGGCTAGGGTCGATTTCTGGGTTCTCTGTTCTGTTCCACTGGTCTATATGTCTGTTCTTGTGCCGGTACCAGGCAGTTTTGAGAACAGTGGCTTTGTAGTATAGCTTGATATCTGGTATTGTGATCCCTCCTACTTTGTTCTTCTTTCTCAAGATTGCTGCAGCTATTCGGGGTCTTTTTTTTATTCCAGTTGAACTTTTGGAGAGTTTGTTCTAGGTCTCTGAGGATGCCATTGGCATTGTAATGGGAATTGCATTGAATTTATAGACTGCTTTGGGTAGTATGGAAATTTTAATGATGATGATTCTACCAATGCATGAACATGGTATATTCTTCTATTTGTTTATGTCTTCCTCTAAAGCCATAGGCAACAAAATAGCAGGCATTTGTCATAGCAATATCTTTACTGATACAACTCCTAAGGCAATGGAAACTAAGGAGAAAATAAACAAATAGGTCTACATGAAAATAAAAGCTTCTGCACAGCAAAAGAAACCATCAACAAAACAACAAGAAAGCCCATTGCACGGTAGAACATATTTGCCAATGTTATCTCAGATAAGGGTTTAATCTCCAAAATTTATAGAGAATTCATACAACTTAACAAAAGGAAGATAAACAATCCAATTAAAAAGTGGGCAAAGGACCTATATAGACGCTTTTTGTAAGAGGACATACAGAAGGCTGAGAGACATATGAAAACACGCTCAAAGTCACTAGTCATGCGAGAGATGCAAATCAAAACAACAATGCGGTACCATCTCACATCTGTCAGAATGACAATCATCAACAAATCAACAAACAACAAGTGATGAAGAGGATATGGAGAAAAAGGAACCCTCTTGCACTGCAGGTGGGAATGCAGACTGGTGCAGCCACTGTGGAAGATAGTATGGAGTTTCCTCAAAAAGTTAAAAATAGAACTCCCATTTGACCCAGTAATCCCACTTCTAGGAATATATTCTAAGAAACCAGAAACACCAATCAGAAAGGATATATGCACCCCTATGTTCATAGCAGCATAATTTACAATAGCTAAGATTTGGAAACAGCCTAAATGCCCATCAGCAGATGAGTGGATTAGAAAACTGTGGTACATCTACACAATGGAATACTATGCTGCTGTAAAAAAGAAGGAATTCTTACCATTTGCAACAGCATGGATGGAACTGGAGAGCATTATACTAAGCGAAATGTCAGTTGGAGAAAGATAAATATCACATGATCTCACTCATTTGTGGAATATAATGAACATCATAAACTGATGAACAAAAATAGATACAGAGACAAAGAAGCTTCGAATAGACTGTCAAACTTTAGCAGGAAGGCAGGGGAAGGTTGGGGAGTGGGGGTAAGTGATCAACCAAAGGACTTGTATGCTTGCATACAAGCATAAACAATGGACATAGACTCTAGGGGGGTGAGGGCATGTGCTGGGGGGTGGCGGAGGCCGGCGGGGGGGGGGGGGGGTGGGAAGCGGGCAATGAGGGAAAAAGGAGAAATATGTACTACTATTTGTAATACTTTAAAAAATAAAAAAGGGTAATTTTTCTTCTACACCAACAACAAAAGAGGCAGTGTGCCTTCATGAGAGAATGCAATGAAAAAAGAAACTGTCATCCATTGCAAATACTTTAAAGTCACTAAAATATAGATATGTCGTTATTAATAGCAGACACAAAAGACCTACAGCCCTCCATACAATTCTGTTGCTGAAGAAATTAGGCTATGATAAAAACATTTTTATCAATTGGTACAATGTAGTATTAGTTATGGTGAAATAGATATACATAAATAGGTGTAGGAAAAGATGTAGTTTAAAAGCATAGATTTTATGCTTTTAAATTATCTTGATTTAAAAAAAACAACAACATAGAAACACAATGAAAAAATACTTATGCATTGGTTAGCATAACAGTTAATCCGGATTTAGTATTCACTGTAATAAGCTTTATAGAGAGTGAAACAAATAGAGCACTCTGAAAAACAAAAAGATGCATCTTGAAAGCCAGCAATTGAAAAGGAAAAGCAGCCCTGGCCAGAGGCTCAGTTCCTAGGAGCATTGACCCATACACCAAAAGGTCACAGGTTCAATTCCCGGTCAGGGCACATACATAGATTGCGGGTTTGATCCCCGGTTGGGGTGCATCTGGGAAGCAACCTATCTATGTTTCTCTCTCACACAGATGTTTCTCTCTCTCTCTCTCTCTCTCTCTCTCTCTCTCTCTCTCTCTCTATCTCCCACTTCCTCTCTCTCTAGTATCAATAAAAGCATATCCTTCAGTGAGAATTAAAAATAAATAAGAAAGAACAAAGGATGGTGTACTATAGAATCATTACATCCTTACCTTACTTCTCTGTTAAAAAAGATGCATTATCTTATGGCTCCTGTGAGCCTACTAAAGCCACTGTGACCATTTAATTTTATAAAATGCCCCCGTAACTTCTATATAATCCAGGAAAGGATAACGGAATTAAACCACCTAAGAATCCACAGTCTTGGGAGATTAACACTGAGAAAGTTGCAAACCTCTGTTGAAAGATCAAGTCCCAAGTCTCACCTAAAGAGTACCTGTGTCGTTAGGTATATTAGAATTAGAATTAGATTTAAGACCTCTGCACCGCTTACTAGGGACTGTGTGGAAGGATTTAAAATCGACCATGGCTATACCACGCTCTAACAGGCTTAACAGTGTACCAAAGATGACTCCTAAAATAAAGGAAACATATCGAATTAGGGCAAATAATATCACATGCTTCTTTTTCCTACCATACTTTCCACAGGAAATTCTAATGTATTATTTCCTAGTGTTCATGAGCTTGATCTCCACTCCTTTGTCAAGATCGACATCATTCAAAGTTGACATACATTTTTTAAATTGTTACTTGAATGACAATTGTGTAAATTTCCAAAGGCCTTCTTTAAACCTAAAAGCCATGGCAAAAAGTAAACCTTAACCTAATAATACAGGCTACTCAGGTAAGTTGTGTGTCCTATGAGCCAACCCTTATTGATTATCAAATTGTAGAGTCTCTTAAAATAATCCTTAATTCTTTAAACAATGTCCTTTGAATCTTAAGCTGCTAAGGGTTCATCTGTATTTCCTTACAGCAAATATATTTCTGTCTCATTAAAAATAATGATTTCTTTTCCTTTTTGGTCTCTAAAGACTGGAAGTTCCCCAGAACTTAGTTCTGCCCTACTGTCCTATTTTTATAATCATGCTTTCATGATCTTGTCCAGTTGTATCTGTCACCATCTCAATGCCAAACACTCTAACATGAAAATCTCCTGTCAAGGTTATTCAATGCACTCCAGACTTATAGATGTAAATCCATTGGACATATTTACTTTATTGGAAGATAAACTAAATCAGCATGTCTAAAAGTAAAATTCTGATAATCCCTCCAAAACTTGTTCTCCCTCAGCCTACTTCATCTTACTTAATGGCTCTGCATCCTTCCTGTGGCTTTGACTGACTGATTCCTACTTATTCTCTCATAACCTCATCTAACCCAGCAGGAAATACTATTGAAACACCTCTAAAATATATCCCTAAAAATGACTTCTTGTTGCAGTTAAATGCCTCATATTTTCTTCAATTAGGAATAGTGTGAGCAAAATAAAGATGTTACTTTTTATTGTATACATTATCATAATTAGGTATATAAAAAATAACATACACGCAGGTCTTAAGAGCCACTATTGTTTGCTAACTATGCATCAATATTTAATATTAGAAGAATAAAAATAACTGTTTATAAGCAGACTTAATTGGAAAGTAATATTCAAGCCATGAAATTACCAAAAACTAATTAGTGAATTACTAATATTTGTCCTCAAATCATGCCCCAATCATGTAGTATATATATCCAGTCCATAAAACTGTCTCTTGCCTCTTACAATCTGATCCTGTGTGAAAGATTCCTAAGGATTAGGGTTTAATTCTGTTGGTTTCACATGTGCCAAGAGTGTCATAATAAATTTCACTTTATAGCTTGATGAACCAAACTGTTCTGACAACCCTTTGCATCTTTATTCACAGAGGGATTAGACTTGGGCTCTTATCCAAGTCTCATTTAGAAATTACATACCTCTTCTAAAATAACTCATCCAAATTTGTTGCACACCTTTCTGTATCTTGGTAAGACACAGAACTACCTAGTCTCTGTCCTCCAAAAGGAAAACAGGGGTCAACTAATCAGTGGCAATTTAGGGGACCTGAAAAATTACTTCATATTGTTTCATTATTGGCATTTTTGGATCTGTTTCATATTCTTCCTGGAGGGGAAATGTTATTAAAAGAAAGAAAAAAAAAACACAGAAAGAAGGGATATTCATTCTTTATTTCTGCTTAATGAAAGAATATATCAAGGAAAAGAATATATCAAGGTGTGTATTGTTGAGTAGTTCCTGAAATGTAGGTTATGAAGCCCTGGGGAATTGATCTAAAGAGATCACAAAATGTATATGCAGACCAAATGCATTTTATAATACCAATAATACATTCTGAACATATAATTTTTCATGATTATGCCATCTCAAATCAGGACAACACAGAAATGCATAATGTTGCTTGCTGTGAATATTTTGAGTGCCTAAGAGTTGACCACAAACTCAAAAATTTGAGAGGAAGCAATTAATTCAATTAATGGCAATCTATTGTCATTTCTAAGACAGGTTTTTTACTGATGACTTTGATATTTAGTTCAGAGTCTCTTCTTGCCACAAGTGTTGTCATCAACCCGAGACTTTCTTATCACCATCTATTCTTTCAACATGTTTATATTCTTGTATTTAATAATCAAGACCATCACTCTGTTTCAACCACAAGTAAATTAACATCACTCAAAAAGGTTAAATTCAAAAAGACACAACAAAAGAGAAAATTATTCCGTGTTCATGGATTAGAAGAGTCAACATATTTAAAAGGGCCATATTACCCAAAGCAATGTACAGATTTAGTACAATCCCCATCAAAATCTCAAATGGCATTTTTAAAGAAATAGAACGAAAAAATCATCAGGTTTGTATGGAACCACAAAAGACCCTGAGTAGCCAAACCAATCCCGAGAACAAAAAAGAACAAAGCTGGAAATACCGCACTATTGGACTTCAAATTATATTACAGAGCTCTGACAATAAAAACAGCATAGTATTGGCAGAAAAATAGACATAAAGACCAATGCAACAGAATTGAGAGCCCAGAAATAAAATCACACATTTATGGGTAGATCATTTTCGACAAAGGAGCCAGAAACACACAATGGGAAAAAGAAAGCCTCTTTCAGTAAAAGGTGCTGTGGGAATTGAAAAGCCACGTGCAAAAGAATGAAACTAGATTACAGTTTGTCTCCTTGTACAAAAAAAATATTTCAAAATGTATCAAAGACCTGAATACAAGACCTGAAACAATAAATTACATAGAAGAAAACACAGGTACTAAACTTATGGACCTTGGTCGTAGAGAATATTTTATGAACTTAACCCCAAAGACAAGGGAAGTACAGGCAAAAAAAAATATGAAAGGGACTATATCTTCTGCACAGCAAAAGAAACCACCAATAAAACAAAAGAGGGAGCCGACCCAGTGGGAGATGATATTTGATAATAACAGCTCCCACAAAGGTCTGATATCCAAAATATATAAAGAACTCATAAAACTCAACACCAAACAAACAACCCACCCAGTTAAAAAATGGGCAGAGGGCCTGAGCAGACACCTCTCCCAAGAAGACATATGAACGGCTAACAGATATATGAAAAGATGTTCAACCTCACAGCAGTTACAAAATTGCAAATCAAAACTACAATGAGATACCACTTCACACCTATTAGAGAGGCCATTATCAACAAGACTGGTAATAAGTGTTGGAGATGTTCTGGAAAAATGGGAACCCTCATCCACTGCTGGTGGGAATGTAGCTTGGTACAGCCACTATGGAAAGCAGTCTGGCAATTCCTCAAAAAATTAAGAACAGAGTTACAATATGACCCAGCCATCCCTCTCCTGGGTATATACCCCCCCAAAATTGAAAATATGTTTATTCACAAAGATATATGCACCCCTCTGTTCATTGCAGCATTATTCACGGTGGCCAAGACAAGGAGACAGCCAAAGTGTCCAGTGATAGAGGATTGGATAAAGACGATGTGGTACATACCATGGAATACTACTCAGCCATCAGGAAAGACAGAATACTGCCATTTGTGACAACATGGATGGATCTTGAGAACATTATGCTAAGTGAAATTATTCAGTTAGAAAAAGCTAAGAACCGTATGATAGCACTCATACGTGAGATTTAAAACTGAAACTCGTAAACACAAACAGCAGTGTGGTGGTTGCCAGAGGGGAGGGGGTTTGAATGTGTAGGGGGCTGAAGGGGCCTAATATATGGTGGCAGAAGATGATTTGACTTTGGAGAGTGAGCACACAGTGCAATATATAGATCTTGTATTACAGAAATGTACGCTTGAAACCTACCTGATCCTATTAACTAATGTCACCCCAATAAATCTAATTTTTACAAAGGTCAAATTCAAACAATAGTTTTTGACACAATATCTTTTCTTTCTTGTTGTTTCCATAAGTATATTATTGTATATTCATGAGCCTCCACTAGCTCCCTCCAAAGGCCCGTATGTCACCATCCAGCAGAAGTTTGAAGTGTTGGATGCTCAAAATTGGTGGCAGCAGCTGAACTTGATTACCACAGTAGTGTTAAACTGCAAAATGCTGAAAATGATTATATTAATGCCAGCTTAGTTGACACAGAAGAGGCGCAAAGGACTTACATCTTAACACTGGGTCCACTTCCTAATACAGGTTGTCATTTCTGGCCCGTGGTTTGGCAGCAAGAGACAGAAAGCAGATGTCATGCTAAACCAAGTTGTGCAGAAAGGAAAAGGTTAAAGGTGCACATTACTGGCTAACAAACGACGACTGAGGGATACTGTTTAAAGAAACGGGATTCAGGGTGACATTCTTGTCAGAAGATGTGGAGTCACAGTATACAGTACATCTACTGCAATTAGGAAACATCAGTGAGTCCTGGCTGGGTAGCTCAGCTGGTTAGAGCATAGAGGGCAGGCCAAGTTCATGGATTTGATCCCCAGTCAGGGCACATTTAAGGATCAACCAATGAATACATAAAATAAATGGAACAACAAATCAGTGTTTCTTTCTCTCTCTAAAACTCGACTTAAAATAGATATCAATAGAAGTGAAGCCAGAACAATATCTCATGTTCATTATGCCATTTGGCCAGATTTCAGAGTCCCTGAATCACCAGTTTCATTTCTCAGTTTCCTATTTAAAGTGAGAGAATCTGGTTCCTGGATCCTGAACATGGGCCTGCAGGGATTCACTGTAGTGCAGGCATCAGCAGTCAGACACCCTTTCTCTAGGAGACACCTGACTTGTTCTGATGGAAAAAGGAGATGATATTGCTCTCCCCAACCTGGCAACGCACTCTCTCATTCGTTTGTGTGCTCTCTGCCCAGAGGACGGTGACCATTCAGGTTTAGCAGCAACCTAGCCCCATGGACCCGGCAGATTCCAAAGGACTAAGCGTTAATATGAAACAAAACTCTGAACACTGGCCTTTGTTATGGCCTTGATGAAGACAAGTTGGACTTTTTCCACGGCAGGATGGACAGAGATGGAACACTGGGAACCCAGGAGGGGCACCCCTTTAATGTTGCATCACAAATAAATTGTCTTGCCACACCACAAAAAAAAAGAAAAATGAGATGAAATGAAGAGAGAGAGAGAGAGAGAGAGAGAGAGAGAGAGAGAGAGAGAGAGAAAGAAAGAAAGAAAGAAAGAAAGAAAGAAAGAAAGAAAGAAAGAAAGAAAGAAAGAAAGAAAGAAAGAAAGGGAAAATGAGATGATATGGACATTAAAAATGAGATGATATGAACAATAAAACAACTGTTACTGATATGAAAATATTGAATGGGACTTTTTCAGTCACCTAATCAACTCAGATTTTCATACATGACTATAACAGAAAGAGAAAAGTTTATGAAGTGGATTCAAATATACAGAAATGGTGGAAAGAACTTTATAAAAGAAAAACCTTCATGTCCTGCTTTTGATTTTTCACCAATCAAAACAATGACTGACAATACAGGGGGATCAGGATAGGCCTCGAAGAAGAAACACTGACAGGTGACAGGGACCCAGAACTATCCTCCAAAAATGCAAGATACTATGGAGAACAGTGAGAGTGCTCAACGGAAACGAATTCGAGAAGACAGAGAAGCTAACACAGCTCAGAAGGTGCGGCAGATGAAACAGAGGCTGAGACCAAAAGAAAAAGATGGATTATTGAAATGACACTGAATGAAAAAGAAAAAGGTGGCTATACTGGAAACCTCACTAAGGTGGGGTTTGTGTCAGTCATTTTGGTTGGCACTTTTGTTGGCTGGACACTGTTTTATTTTCAGCAAAATATCCTATAAATAAAACACGCTTGCCCAGCAAGCTTCTGCACTAATAGCTGATAGTGTTGCATTCATCTGTTAGCAAACTCCTCATACCCCCAAAAAGGAGCAGAATAGACACCAACCGATAAATGATATTTTCAGTCCTCAGCCCAGCATCCCAGGGCGCTATCCCCAAATTGTAAACAGTGGTCTAAATTAAAGACTTGAATGCCCGTTAAAAACTGATACATTTTACATCTGTATTCATACATGTGAAGCATAATATTTCACCCGACCAGATCGAGAAATATCATTTATCACAGGATTTGTTTTTGGGGCTATCTGGATTTTAACCTGCACTTGATATAAGCAACAAATATCTTGGTTTTATCTACGTTATTACTGAAAAGAAAATGATCTTTAAAATAATGCACGTAATGTACAGTGTACTATTGCATGAGCATTGGTAATCAGGGTAAATATCTATAATAATAATCTATAATAATAAAAGCGTAATATGCTAATTAGACCGGACAGCTGAACCACCTTCCGGGGACATCGTTCCAGATGACCTTCAGGACAAAGCCAGGGCTATGAGGGCCGAGGCAGCTGCCATGACTATGAGGGCCAAGCCTCTTGTACGAATTTTGTGCATCGGGCCTTTAGTATTTATAAGTACCTATTTAATAGTACTTCTGTAGTGAAATGTACTTTTTTTTAAGAGCTCAATTTGAAACATCTGTTACCATAAAAAAAGAAAAATTAAGAAAAACAAAAGCAAGAGAGGAGGGACCCTAAAACTTTAAAGGATATATTGACATGCAGTGAGCCACAGGAGAGACTGGGAGAACTCTGAGGAAATATTCTAGACTGCCTAGAGGCAGCCTGCTTGGTTCAAGAACAGAATCACAAACCTCATCCCAATAAAGCAGCTGTACTTAACGGCTTTTTTTTTTTTTAATGTTCATTAGTTGTCTTCTGTTGAAAAATGTTCCCTACATTTCTTCTATAGAGCAGTATACATCCTCTTCCAACTACTTTTTATTATTTGATAAAAATAAAATGTGGATAATAGATGGCACCAATGATCTGTTTGATAGCCATGAGCAGTGATCAGGGAGTTTGTAAATTTTCAAATATCATTTCCTCTGGGAAAATCTCTTATTTTCTAGTAAAATAATTCATCCTCTGTACACTTAGAACAAGATTTTTATTCTATGATTGCTACTTTTATCATATTTTATATTTTTTCTTGATTTGTTTCTACCTCACTTATATTACAGTTTTCTTTTATTTCTAAAATGCTATTTTTATGGCTAAAAGTAGCATCCTTTGTCCAGATCTCCCCTGAACTCTACTCATTTCTCTATTATCTAAGAGAAAGCTGGAATTTATCAGAATAAATATTGAAGCAGCCAATTAATATGAATGTCTATTCTAATATAAAAAATAGAATGGTCTAGTTTGTTTTGAAAAAACTTTGGAGGCACAGCAAACCATCTTGACTAGGAAGCTATCTGAACCATTATTCTCTATTTCATTTCATCGGAATCTTACCCACCTAGGTATCTGTCACTGGTAATAAATATATGCCCACAGCTGGTCCCAGCTCTTTGTTCTTGTCAGTACCATATCTCTCAGAATAAAACAAAACTGGGGAGAGGCAAGAGTTCAGATTCTTTTGACCTCACTGCATGGGTCTGAAAGATGCACTCAACATCAGATTGCAGCTAGATCCATTTTGTGTAGTTAGTATATTGATTTAAAGTTTTTGGCTATGGATATTGTCAGGCAGAAAAGAAGTCTCCATTTCTCCATTTCCACACTATTCGTTCACTACACTGATGTGCTTCACTCATCTTTCCGTCTGTCTTGTTAGCATTGGAACCCCTGGCTTGGTGATTGGGTGTGTTTATTTACTTACAAGTTTGAATTAGATGTGCTTGGTTTTGCTTTGGTTCTAACGATCTTGGCAGACACGTTCTGCCAGCCGGTAGGGTAATAAAATTTCTGGCCGGAAACTTAAGCAGCAAACACAGGGAATCCCAGCACTCTCTGCTTAAAGTGTCACTTCCCAAAATGAGGGCTAGAGTTTGGCAAAAACAGATGCAGAACTCTGTATTTTGAAAATAACCTGGCAGCATAGAGAAAATATAAAATCATTTTCTGCCTCCCAATAAGAAGTGTTTAAAATGTAAAACCTAAAATCATTTAACCTAAAATAGCCTGGTTGGGGCTTCTGGATATGCACATCGTGCTGACCTAATAAAGGAAAAATATCCACCCAATTCGGTAAAACATCAAATGCTGACAGTGTGATGTGTCATTCATTTAATCTCACCTCTCCTATCGCCGCCAAGCATCTAAGGGCAGAAAAATTTACAAAACATCAGCATGTCAATGAATTGCTTTCTCTTTTCTATTTAACCTAAAGACAATCATCAATTCACCACATAATAAACCTTGAATCAGGAAAACCAGAGGAGAAACACATAGACATTATTTCCCTCAACAGAGGAGAGCATCTGTACATTACCCTATTTGCAGCACATATTCAGAAACACAGAATGTGCATTGAGAGCCCTTTAAAAGCAATATGATTATCTGGAGTTTCTGGAGTTAGTTGGCCTTCCCTTCCATGGTGTGTAGAGGGGACTGACCAAGTGGTAGGTGAATTCCAGGCCACCTTGTGGAGCATAGAAAGTATAGCTCAAGGGAGCCACCTGCTGCCAGAGGGACATCCAGGGCAGAGGAAACTGTATGAAATTAGCAGCCATTTAATATTTTTGTCAGTTCACACAAAAACACAGCTGGGGATGGTTAAGAAATACCAGTAAAATAACATAAATAATAAGAAGGATTTAAGCTCTTTGAGCTACTTCTGCCTCTTAGCATTTTTTTTTTTGTGTGTGTGTGTGTGGGGGACTTATCAAAAGCATCAAGAGTCCTAAATTCTATATTTTGGTTTTAGACTCTATTTCCTTTTCATGCGATTATAGAAAGCTCCTGTGGCTGCCATGCCCAGGAGAAAATACAAACAAACAAACAAACAAAAACACAGAAGGTAAAATGTCTACCCCAAAACATAGGGTTTGAAAGTTTGGCCAGTATAATAGCATTGGTAGGCTAAACTTGGAATGAAGACCAATTTTATCCAAATTGCTAATAGCTCCTATTTGTAGAATGCTCTATATTTCAGATCCAGGATCACATGTAATTTTCACAACAATGAGTTCTCTCTGTGTATCTTAAGAATCTGAAGCACACAAAGGAGGACTAACTCATACATGGTCTATTGTTACTTGCAGCTAGATCATGACTGGCGTGCAAGACTCCTGACATTTGCCCCAGGTGTGTGAGTATATCACTACGCCCACCAGATTCTTTTCAATTAAATATCCACTCACCGCATTTGTGGGTACAGTGATGTCAAGAAATGAATTTAGATGAGTAGTAAACAGCCCTACAAAAAGGAAGCCCCCCCCTTCAACCCTGCCCAGGCGGGGTGGTCCAATGGTTGAGCATCAACCTATGAACCAGGAGGTCAGAGTTCAATTCCCAGTCAGGACACATGCTCCGGTTGCAGGCTCAATTGCCAGTGCAGGGCGAGCAGAAGGCAGCTGATTACTAATTCTCTCTCATCATTGATGTATATTTCTTTCTCTCTCTCTCTCTCTCTCTCTCTCTCTCTCTCTCTCTCTCTCTCTCTCTCTCCCCTTCCTAACTGAAATCAATAAAAATTATATATATATTTTTAAAAAGGAGCCCCAGGCACCTTGGGGTAGTAAGGACCTACAGATGTGTTACATAAAGCTGAGTTCTAATTTCCGATTTACTTTTTACTTATTTATTATGAGACTTTCTCTGAGGGATTTAAACTTTGTGAACATGGGTTTTCTAAGTTGTAAAAGAAATAAATAATAGTACAAGATTATTTTAAGGATTCTATAAATACAGGTTAAAAGGTTTTGTTTAAGTGTCAGGCACATATCATTACTAGTAAATAAATAACTATAATCTATACTAATAAAAGGGTAATATGGTAATTAGCCTGGACATCTTCCAGACATCCTTCTAGACAAAGCCACGGTGGCGGGGGCTGAGGCAGAGGTAGTTAGGGGTAATCAGGCCAGCAGGGGAGAAAAGTTAGGGGCAATCAGGCAGGCAGGCAGGTGAGAAGTTAGGAGCCAGTGGTCCCAGATTGCGAGAGGGATGTCCAACTGCCAGTTCAGGCAGGGATCAGGCCTAAACTGGGAATCTGACATCCCCCGAGGGATCCCAGATTGGAGAGGGTGCAGGCTGGGCTGAGGGAACCACCCCCTTCCATGCACGAATTTCATGCACCAGGCCTCTAGTGTCACATAAAAAGAAATGAAAAGCACCAAGAGGTGCTCTCGATACTATGGGCATTTTATATACACAAGTAACATTATGGAAATATTTATATTATATATGACCACTGCTTAGAAACGCAGACTTTCAGAATCAGAAAGCACACAGCCTTTGCTGTCTTTTCACCATCAGCACTTTGGGGCTTAGGATTTTCCTTCTGATTTAACACTTTCTCCTATAGCCCCCATATTACTTTTTTTAATTTATCTTAATTGTTAAAAGCATTACAGAAGTTCCCTTTGTTCTGTTTTTTCCCCATTGGCCCCCTCCACCTTGCACCCGCCCCTCCCAGGCTTGCACCACACTACTGTCTATGTCCATGGGCTATGCATACATGCATATAAATTCCCCTGTTAATCTCTCCCTACCCACTCTCCACACCCCGCCTTCCCTCTGAAATTCATCAGTGTATTCCATGCTTCTATGTCTCTGGATCTATTTTGTTCATCAACTTATTTTGTTTATTAGATTCCACATATGAGTGAGATCACGTGATAATTATCTATCTCTGACTGGCTTATTTCACTTAGCATAATCCTCTCCAGGTCCATCCATACTGTTGCAAATGGTAATACTTCCTTCTTTTTTACACCCACATAGTATTTAATTGTGTAGATGTACCACAGCCTTTTTATTCACTCATCTGCTGATGGGCACTTGGGCTATTTCCAAATCGTAACTATTATAAATTGTGCTGATATGAACATAGGGGTGCATATATTTTTTTCTGATTAGTGTTTTGGGCTTCTTAGGATATATTCCTAGAAGTGTGATCACAGCTCCTCTGAGTCTCAGTGCGCTTTTCTCTTCCCTTCTAGTTGTAGAATTTCCACTTAGCCAGCCTTCCTGTGGTTCTGGATGATGTCCGTTTTGTCTTTTAGTTGTAGTTTTGAAGTTGTTGTGTGAGGCAGCAGTTTCAGGTGTTTACCTATGCCCAAGGCCCTGCAGCAGCTTGCATTGCTTCCCAGCTGGGCCTCATCTGGGCATCTCCAAAACCCAAACAAAGAGAAGGAATCTGCAGATCTCTCCATAGCTCCTGCTGGGTGGCCTCCGTACCTCTGCCTTTACTTCTGCAGCTCCTCTGAGGATGCGGCTGTCTTTTTCAATCTGCAGGGAGACACAAGCTCCCAACTGCTCTGAACTCCAGTTCCGGGTGAGGCTCTGGGGACCCAGACTCATACGGGGAGAAACTGGACTATTTGGCAGTGGGCGGAACTCGAGGGCGGCTTCCTCTCAGAGATGCTTGCAGCGATTACCAAGGGACACTGAGACCTGGGGGCCTCTTAGGGCAGGGCTGACAGGAAGCCATTGCTGTTTGCTCCGCCCTGAGACTCCGCCCCATCCAAACTGTACACAGAGGCTTTTGCATATGAATGGCCTGGTCCTTGGAAATCTAAACTTACCTAAGGAACTGCAGCTGAGTCAGTGAGACCCAGAACATCCAAAAGAAGGCCCAAGGTCCCGCAGCAGCTTTTGTTGCTTCCCAGGTGGGCCTCATCTGGGCACCTCCAAACCCCAAACAAAGAAGAAAAATCTGCAGATCTCTCTGTAGCTCTTCTTTTAGCTAGGAGTGAGTTGGTGTTGTCCTGGTGTTGTGATGGTCTTTTGTTTCTGCAGATTATTTAATGTCTTCTTTCTTTCATTTGCTTACTTTAACAGTTCCAACAGGCACTTCTCCTCTTTTCCAGTTACTGCCTTTCTCTCTCTAAGGGTTGCATCCCTGAGGCTGCTACCTCTGACCTATATACTTTCAAGCCCCTTCCTTTTTATTTCCTGGCAGTCAGTATTTAATCTACCAGGGGCCATGCCTTTGGGGGTGATTTCATTTGGGCTATTTCTATGCTCCCATCATTCCCCTTGTACTTTAAGTGGTGCCATGTCTGTTGATTCTCTGTGGTGGTTTGAACTTTGCTAGATTTGTATAACTTAACTTGTGGCTTTTTGTTTTGTCTATTAGTAAATTTATATGCATGGGTTACAGGTTATCTTATTTGCTCTCATAATCAAGCAGCATGAATTTTGCCCTCTTTTCTTCCCTTCCTCCCTCCCTCCCACCCTTTCTTCCTTCCTTTCGTCTGTGAAAATATTTGGATTTAGATGGCTGTCATCACTTTTGGGATACCAGAACATTAAACTTAAAAATCTATTTTTTATTACATTCTTACTTCTGAGCATAGTACTTGACATATAGGAGGTGCTAAATAGATGTTAAATAGATAAATTCATCTAAAGAATCTTGTAACTTAATCCCAATTTTAGAAAAAAAATCCATATTAATTAAAATGGAAGCCCACTTTTTGTTATGATATTTAAACCCTTTATAATGTTGCTTCATTGTATTATACAATGTTGCATTCAAGTCCTCCTCTGCACAGATCCTCCACTGCGCTTAAAATGGTCCACCCACTTTCATCTGAATGTGGTGTATTTGTTGCTAATTTCTTCTCAAAATTATCTTCTTTCCATAAATATATATATATATATATATATATATATATATATATATATATATATATATTTTCCAATATTTTGTATACATTCTACTCTTTATTAAGTTTTATGTTAGGTTTTGATTTTCCTTAAAATCTTCACTAACTTTCACATCTCCCTTTGGTATTTCTTTCTTTTCATAATTTGAGTAAAACTTAATGCTAAAATCTCTGAACTTAGTCTTTACTGATAATATTTTATTATTTCCACAGACCCTACCCTGCCAAATCAATCCATAATTGGAAATACCTAAGACTAAATTACGATCATTAGAAAGTAGTACATGGATGAGTCTGACAGCCATCAGAAGGGAGGGAGGAAGTGAGGACTGGATAAATGAAGGTGGAAGGGATTATTAGCCAAAGGACATATATGCATAACCCATAGACACAGACAATAGTATAGTGATGGCCAGAGGGAAGGGGGCCAGAGACTGGGTGGAGGGGGAAATGGGAACACCTTTAATGGTGTCAACAATAAAAATTAAAGGGAAAAAAGTAATTCATTGAAACCTCAGGGTAATAAGCCACACAGAAACAAGTCTTGTCTTTAAACATCTAAAAATTAGGTCATTTTCAAAGTCAGTATAGCTCGAAAGATATGTTTTAGTAACAAACTGAGTATTCCTCTATTCCATATTTCAACAGTTAGAATACAATTATAAGGACAATATTCTCAGTATGGATTTGGATTCAAAAAATGGACTTTTCTAGAAAAATTCTTAGCTAGAGAGAATTATTCAATGTCAATTTTCTGTATAGTATTTATAGCCAAGACAATTAATTTTTAAACAAATTAAAAACAGCAGGTTTTATCCAGTATTTTGAAACACTCTCATTCTAGATTACTTAGAGATTGAATACAATATCATTTCAGGAAACTGTCATAAAAATACTATTTATCTAAATAAAATATGCATATTAAAATACCAAAACTATACTTTTATAACATTAAAATAAATGTTAGAAAGATATTAAGATAATTTTATTGTTTTGCCACAGGAACTTTAAAATCTTTAAAAGCTTCTAAATTAACCAGAAATGTAAAACCACAGCACAAAAGCCAATGGAGCCATGAGCTGGAAGAAATAATTAAAATGATTCATTTTGAAAAATAGTTGAAGGCTGAGTGTGGACTAGCATGAGAATTAGAAAGATTTTGGTCTGCAGTCTTGGGGAAGGCAGACTTTCATGAATTTTATCTGCAGGAAACACAGAGGTTTTCATCATAGAAAAGCAAGAAAAATACTTCATTTTTCTGGCAGGGGAAGGAAAAAGTAAACATTTTGAAATATAACCAAAGTATCTCCCCCAAGACAAAGGCATATTTTGCTGGGGAAAGGCTTTGTCAGAAACTTATTAAATCTCAGGAAAGGGCAGTGTCAGGGGCAAGCTCCTCAGCCAGGGCCTTGACCCTTCTGGGTGCAGGAAACTGAAAGAACACATGGGTACAAGCAGGCAAGTGGGACATGCTTTATTACAAACAAAGCAGCCAGCAACAGGCTGGTCAGTGGCAACTTATATACAGATTCAAACAAGCTCAAACGAAAGAGGCTTTATGCCAAATAGTGACAGCAGTATTTGGGCTACAGAAAGGCATGCCTGCACAATGTATAGCTTGCTGCGTCCTTGCTTTTGCATCTGCATATAGCAAATCTGCCTTGAATACTCTGATTAGGATTCCCATGCTCAGAGTGACCTTGAACATCCAGCATACTCTGGACAGGGCCCCCACAGGCAGTTACCCAACTCCATCATACTCTAGCCCTCATACATCACTGAAGGAAGCTAGAAAATACAGTGAAGGTTCCAGCCTACGGCAAAGCCCTTGGAAAAGACTAAGATTTTAAGTATAAGTTTACAGAAAAGTTCATTTCCTGCCATACCATACCACCATATAACAAGGATATAAAATAATAGCAGTAGATTATAGTAGAAAGAGCTGCTCACATGAACTCTATTTATGAAAGTGTTCTTAGAGGAAACCAAAAACAGCAGGAGAGCCAAAAAACAAAAATGAGTACATTAGTGGAGTTTGAAGCCTCTGGCAAATACAGTACAACTAGGTGGAACATTAAACACAGCCAGACTCCTAGTCAAATTAATATACAGCCTCACATGAAATGCCTATTGACTTCAATTCCTAAAACCTAATACAAATTTTTTTTGCCCATAACTCAAAACATCCCAGATATTTATCAATGAGTGAATGGGTAAACAAAATGTGCTATTACCATACAATGTAATAATAATCATCAATAAACATAAATAAAGTACTGATATATATCTTGACATCAAATATTCTCAAAAATAAAATATTCTGATTGAAAGAATATATTTTAAAAATACAAATTGTATGATTTCATTTGTACAAAATTTTAGAAAATACAATCCAATCTTACAGTCACAAAAAGCACATTCAGTGGAAACCTAGAGACAGGATAGGGAGTTAGGGACAGGTGAAAAAGAGGGATTACAGAGGAGTATGAGAAAATTCCTGGGAATGATGGGTATGTTTCATAATTTTAATTATGATGATAATTTCATGAGTGAATACATGTAAAACTAGCGAGCCTAAACCGGCAGTCGAACATCCCTCTCACAATCCGGGACCGCTGGCTCCTAACTGCTCACCTACCTGCCTGCCTGATCACCCCTAACTGCACCCCTGCCAGCCTGATCACCCCTAACCACCTCTGCTTGCTGGACTGGTAATCCCCAACTGCCCCCCTCTGCCAGCCTGGTCACCCCCAACTGCCCCCCTGCCAGCCTGGTTACGCCCAACTGCCCCCCTGCTGGCTGGGTCACCCCAAAATGCCCCCCCCCCGCTGGCCTGTTTGCCCCTCATGGTCCCCCCCTGCCGGCCTGGTCACCCCACACAGCCTGCTGTTCAGTCATTCAGTCATCCCTCACTAAGCCCCCTGCTGACCTGGTCGCCCCACGCAGCCTGCTGTTCAGTCGTTTGGTCGACCCTCACTAAGTCCCCTGCCTGCCCGGTCCCACGCAGCCTGCTGTTCAGTCATTACTATGAGGGTGTCCTGACCAATTTGCATATTACCCTTTTATTAGTATAGATTAATTAGGAGCTTTCCTAATGCTACTTCAGGTTGACAAATGCAAACATTTTCAAAAGTCTATACCTTGTTGATTTTCAGCATGTAGTCTCTGCAGAGATTAGCAAATACATCCTGAGAAAATGACTCTATACAGCATAGTGCTTTATTCTAAATTTGGATGATCACCAGTAAAGGTAGTCACATGTGTTTGTAGTTTAACTCATGAATTTATTTCTTTAACAAATATGTTTAAACTTGTCCACATGCCAAAAACGGTGCATTCCACAATATGAACATGCAATACACTCCAACTAATTCTCCCTTCTATCTTCCTCTCTTGCTGCTTCTGCCCTGACACCAACATATCTTTTCTAGACAACTTCTCTTCTAGTGACTCAAGAATTTTATTCACTTTGGAAATCTTTTAGTACTCAGTCAAAGCCGACTTGTCTCTGTAACTCCATTTTGGTTTTACTTGTGATAGATATGTCTTCTCTATGCAGGTACTGAGCTTCTCTTCAAGAAAAGAAGGCTAAAACTTACAACAGTCTATTGCCCAAATTACTTTATTACCCCAGATTTATAATGTGTGATTTATTGGGTTGGGGCACATATGGGAGGCAACCAATTGATGTTTCTTTCTCCTCTCTCTCTCTCTCTCTCTCTCTCTCAAATTCAAACATATCCATAGGTGAGGATTAAAAGAAAGACAAAAAAGCAAGAAACAAACAAACAAAATAAAACAAACAGAACAAAAATCATCAGATTTGGATGAAATTACATTAGACCCTGAATAGCCAAAGCAGTCCTGAGAAAAAATAATGAAGCTGGAGGTATTATACTACCTGACTTCAAATTATACTACAGAGCTACAATAATCAAAACAGCATGGTACTGGCAGAAAAACAGACATATAGACCAATGCAACAGAATTTAAAGGATAGAAATGAAACCACATGTATATTAGCAACTAATTTTCAAAAGAGGAGCTAAAAATATACAATGGAGAAAAGAAAGCCTCTTCAATAAACTGTGCTGGGAAAACTGGAAAGTCATGTGTAAAAGATTGAAACTAGACTACAGTTTTCCCCATGTACAAAAATGAATTCAAAATGAATCAAAGACTTAACTATAAAATCTGAAACAATAATTACATGGAAGAAATATGGGTACTAAACTTACACACTTTGGCCTTATAGAGAAGATTTTATAAATTTTATCCCAAAGGCAAAGGTAGTAAAGGCAAAAATAAATTAAAGGGTTTATTCAAAATAAAAAGCTTCTGCACAGCAAAAGAACCCACCAATATACAAAAGGGCAACCAATAGAATGAGAAGAGATATTTGCAAACAACAGCTCTGACATGGCTTAACCCTTTGCACTCGCTTGCTTTTTTCTCAATTCCTGCTACCGATGCTAACCGTGTCGAGTCACACTCGACATCCGACTGCAAAAGGTTAATATCCAAAATATATAAAGAACTTATAGAACTCAACACCAAACAAGCCAACAATCCAATTTTAAAAAATGGACAGAGGGGGCTGAGTAAAAAAAGTAAAAAAACAAAAACCAGACACAGACAACAGTATGGTCATGGTTAGAGGGGAAGGGAGGTGGGGGGAAGTATAAGAGGGGAAAGGGGGAATAAATGGTGAAAGAAGGAGACTTGACTTTGGGTGGGGAACACATGATGCAATATACAGATGACGTATTATAGAATTGTACCCTTGAAACCTGTGACATTATTAACCAATGTCACCACACTATATTCAATGTTTGTTTATTTTTAATGGGCAGAGGACACGAACAGACACTTCTCCCAAGAAAACATGCAAATGGCCAACAGATATAGGAAAAGATGCTCAACTTCACTATCTAGTACGGAAATGAAAATGAGACACTACCTCACACCTGTTAGAATGGCTGTTATCAACAAGACTAGTAATAACAAGTGTTGGAGAGCTTGTGGAGAAGTAGGAACCCTCATTTACTGCTGGCGAAAATGTAGTACAGCCACAATGGAAAATAGAGTTGTCATATGACCCAGCAACTTCTGAGTATCTACCAGAAAAAGTTTGAAAATATTTATTCACAAAAAAAAAAAAAAAAAATATATATATATATATATATATATATATATATATATATATATATGCACCCCTATGTTCATTGCAGGATTATTCACAGTGGCCAAGACACGGAAACAACCCGTGTCCAACAGACGGCTGGGTAAAGAAGATGTGCTATATATATACACTATGGAATACTACTCAGTCATAAGAAAAAATGAAATACTCACATTTCAGATAACATGGATGGACCTTGAAAATATCATGCTAAGCAAAGTAAGTCAGTCAGAAAAAGCTAAGAACCATATGATTCACTCATATGTGGAATTCAAAACTGAAACTCATAGATGCAGACAAGAATATGGTGGTTACCACAGTCAAGGGAGGTGGGAGTAGTAAAGTGTAAAGGAGGACAAATATATGGTGACAGAATAATGATTTGACTTTGGGTGGTGAACACACAATGCAATATACAGATCATGTGTCATAGAAATGTACACTTGAAACATACATAATGTTATTAACCAATGTCACCTCAATAAATTTTTAAAAATTTTTTGAAAGACAGAAAGATTAAAAATATTCAATGTGATTATAAATGCTGAAATGATTTGATGATGTAAAAATTAATTCTGACTTCATAAATTTACTGAGGATTATTCTTATTTATAATTGTTAGTCAAAGGAAAGAGTAATGCTTATAGCTACATTTGTCTTGGAAACATTATCCATAAAGGAGCCAAGATGATGATAATGATGATGATGATAAAATAGGTTAATTTTATTGAGTGTTACTATGTGTCAAATATTTTCTGCATCATTCATTCCACTTAATCATCTCTCTCTCTCCCTCTCTCCCTCCCTCCCTCTCTCTCTCTCTCTCTCTCTCTCTCTCTCTCTCTCTCTAACGCTACAATGTCAATAAAATCCTATGAGTCAAATTCTATGAATTTCTTAATTAAATATAAAAGGACATTAAATACTACAGAGTTAAATAAATTGCTTGTGAGTATACTGGTGGTATGAGTTGGAGCCAGTGTTTGAAACTAGTATTTCATAGCCCACATTTTTAACTAACATGCGATATTGTTTACTTAATTTCAATATGGCCTCCAAAAATCAATTCAATATTATGTTAAAATATCCAAGCAATAGAGAAGAATAAAAGTTAATATATGTTACATCCAAGGGTAATCATCCTCTCTAATAAAATGGTAATATGCAAATTAAACCATCACTCCGCTACATAAGCCACGCCCGCCAGCCAAGCCACGCCCACCAGCCAATCAGGGCGAGTATGCAAATTAACCCCATCCAAGATGGCTACAGCCACAGTGAGCAAGGTTTCCCAGGTAACAGAGCAAGCCAAGCTTTCCATAGCCGTTGCAGGCCTAAGCCTCCACTCAAGCTACAAAGTTTCAATTATAGAAGGTAAACAAATTCAAACAAATGGTGGCAGAATGGAGCTTGAGAGAGCAGGCCAGGGTTGCCGGTGGCAACAGGGGAAGCAAAGCTTTCCGCAAACCCTGGCGGGGCTCCCCTGCTTAAGGCTACAAAGTTTCAATTGTAGAAGGTGAATTAACTGCCACAGAGATGGCTGCCGCCCTGGAGGGAGCAGCAGGCTTGGCTCCGCTCCAGGCTACAAAGTTTCAATTGTAGAAGGTAAATAAATTCCAGATACCAGGGCCTCCCCTTGGGTTGCCAGGGGGCGTGGCCGGCCTGCAAACCACCACAGGCCCCTCGCTCAGGCCACCCCATGCCCCAAGGGAACCCCACCCTGATCCGGGACACCCTTCAGGGCAAACCAGCTGGCCCCCACCCGTGCACCAGGCCTCTATCCTATCTAATAAAAGAGTAATATACAGATTGGTCATCACTGCAACACACAATATAGCTGCCCCCATGTGGTCAAAGATCCTGGCCCCATGTGGACACAAGATGGCCACTATAAGATGGCCAGCAGGAGAGGGCAGTTGGGAGGCACCCGGCCTGCAAGGGAGGGCAGTTGAGAGGGACCAGGCTTGCAAGGGAGGGCAGTTGCGAGGGACCAGGCTTGCAAGGGAGGGCAGTTGGAGGTGATCAACCCTGCAGGAGAGGGCAGTTATGGGTGACCAGGCTGGCAGAGGAGGGAAGTTGGGGGCAAACAGGCTGGCAGGGGAGCAGTTAAGCATCAACCAGGCTGGCAGCAGAGTGGTTAGGGGGTGATCAGGCTGGCAGGCAGAAGCGGTTAGGGGCAATCAGGAAGGCAGGCAGGCAAGCAGTTGGGAGCCAGCAGTCCTGGATTGTGAGAGGGATGTCCGACTGCCCGTTTAGGCCCGATCCTGGTGGGATCGGGCCTAAACGGGCAGTCGGACATCCCTCCAGGAGTCCCAGATTGGAGAGGGTACAGGCTGGGCTGAGGGACAACCCCCAGCCGTGCACGAACTTCGTGCACCGGGCTTCTAGTAAATAAATATATCATCTGATTACCAGTATGAAAGTTATTTTATTACCATATATGCTACAGAGATTATATCACTAATATCACACTAATTATTAATTTTCTTTCTTCATTCACTACCTATAACTTATTCCCTCTGTCAATCACTTGAATATTTTCAATAACACACAAAAAATAAGATACTTGGGGATTACATGCTAATAACATTGATATAATAAAACATTAACTTGAACATAATCAACATATTTTTTCTAAAAGCATTCCATTTTTATTGCTATTATAAATGAATCTTATTTTTTTACCTTTATAAACCACCAAATGATAAATAAATAACTGGTTTTATTAAAGAGACCTAGTAAAATAAAACACTGTTCCAGGTGAGAAATGCCTCATGTGAAGAGATATTTCAGCACTGCAGGACAACGTTTTAATTGGCCTCTTAATGTTTTTGGTTCAGCCTGTGTTATAAAGGACATATGGTATATTTCCCCAGGAATGAGAACTGTTCTAGTGTTTTTATTATTTTTCAATGGAATTCAGAATTTTAACATGAGCTTTCCTTAATTTAAACCATTGTACAGTTAAAATTCTATCACATGGTGACTTTTAAAAAATGTATCTTTATCATGGAAAGTATTACAGATGTCTCCCTTTTTTCTCCATTGACCCCTTCTAGCCTGCACCTGCTCCCCACCCCAGGCCTTCACCACACTATTGTCTGTGTCCATGGGTTATGCCTATATGCATATAATTTCTTAAACCAAAGGAATTACCACCTAAGATGTTGGCATTTAGAGTCATGAAAGGCTAATGTCATTTTGCAAAGTCACAAAGCAATCACTTTGTAAAGTTCATCCTTCCAGAGGTTTCTGACTAAATCTGAATAAGAAAATACCTTCTTCAATGTTATCAACAAAGAAGTCTGTCTTCCTGCCAATGTTTATCATTTAAAATACTATTCCATTAATACTGAAAGTCAATTTCCCTAATGCCCATAGACCAAACATAATTACCAAATGTTTTCACACTAATTCTATGATGGAAATGAAATAATTCCAAGCAGTTATTTTGAGTGCTTAATTTCATGGTGTGTGTTGTTTTTTTGTTTTGTTTTTGTTTGTTTTGTTTTGTTTGGAATTTATGGCTCAATTAGCAATCAATTCGTAAGAAACAAAATAGTTTTCTTTTAAAATGCAAATCTCTGTATGCTATAAGGTTGTAAGAGGTTAGTCTTATTTAAAATGCATGAAAATTTTCCAGTGTGTCATTTTTATTTCACACAAGACCTTCCTAGAATTTAATATAATTTTACTAATCTGCACAGAGAGCAATGCATATGTATTTGGAGTCAGAAGACACACTTTCAAATCACTGTTCATTATAACCTAATTTCATTCTATTTCACAAGATAATTATTCCTCCTGAACATCAAAACTTTTATCATAAAATGAGGATAATAACATGAAGCTTACCTTACCGAGCTGTGTTGTAGATTAAATAACAGATATGAGCATGCTTTTTGAATATGAAAACAAATCTGTATAGATGTTATCCACAAGTAACCATCTCTTATATTTGATAACATTCAATATCCTATGACCCACGTTTCCTGGGAAATCATCCCAAACAATTCAATAGCAGAAGCCAGTATACAGTATTCTCTTGATATATGTATTCAATGCTTTCAAAACTTGTATAATTTCTTCTTCCAAATTTCAGGAATAACTTTTGTCTCTAAACTTGACTTAAACTCCCCTGAGATAAAAATGCCTTGGCTATTTCCTTGGATTGATAGTAAAATGGTGGATAAATTCCAATCAATATCTCTATCATGTAACTTGCAAATTATCTTTACATAATAAAAGGCCAGTGACCAAAAGCGTAACAACTGGAATGACCACTCAATGAGTTGCTATGAGGTGCATTGACCACCTCTCAGTCCTTCCCCCCACCCCCTGGCTCACAGGCTCTGATCACAGCATGGCGAACAGGGAACCACGGTGAACCAGGGTGGCAGCGGGCGGGACTAGGGACTGGCGAGCAGGCAGAACAGCTGACCTCTTGGTCCCTCCCCCAGCTCGCAGCTCAGATCTCAGCATGGTGAATGGGTAATCATGGCGAACCAGGGTGGGTTGGGCAGTGGGGAAGGGGGTGGGACTGGGGACTGGTGAGCGGGCAGAAGATGGCCCTGATCGCAGGCTAGGCCTAGGGACCCTACCTGTGCACAATTTTGTATGCTGGGCCTCTAGTCTTTACATAATTATGAAAATCACATATAAAAATTAAGCTTTCTATTATAATGAATTCTAATAGAAACTATTTTGAACACATTGCCTTTAACTTCATATCTATGACCTTCTCAATCAATTACACATTTTCCCTATTTTAATAACATCCAAACTCTATTATTTTTGCAATAACTAGAAGCAACTTTCAATCTATACTATAAACATGGAAGCAAGGGCTATACTCTCCACCAAAGATATAGTAATCATGAGCTTAGAGTTTCCTCGGGGCCTTATTTTCAAATAAATTGAAGTTCTAGTACTAATAGTTATCTGCACTAACCACCATTTCCACAACCTTACCACCCACAGTTGGCCCTACGTCTCAAGTTACACACAACAAATAAATCCTACTCCCATTAATGATATTCATGGGAATATTGCATTTACCACCACACCATCCTATACAATAAAAGCCTAATATGCTAAGTGTCCAGTTGTCCGGTTGGTCATTCAACCAATGAAAGATGATATGCTACGGCTGCTCAACCACTTGCTATGACATGCACTGACCACCAGGGGGCAGACAGTCAACCAGTAGACCAGTCACTATGAAGCGCACTGACCACCAGGGGGTAGACGCTCCAACCAGTAGGTTAGCTTGCTACTGGGGTCCAGCTGATTGGGACTGAGCGAGACAGGCCGGACACACTCTGGAGCCCTCCCGAGGTCCCTTCACAGCTGGCTAACCTCCTGTGTCCCTCCCCGGTCCTGATCGTGCTCCAGTGGGGTCCCTCAGCCTGGCCTCCGCCCTCTCGCAATCCGGGCTGAGGTACCCCCACCCCCTGAGTGCATGAATTTCATGCACCGGGCCTCTAGTATCCATATATATATACAGGCTGTCCCAAAAAATGTATGAACCCTGTAACAGCTAACAGCTCAATTTTGAAAATGAAATTTATTTTAATAAACAGTGCCCCTATAATTATTCAAAGTGTATGCATACATTTTGCGGGACACCCTATATATCAGAGAGAATAAGGTTCAGCTAAAGATACTTTATAGTCAAGTGCAAGTGTGCATCTACAATGCCTTACTGAGTAACTGGAAATATTATTTGAACAGCTAGGCTAAGGAAAATATCTGATGATCTTTAGAAAAGACAAGTAAAACCATACCTAAAAAACTATGGGTCCCTTAAAGAGCTAGTTGGATGTACCTGGTGAGTACATAGTCAAGAACAGCATATCAATATTATGTTGAAGAGGGGAGATGGAAGACAGACTAGCACACCACCTGTATTAAACTAAGAGAATGGAAGTTGTCTTGGTGGAGGGAAAGTGGAACTGTAGTGTTAGAGAAAGTATAAACACAACCTGAGGGCTGGCCAGGTGGCTCAGTTGTTTGGATCATCATCCCATACACCAATAGGCTGCAGATTCAGTTCCTGGTCAGGACACCTATGAGAGTCAACCAAACAATGTTGATTTCTCTCTCTTTCTCTCTCTCTCTCCCTCTTGCTCTATCCCTCTTTCATTCCTTCCCTTCCTCTCTCTCTAAAAGTCGATAAAGAAGACATATCCTTGGGTGAGGATTAAAAAATAAAAAATAAAGACAACTTCAATAGATATCTGGAACAAAGTAGAGATGCTATGAGGGAAGAAGATGTTATATTACTTTTTCTTGGCTGCTACTTTTTGTCCTCTGAGCATCATTTTGACCATTGTAGGGTGGCAGTTTGGAGACTGTTCCTACTTTAGAGCTATCTCTTTTGTCACTGGAATGTAACATGGCCGTTGGACTTCACATTTAGTTGTAGCACATGCTTATATCCTTATCTACCAGGTACCTCTTTTTTCTTGTTTCTCCTCCTTGCAGAGTGGCATTGCATGTTTTCAGAACTTGTGGTGGGAATATATAACTAAATGATTATATAGATGTTATACAAACCACAGTCATACAAGAGCCACATCTCGGAAATGGGGCCTAAGATTAGTTTATAAAATAGTTTAATTTATTCCAAAAACGTTAATTTAAATGTATATATTCTAATATAAAAGAAACACATATACATTGTTTTATGGGAGGAAATGTCTTGTATGAATTAAAAATTTCAAGGAAAATGATTTCTGATCCTAATACTAGAAATGATCAAATGCAAACTAATGTCCCTTTAAATGGATCAGGATCAAAGAGAATGCTTTCAAATTGTATCAAATGCTAGCTCTGTAATATTCATGAGCCAGCTAATAGGTGATGGTGAAGGCAGTATTTATTTGTATATTTAAACCATTGGGCATTCCTGAATGCCGTGTCCTGCTGCCCTCGGAAGTCCTGCTGTGTTACACTATGATGAAATATGAAAAGAGATGGTGTGCAGTAATTGGTAATTGCATTCATGGTGGAGAAAAAAACTCTGAGATTGACTTTTGATGGTTGTTTTAAAAATTTATTATCTGCATGAAAAGAGAAAGCTAGATCCAATCTGTGAAACCTGAAGCAATATTCAACCAGTTTCCCTTCAAATAATATGTGTAGCATTATGAAAACAAAGCATTTGGATGTTTTAGTGTCATGTAAATCAATCTAATTTTAATGGAATAACGAGATGTATTCGGTGGGATGTAAACGGATTTTTTAGGAGAATTTTTCAGCCTCTTCAATTGAGATTAGAACCCTGAAGTATTTATGAATCAGAAGTTTCTTTATGGAAGTAGGAACAGTAACAACATTGCTATGAAGAGGGAGGACAAAGGTTCTTAAACATCTGAATTAAATAATATTTTATATATATGGTCATGAGTCAAGAAGGGACATTTGACAAATGAAAATATAATCTCAGAGGCTTGGCAGATCTCCATCTGAGTTATGAAAGTTTTTTTGCTTTGTATTTATGTTCTTTGTACCGATTTGAGGACATTGTTGTCTTCCCAGATGAAATATTAATGATGCATATACAGCTTAGCAAAATAATTTTTTAAATATGTTTTTATTGATTTTAAAGAGAGGAGAGGAACATGGATCAGTTGCCTCCCTTATGCACCCTGATCAGGGACTGAACCTGCAAACTAGGCATGTGCTCTGACAGGGAATTGAACTGGCGACCTTTTAGTTCATGGGACAACGCTCGACCAATTAAGCCACACATGCGGGTCAATTTGCATATTACCTCTTTATTATATAGGATTATTATATAAGATGATTAAACTGTCTATTTGGGTTAACTGTTTTCATATAAATAGATCTAAGTTCCAATTCAACGAAACACTGAGAAATTCTAAATAACTTCTTATAAATCTCATGTGATCACCTTTTAAATAATGGCATTAAGCACCCTTAGCTTGCTAACAAGCTGATGCAGGGTATTATCCTGAGCCTCTGCTGAAAAAAACAAACAAACAAAAAAACAACATTTAATTAAGCTAGAATTGATTTCAGATCTTTTATTATAAATGATGGTCAAGATTTGTGGGGAGTTCTGAAATTTAAAATTACAGCTAGATGATGCAGGCATGCTAATATTATTAGAAAAAAATGTCATTGAGTGAAATATGGACACAGCAATGGGAGGGAAAAAGCATCTGAATGCTTACTTAGCTGTCAGTTATGTGTTCAATTGTTACCAGATATCTAGGCGAGGGAGGGGGGGCGGGGGGGGGGGGGGGGGGGACTTGGAAGGTGATTAAGTCTAATCTCCTGCTACTTACTGTCCATAATGAGAATGTTCCTGCATTACCATGTTTGAAAAAAATAGAAACAGAAAATTATCTATATCTTAGGGACTGGTTCCTTCAAAGTTCCAATAACTCCTCCAGCTCTCTTGTGCAATATTTAAGTTCCCTCATTCTAAAGAAGGTATCAAGCATGACACTCTGTACTGACTGGAGCTTTCCTCTTCCCTAGTGGTCTTATCTTTCTTTCTTCCTCTCCTCTCCAGGAGCTTTTCCTCAACCCGTAAAATTCACGTGAAGATATGCCTCCTGTACTATTCTTTAAATGATGATTATTAGGTTTAAGTAAGTGATGCTTTTGTTTAAAAATCGCAAGTGAATTGTTTATAAACGTCAGTGTGTTTCGGAAACATCTGCAGGGTGGGGGCTGTAAAATTAAAACTGTCTAGGCTCAGTCCATTAAGATCTTTAGTTAGTAGGTCTGCTTAGGGCTTAGGAATCTGCATTTTAAAATTTGCCCATAAACTGAAGCAGGTTGATCTTAAATAAGATTTTGAGAAACACGATGAGAAAATCCCAAAGTCCACTAAAGTCAACCTGCTTTCAATACCTGAAGGAAATGGGGTTCTCCAAGGTCTCCCTTCATCTCACATCCTATGGTGGGAGGGTAACTTCCTTAGCAACTAATCTTTAATGTATTTTAATGTTTTTAAGTGGACTTTCTCACCTACTGAAGTAGGCACTTGGTAAACTATTTCATTTGGAGACACATATTACTCAATTATGAAAAATATTTTAAAATACTATTTCTATAAAAATGTTCTCCCTTAATTTTTCTCGTCTATTTCTGCATTTTTTTATTGAGCACACATGACATCCTGAATTGAACCTGGGATCTATTCATTCCTATTATGCATTCATGTATTTTGTTTTATTTGGGGGAGGGGAGTTCAATAAGTTTGGCCTTAGCATCCTTTCACTGAATTTTTTAAAATTTCAACTGTCATATTTTTAATTTCCACTTTTCCTCTTTTGTTCCCTTTAAAGCATTTTTCACATTTTATAAAAGAAATATCATCTTTTAACATATATATTATTTTCCTCATTGTCTCTGCTTTTTCTATTTTTATATGTTTTTCCTTTTCAAACTGTCTTTCTTTCTTTTGGAGGCTTTTCTCATATATCTGTTTTTGATGAGACCCCAAATGGGAAAAAAAAGCATTAAATATATGGGTGCAATATATAATTTCACAGGATATTATAAGACACCAACCTGTTACAATTTATGATTACCTTACTGAATCTACAAAATGCCACATTTAAACAGAACTAATAGCATTTCCAGAAAGTTAAAGTGGATTCACTGTGGTGTGTATTCAGAAATGCCTGAGTTGTCAGGAGCTGGGAAGGCTACAAAACTAGTGTATTATTTTCCAAGGTCCTTTTGATAAATTATTTCCCTAATTGTACCAAGTCCTGCTGTGTGGGCTATGCAACATTCTACCCAAGCACTGAGTGCTCACAAATATCAGGAGATAGATTGAACCACAGAGCCTTACAATTTCTATTCCCCGACAGGTAGCACACAGATTTATAAGACAAACTATTGCACACCAGCAAACAAAGACAAAGGCATCCAGTGTTTACAAAGTAAGAAGATATGGGTCATTCCTAACATGAAAACTCTGAAAATATTTCTATAAAGTAAGGCATCATTATATATATCTGATAAGTTTTGACAATGCTCATCATTAATTTGGGAATTAGATTGGGAAGTCTGACAATACATGATGACCTGCAACAAGTATTAAAAACTGTGCCACATAACACATCACCATCATAAAATTTGAGTTATGTTAATAGCCATAGTTATGACATTGTTCACTTTCAACCAATGACCAAAATCAGAATTAAGAATACTTAAGAAAATTTCCAAAAAAGTATAAGATATTATTTTGCATGTTTTAATTTTATAATTTTAATTAAGCATTGCAGAGTTTTTAGTCCACTGTCTCAGAATTAACACCAGAACACTTGTAAAATGAATCAAATGTATGTAGGGCAACTTCTCTCCAAAGAACAGCAAGTGCTGTAAGATCAATACGAGAAAGTTACTGACTCCTTATAAATTTGGACAATACTAGTACATCTACTGATGGAAATTTTGCATATCTTTCCTGTTTGCCTAAATTGCTCTCTAATCTGTTCCTTTTATACTTAACTAGAGGCCCGGCGCATGAAATTCCTGTGTGAGTACGGTCCCTAGGCCTGGCCTGCGATCGGGACCATCTTTCCCAACTGCCCCCCTGCCAGCCTGGTTGCCCCTCACAGCCTCCCCGCCGGCTTAGTTGCCCTACGCAGCCTGCTATTCTGTCGTTTGGTTGTCCCTCAATAACCCCCCTGCCGGCCGGTTCGCCCCATGCAGCCTGCTGTTCAATCATCCGACTGGTCATTTAGGTTGTGATGGCCCCTGGCTTTTTATATATTAGATACTCTTGCACAAAATTCATGCAAAAGTAGGCCTTACTTCCCCTGGCTGCCAGCACCAGCTTCCCTCTGGCACCTGGGACCCAGGCTTCCCTCTGGCCACTGGCAGGCACCCAGGACCTGGGCTTCCCTAGCAGCGCCGGCTTCATCCAGAATGTCATCCAGAAGGACGTCCGGGAGGACATCAGTCTAATTAGCATATTACACTTTTATTATTATAGCTAATTTTTACTACAAAATAAAATAAAGTGAAACTAATTGTTTGATAGATTACAAGTTATTTTACCAGGCTGTTAGGTTTGAAATCATCTGCTTTTGAATTAATGCTGGTATAGAAAGTAAACTTCTGCTGTCCTAAGGGCTTTAGGGCATTTAATTTAAGAAAGTTGAATTCAATAAAGTTTAATAAGGAGTCATAAGCAAAAACTGTGGTTTTTCTCTGGATTTGTCACACCTAGCTGTGTGACTTAGATTTGAATTCTTTTGGATCTCTGTACCTCATTTTCCTTTCTCCTTAGAGAAGTGCACTAGAGAGAAGTTTTACAAAGAGACAAACATTCTGTGGCTTTTCTGTCATGCAAACTTGATGGACAGAAGAAATATATATCTCTTCTTCTTCTCAGGATGCCGACACTTTAATTTTTAAAAGCCCAAGTAATAAGTGTCTGAAATCATATCATCAACCGTAGAGGAGATGGACACAAGTGAACATGCTCCAATATTCATTATTCTGTAATTTATTGATAGGCCTTCTGCCATACTTGGATCTAAGTATCAGCTTTGCTTCCTATAACTGACTTTAAGAAATTGTGAAAATACTCTAAGTGGCATTTTAGCACACTAAAAATGGGATATATCCAAGAGCTTTTATCACTTGGTTATTGAGAAGAAATAGGAGAAAATATATGTAAAGTGATTAGCAAAGTGCATGGCAAATAGTAAATAGACAATGAATGTAAGTTATTATTAGTACTGCTATTGTACCAAAACGGAGAAAAGGCTATTTATAAGAATATTTTGATAAAATGGCTGAGACCATGTATTCAAACACCAGTTATAATACTAATTAGCTGTTGACCCTTAAGGAAGTTTTTTTTATATATATATTTTTTATTGATTTCAGAAAGGAAGGAAGAGGGAGAGAGAGACAGAAACATCAATGATGAGAGAGAATCATTGGTTAACTGCCTACTGTACACCCACTACTGGTTATTGAGCCTGCAACCTGGGCATGTTTCCTGCCTGGGAATTGAACTGTACCTTCCTGGTTCATAGTTCAAGGCTCAACCACTGAGCAACACCAGCCAGGCAACCAAGTTATTTTTTAACAACTCTTTATTTATTGTTTAACTCTGTCCATCAACTATTGCATTCAAAAAAAAAAGATACAAAATTGATCATTCATATAATTGTTATGAGGAATAGACTGCCATATGCAAATCCCTTATAATGGTATAAATATCATTCCTATTTTTATCACTTCAATTTTAAAGGAAAGCACTAAATTTTTTTTTGTAAAAATAATATTGATAAGGATTGAGATTAAGCAGATAAAAGGTCTGGGTGTCGATGGTGACTTGGCTTCAGAGAAAGAGGAACAAAAAGCTGAAAAAAATAGAGGCACCAAGAACTGAGTGAGAACGTCTAAGGGGAGGAAGTGAAGTGAATGGATGGACGTGAAGAGGTGAGAACAGGAAACTCAGGAGGGTATTAAAGGTGTGTGTTCCCTGCAAATATTATTTTCAAATAAAACTCAGAATATTGAGCAACTTCTCTAAAACCAAGAAGTTCTCAGTGAAAGGGGATCTTTTATATCCATTCACCTGCCCAAAAGAAAGCACAACAGAGGGCAGGTGAGTGGGTAAATCAGCCTACATGGAGGCAAGTTTAATTGCAGGAATTCTCTGCTGAGAACTGTAGATTGATGAGTTTATAAAACTAGTATGTGTGTGTGATTTCTATGTGCCAGACATTATATATCATTGGAAAGGATCATTATAATGTTATGAAGGGCTCTCAAGAAAAATTACATTTGGAACTCGAATTTCCCCTGAAGCTGGCCTTTTAATTTTCCAACTTAAGAGAACACAGTTTTCTAAAATCACAGGCATTATTCTTATATCTGATAGGCCAACAGCCACAAAACACTGCCTAGTCTCAATGCTGTTGCATGGCTATAATGGGGGAGAAAACAGTGTAGGTAAATCTGATACTTGATTCGTTTATCCTGATACCCTTTTTTATTTCTGTACAAATCCATAAATACATTAAGGAAAAATATTCTCATTTGTATTCCAAAGAAATAATAATAATACTCTTTATAAACCATAACCATGATGTATAACCTCATGGGTAGAATTCATTCCTAACCAGAATGATGGAGAACTGTATCTCAGCCCTGAGGAAAGTAATCTAAAGAGCCAAGTGCCACTTCATCTTTTCCGCCCATTGGTAGGGAAGACTTGTAAAGTTGGCTGAGGCTTGACTGATTATAACTGCTGGGTTTAGTCCTCACCCTTTGCTCAACCAACGGGCCAGGACCAGCTCTAGGTTACAGCAAATTTTAGAGCTTTTACAACCCACACCTTCAGACTGTGAAAGAAGTGGGACCCTTATCTTACCAGTTTTTAATTTAATTAAACCCCTAGAAGAAAACATAGGCAGTAAATGCTTGGACGTTGATCTTAGCAATAAAATTTGGATAGGAAAAGTAAAGGGAAACAAAAGAAAAAATAAACAAATGAGACTTCATCAGGCTTAAAACTTTTGCACAGTGAAGAAAGACATCAACAAAATGAAAAGACAACCTGCTAAATGGGCAAAAATATTCACCAATGATCCATCGAATAAAAGACTGATATCCAAAATTTATAAGGAGCTCATACAACTTAACGCCAGGAAAAACAATCTGACTTAGAAATGGGCAGAGGATCTGAATAGACATTTCTCCAAAGAGAACATATAGATGAATAAGAGACTTTTGGAAAGATGCTCACTGTCACTAATCAGCAGAGAAATACAAATTAAAACCATAATGAAATATCACCTCACTGCTGCAAGAAGAGCTATCATCAACAAACCAACAAACAACAAGTGTTGGTGAAGAAGTGGAGAAAAGGAACCTTCATGCACTGTTGTCTGGAATGCAGCTTGGTGCAGTCACTATGGAAAACAGTATAAAGGTTTCTCAAAAACTTAAAAATAGAGCTACCTAATGACCAGCAATTCTACTCCTTGGTATTTATATGAAAAAATACAAACCAAGAATTCAAAAAGATATATGTACTCCTACGTTCATTGCAGCATTATTTACAATAACAAAGATATGGAAGCAATCTATGTGTCAATCAATAGATAAGTGGATGAAGAAGCGGTATACACACACACACACACACACACACACACACACACACACACACATACATACAATGGAATATTACTCAACCATAACAAACAATGAAATCTTGCCATTTGTGGCAACACTGATGGACCTAAAGGGTATTATTCTAAGTGAAATAAATTAGAGAAAGACAAATAACATATGATTCCCCTTATACAAGTAATCTAAAAAACAAAATAAGTGAACAAACAAAGCAGAAACAAACTCTTAGATACAGAGAACAAACTGATGGTCACCATATGGGAAGAGGGTTGGGAGGATGAGTGAAAATGGTGAAAGGGATTAAGAAGTACAAATTACCAGTTATAGAAATAGTCAAAGGGATGTAAAGTACAGCATAAAGAACACAGTCAATAATCCTATATAATAAAGATGTAATATGCAAATTGACCATCACTCCAACACACAAGATGGCTGCCTCCATGTGGTTAAACATGGCCACCCCCATGTGGACACAAGATGGCTGCCACAAGATGGCCGGCAGAGGAGGGCAGTTGGGAGGGACCAGGCCTGCAAGGGAGGGCAGTTGGGGGCAATCAGGACTGCAGGGGAGGGCAGTTAGGGGTGACCAGGCCAGCAGGGGAGGGAAGTTAGGGGCAACTAGACTGGCAAGGGAGGGCAGTTAGTGGTGACTGGGCCAGCAGGAGAGGGCAATTAGGGGCAATTGGGCCAGCAGGTGAGGGAAGTTAGGAACCAGGCTGGCAAGGGAGGGAAGTTAGGGGTGACCAGGCCAGCAGGGGAGGGCATTTTGGGGCAACCAGGCCTTTAGGGGAGGACAGTTAGGGGCGACCATGCCTGCAGGGAGGGAAGTTGGGGTGTCCAGGCCGGCAGGGGAGGGAAGTTAGGGGCAATCGGGCCAGCAGGGGAGCAGTTTGGCATCAATCAGGCTGGCAGGGGAGTGGTTAGGGGGCAATCAGGCAGGCAGGTAGGCAAGCAGTTGGGAGCCAGCAGTCCTGGATTGTGAGAGGGATGTCCGACTGCCCGTTTAGGCCCAATCCTGGTGTGATTGGGCCTAAACTGCAGTTGGACATCCCTCGAGGGGTCCCAGATTGGAGAGATGCAGGCTGGGCTGAGTGACACATACCCCACCCCCGCATGCACGAATTTCGTGCACCGGACCTATAGTATTGTAATATTTATTTATGGTGTCAGATGGGCACTAAACTTATTAGGATGAGTCCTTTATAAGATATTTAAATGTCTAATAACTATGTTGTACATCTGGAACTAATATAATACTATAGGTTGACTAATTAAAAATAAATTTTAAAAAAGAAGGAAAATGAAGTAAATGCAATCAAATTTAAGAAACACCTTTACAATCATTTCAAAACAAGATCATAATGTTTATGTTGATTTGCAAAGTAACTATTCAAAGTCTGAAACATTTCTAAAATCTGATTAATAATGGACAGTGAATAAAGTACATACAGTTTTGAATAATATATTTTTCACATCTAATTTGTTTTTTGGAAGCATAATGAAGCATTGAAACAGATCCATTTGTCATTCTCTGACAAAATAAAGATAAGCAACTCTATCAGGTAGTAAAACTAATCTTTCAGACTTTTTCTGTTATTTCTAAGATCCCTGAATGTTTAGGTGTTACCTGAGTTACCAAGCCTAAGTTGTTGGAAGCAGTATAAATTTGGAGCCAAACACACTTGGGCTAAATCCAATCTCTGCCACTTTGTGGGACTTTGGAGGGAAAAGCTTTTCCTTTTTTTATAGCTGCATCTGTAAAACAGGCATAATTCTTAAATTTTAACATTATTTCAAGACTAGCAATATGCCTTTGCCAGAGTATAAATTATAATAAAAGCTAAAAATAAAATGTTGTAATTTTATGTATCTGTGTGTGTACAATATTTACTATTCTATTAAATTGAAGACTTTATTTTGAAACTCAAGATTGTTTGAATTAATTACTTATTATATGTGAGCACAAGTATTTCCAAGTACATTTTATTTCCACACTTTCTCAATTTAGGGAGAATATTATTTTCACCATGACTATGTTCTAAAAATTTATATTCAATGTAGTATACTGCAAAAAAATTTTAATTTCTATATTTAATCCACACTACTATTCGCAATAGCGTAAGATCTCTTTCACCTTCAATAAAATAAAATTCCAAAGTATTTATTTTATTTCAATAATTGACTGAAAAAAAATAAACAGAATTAACTAAATTGATGTTTCTTTTTTTTTCCTTATTACCCCATATCCTCCCCCCACCTCCCCCACCCTCCTCTCCCTCTGGCAATCACCACGCTATGATGACACTAACAAAACTTAGATTGTTTAACTTTGCAAAATTCAACTTCTGCTAATGGAATTAACACATTAAGAGTTATAACTCCATGACACATATTTGGACAAGAAAACTTAGAATAAAAATGGTAATGTTGAATTAGAAAATGTTTATTGCACATAAATGAGAAGGCATACTTCTCAGAATGATGTGTCAGCATACAAAACTAATGAAGCTGCAAAAAGTAAATTGCCATATTTGGGCAAAGTCTTTTTCACTAACCACTAACTTTTTAAAAAAACTGTTGCCCGGTTGGTGTGCCTCAGTGGTTGACCTATAAACCAGGAGGTCAGGGGTTCGATTCCTGGTCAGAGCACATGCCCAGTTTACACACTCAATCCCCAGTAGGGAGCATACAGGAGGCAGACAATGAATGATTCTTTCTCATCATTGATGTTTCTATGTTTCTCTCCCTCCTCCTTCCTCTCTAAAAGCAATACACACACACACACACACACACACACACACACACACACACACACACACACACACAAACACTGAGTGGCCAGATTATTATGATCTCTGAACGCATAATAATCTGGCCACTCAGTGTATATCCTATATAATAAAAGGCTAATATGCAAATTGTCCCCTTGACCAGAAGTTCGACCAGTAGAGTTTGACCAGCAGGCAGGCCGGCCAACCACCCATGTCCCCTCCCCCACTCACTATATATATATATATATATATAGTGAGTGGCCAGATTATTATGCGTTCAGAGATAATAATAATCTGGCCACTCAGTGAGTGTGTGTGTGTGTGTGTGTGTGTGTGTGTGTGCATATTATACAATCATTTCTTCTAGTTCTTATGTAATCCATGATATCACTGTGGCTTCCTTGGTGAGTGGTAGTTGTCAATATTATCTGCAAGTTACATATCTATTAATATTCTTATTTAGCAAAAATTCAGTATTTTTTGTTATCATGAAGTTATACTTTATTTTGATGATGCAAACTGGTTTGTTACAGAATAAAAAGCATTACTAAACAAATCAAGTGAATTATTTTAGTGTTATGCATCATGATATATTGCAAAACTCCAGTAAGTCAGTCATTCAGACTATTCCATGTTCATCTTGTTGCTTGCATGGGCTTCACATACACTTAACCTACAACTTTTCCATATGTAACCGTTCCAAAAGACTGGCAGTCTGGCTGTTACACAGCTGCCTGTTACACCAAGTGGCCACCTGACACAGGCTAGATTACTTTCCCTACCACTAAAGGAGACAGTTATCCCACCACAATCCTGTCCAAGCATAGTTTATTTTATTTGTGCACCCTTGCATACTGTCCTTTAAAGCGAGAAGATAAATTAAATCTATCTAGGAAGGTGAGGGAAAAAGAGATAGATCAGCCTTTTTCCTTTTCAGATTCCGGTGGTTCTTTGTCCATGCATCTCACACACTACTGGACAAGAACCTTGCACAGCTAGTGGGAAACAATAAGGAGTTATACCAAGCTTATCTCATATACTATCTCAATAGTATATTAAAATTAAAAAATCTGGGACAAATGCTAAATTGAATGTGTTGCTGGGACAACAGGCATAAACTGGAATGGTCCATGACAAAGCCAGATATGTGCCACCCTAGCTAAAGGACAAAATGAGAACAGACATTTTAATTTTAACAGGAAATAATATGTATAAATGCTGTCTAACAATTGTGGGTTCATGTGCTTGAACGTACGCAAACAATCAGGTTGAGAGGAATAGTTAATTTTTTTCAAACAAGACTAACACTGTTCCTCTGGAAGAGCTCTAGTGAAAGCCACCGTTTCCCCAGAGCTCAGTATCTCAGTGGCTGTCCACACCACATACATTTTCCAGACGTGAAGGAGGCAGAGCTGTGTGACCGAGGCACTTTCTGAGTTTGCAAAGGTTGCCTCACAGACTCAGGCTCATACCTCACTAACTCTTATTTTTCAGTCATTGTATCAGTCAGGCAACACTGATTTTTTTTAAGCAACATGATAATATAATCATGTGCAGACATAGAGTTTTGGCTCAAACCCTTTATCTGAAAAGACAGAAAGAAGTTAATGAAGTGAAGCACCAACAAGTTCCAGGATGAAATAAAGTCAGGAGTGAGAACAGCGTAGGAATGCGAAGTGGCTAGAAGTCAGAATTTCTGCAAGAGGCAGAGTGAACGAGTCTGGGAAGAGCATCTGGCCTGAGAAGGCACCTCACTATTCAGCATCATGCGATAAATGCAATCAAATACGAAATTTTACTTCTATTTGACTTGACAAGGGTATCTGTGCTGCACTTGATGGATGCAATGATGTGAGAATCCAGAACATTTCCTCAGCAGTAATGACTTCAGCTTTGCAGAGACAGATGTGTCCCAGACTGTTAATCACTACGCCTTTCCTCAGCTATTTTAGAGAATAATTTATACTGGTTTCTGGAATGATTAGCTTGCCAAAGATAATATATAAAAGGGTGCTCCCCTCCCCCCCCCCCCCCGCTTTAACACAGACATCATGTAACGTGGTGTTCAGAAGTGCAGCCAGGTTCTGTAATCAGAGGAGAGAGGGGTGCTGGGTGGGATGGAAAGCCTGGGGATGGAGCCTTCACATTAGTTGGTGGGTTAACAGGAAGTAAGCACGCAGTGTCCACCTCCTCTGCTTGTCTCACAGACTTGCTTTCACACTGTGACCACTAATGTCTTTCAATCGCCATGCTAATAACTGTAATGTCAATGTATCATCTTTAAGGATGATGAAATGGCTGTGAATCTGAAGAGCGCGTTCAGAGAGCAACTGCTCCAGCAGCTCTCTGCCTACCTACACTCCTGATGTAGTTCAGCACATTAAGAGGGAGACAGAGACGGAGAGAGGAATGCTGCGTTATTAAATATCCTTCCCTGCGGTTGCCCATCACTCCTATGCTCACTTCTCTGAAGATGTAAATGGATAATTATTCTAGAGTTGACAATTATTGCTCAGGTCTTTTGCCCTTTAAGGAGAAATATTTCTGGCTGCCTTTATTTTGCAGATGAAACTTATGAGAATTTTATTAGTTTTGGAATCAAGAAACACAGATAGATACAGAGGTGGATGATAGAACATAGATAGATGATAGGTAGGTAGGTAGGTAGGTAGGTATATAGATAGATAATAGAAAGATAGATAGATAGATATGTAATAGATGCTTGATAGGTAAATAACATATGTGCATATATTAGTATGGTACTTATATTTTTTGAATGTATCATGACAGCTTCTCTCTGTGTTCTTATACTAGATGAGCATCTACTCTAGAAAGTGCTTTAGAAAAAATTACTCAGCTGTCTCTATAGAGTGCAGTATAGTATGAGGTAGAGAGAGTTTTCTATATTATTAAGTAAGTAATGAGGCCATTTCTTGGCCTTAGATCCCCTAAAACAGGGGTTGCTAGAGCATCACTTTGCAGCTCTCTGCACTGGAGCTTTTGGTGTGAGTGTTGAGGGGAAGGGTGAGAAATAGGACAAAGAGAAGAAAGGAAACAGCTGCTACACTAGGATCCTTCAGGGAGCCTCTTGTTCCCACAGTCGCCATATATGCCTGAGAAGAAGAGGTAATGGGAACCTACCCCTCTCTCTGGTGGCTTTTCCTATTCATGAGTCACCTAGTCCAGCATTTGTGCTATTTTAACATGTTGTAACATTAATCAAATCAATATCATATTTACTTCCATTATGTGCGGAGGGAAGAAATATTACCTATGTAGTATTTATGTCAAAAACACTTAACTGTACCTAATCAGGAGGAAAATACAAACAAAAATAAACTAAATTGAGCATCTTTCTAAAAGAAACAAACAAAATCTTACCTGAACTTTTTCAAAGATGTCATTGTTATAAAAGAAAATGACTACAGATTATAGACATGTAATGCCTTCTCTTCCTAATTAAAATGGGCTTTGCAAGTGACCTTGAGAGTTACAGATATTTTCGTGGCATATCCTACTCTTCAGAAAAATTACAATGCTAATTAGTGAGTTAACTAAGATTAGATACCACAAAAAGAAACTTTTTCCCTCTGCATGAGATTTACCCATATTTTACGTGGATCATCAATACTGCCTATCTCTCCATTTTCATTAAAAATGATTGTCCATACTATGAATTTATGAAGTGATGGGCTATAACTATTGTTTGGGGAATTTTTTCTTTAGTTTTCATAAAGAGCATCAAAGCCTCCCAAAACCCTCACATCTATCATAAATATATGTATACTCATGGAAAGTAAATCTTCACTTTGTGAGTGAAAATAGCCTCTTATGAACTTTAAACACTACAATGCCCTCAAGGGACATCAATCTGTATAGTACAGCAATTCACAGAGCATTCCAATCTAATCTCTCAAAACCATATTTAAAGAAGCCTAAACACAACAGGTAAGAAGTGTTTGGTCACAGAGAAGAGACTTAGGTTTTCATAACACAGATTGACTGATTCAATTTAAATTCCAGAGAACAGATCAGTTATAAAATAGCAGCATCATTTACAATAGTTCTAAAGTGGATACAACCTGAATGTTTATCAACTGATGATGAATAGACAAACAAAATGTGCTCTATACACACAATGAAATAGTATTCAGCAGTAAAAATAAGTGAAGTGGTGTACTGATAATTCTATAACATGGATGAACCTTAAAAACATTAGGCTAATAAAAAGAAACCAGTCACAAAAGAACACAATTTTATTATTCTATTTATATGAAATGCCTAGAATAGGCAAATCTATAAAGACAAAATACATTAGTGAGAATTGAAGGTGAGATGGTGTAGTGGGAAATTGAAAATGACTGCTGATGAGTATGGGGTTTGATTATGGGTGATGGAAATGTTCTAAAATTGATTTCTTAATGGTTGCACAATGCTGTGAATTTACTACAAATCAGTGAGTGAAGTGCACATTAAAATGGGTGAATTGTATGGTCTATAGATTGCATTCTAACAAAGCTGCTTTTTAAGAAAGGAATAGACATTTTGGTGAAAAACAACTATGTGTCAAAATTTTGACCAATGCTGTGTAAACTCAGAAAAGAAAAGAATAGGATGAATCTAAGTAAATAAATGCTTAATGACAGTAACACACACACACAAAAAATGCTTGCTATGTTGAATATTTAAAATTTTTCTCCTTGAGTTTACATGTATAAACAGTGACCCAATATATATTTAAATTTTTAAATAAAGCATACTCGGGAAAGGGCTGTATAATACTTGGCAAACATTATATTCCTGATTACAGTTAATCAGCTTTATGACAGTGGGAATTAAATGTTACAGAGCTGGAATATATTAGCAACAACCACTCAGAGACCAGTCTTATATTAAACACCTCACTTCTCTGAAAGGCATTTTTACTATCAACACAATTCCTATCCCATGATTAAAGATTGTTTTTATTTTTCTAATTTTATTCAAAGATTTTATAAGACTGCAAATTTCCCTCTAATTTTATGGTTTTGTGGAAAAAATAAATCTCATTTATTTTGGTTTTTAATCTTAAAAATAACTTAACTCTACCTTTTTTCCTAAGAGACTGTTCCTGGGCATAGTGTTTCAGGTCCTAAAAACCCACACCGTATAGAGAATATTCCAATGAATTAACGGTAAAAAACAAAGAAACCACTTAACAGTCCTTCTCACCAGCAGGATTTTCCTCCAGGAATGGCTACTAAATCATATAAAATTTTCAAAATTACTCTGCCTCTCTGGTGAAGAGCCTTTGTGGGAGAGATGCTAAAGGATTGTGCTTAAAATTATTCCAGACAGTTCCATGGACTGGGTTAGGTTTAGGGATATTTAGTTTTAAATGTCAAAATCCTAGCTTGAGCTAGAATCAGAGTGCCATAACTACAACAAATTGCTAAATGCATGCTCTCATTTAAGAGATGACAAATGAATAGTTCAGTCTTTAAGTAATATTCACCAGAGTACTCCAATGGCTACAACCCAGAGTTCTAACTCAGAGATCACTAGCAATTTCATTGTACAACGCAAAGTATAGCTTACACTCTGCCTTATAGTTCATAAAATAAATTTCACATTTCTTATATTTTCATAATAATAGGATCATTCACTGCAGATAGGGAAACAGAGATGAGGGAACGAAAGCTCAGGGATGTTGGCAGTACAAGTATCCTCAGAAGTTAGTCCTTAGACCTATGTCTTCAAATTTCTAGCAAGATATCTTTCATTTGGGGTTGTTTTCTAAAACACAGGCTCACACATATTAGATGTAAGATGATACATTTATTTGGGCTGGGGTTTGAAGTGAATTTAATCTAAGTAATTTTTCTTTTAATGTTTTTGTTCAATTGTTATGGGTTTTCTGTTGTAGTTGTTGTCATTGTTATTGTATCTAAGATAAAGAAATAGCAATGAGGAGATCCAAGATGGCGGCGTAGATAAACATCTGGGCTGCTGCCTTCCACAACAATTTCCAAAACTACAACTCAAAGACAGAACATCTATCAACCAGAACCACGGGAAAGCTGGCTGAGCGGAACATCTACAACTAGACCGAAAGAGACAGGCGCAATCAGGACACAAACGCTGAAAAACTGAGGTACAGGGGAGCATGCGCGAGTTACGAGCTGGCGGCGGAGCCCAGCTGGAGGCGGGCGTTGCTTTCTTCAATCTGAAGAGAGACAAGCCCCCAATCTCTCTGAAATCCAGTTTCTGGGGAGAGACTGGGCTGTCTGCCATCGGGTCATAGTGAGGGTGGCTACTAGCAGAGCTGCGTGGAGGTAGAATTGTTGGCTGCGTCGGGGCGCGCGAGACGGCAGGGACGCAATTGCGGGACGCGGTTGGAGGCGGCTCACTGCCAGCCACTGCTGTTGGCCACGCCCTAGTCTAGTGACGCCCTGAGACTCCACCCTGCACAATCTACAAACACACCCAAGCTCCTAGCAGAAGCTTTTGCATATGAATGGCCTTCTCTATTGCAGTTTAAACTAGTAAACTTGCAACCTGGTACAGACAGCTCCAAAGCCTCCAAGCTCCAATCAGGGAGGAGAGGGCCGCTGTTCTACCTGTAGCTCCTGCAGGGTAGCCTCAGACAGCAGCTGAACTGCACCCCATTGGAGATCCAGAAGCCAATGCACCTAGTGGCCAGTGTGAGACACCAGATTTCAACTCCTCACATCCATAAGTGACACATTCAGGAGGACCAAAGCGCCACTGAAACAAGCCCTGTACTGCAAGTGTGTCTCCAGTGCAGCAGTGCTTCCATTATAGACACAGCAGATCCTCACAGCCAAATGGCCTGGAGGTCAATTCCTCCCAGTGTACCAACAGCAATCAAGGCTTTTAACTACACCAAGACTTTCCACTCAGCCCACAAAGGGGTGTACCAAGAGCGACCACCTAGGGTGATTGGGAAGCTGAGCTACCGGCCCCTATAGCTCACTGACCACACAAAGCCACTCCATCAACACAGGGCGGCAGCCAAAATGCGGAGACACCGAAGTATGTCACGAATAGAAGAGATGGAGGAAAGTAAACTAATGGACGACACAGTGTTCAGAACCACATTTATAAGGTTACTCAAGAATCTTCTAAAAACCGCTGAGAAACTTGAAGAGACCTTCAAGGACCTTAATGAGAATACAAAAAAAAATGGAAAAGGACCAGTCAGAAATTATGCATACACTGTCTGAAATAAAGAATATACAGAAACTCAACTGTAGATCACGGTACCCAAAAAGTCAAACCAAAGATCTGGAATATGAGGAACCAAAAAACACCCAACCAGAGAGGCAAAAAGAAAGAAGAATCCAAAAGTGTGAAGATAGCATAAGGAGCCTCTGGGACGGCTTCAAGCATACCAACATCCGAATTTTTGGGGTGCCAGAAGAAGAGAGAGAGCAAGATACTGAAAACCTATTTGAAGAAATAATGACCTAAAACTTCCCCCACCTGGTGAAAGAAATAGACTTACAAGTTCAGGAAGCACACAGAACCCCAAACAAGAGGAATCCAAAGAGAACCACACCAAGACACATCATAATTAAAATGCCAAGAGCAAAAGACAAAGAGGGAATCTTGAAAGCAGCAAGAGAAAAACAGTTAGTTACCTACAAGAGAGTACCCATACAACTGTCAGCTGATTTCTCAACAGAAACTATGCAGGCCAGATGGGAGTGGCAAGAAATATTCAAAGTGATGAACAGCAAGAACCTACAACCAAGATTACTCTACCCAGCAAAGCTATCATTCAGAATTGAAGGTCAGACGAAGAGCTTCACAGACAAGAAAAAGCTAAAGGAGTTCATCACCACCAAACCAGGATTACATGAAATGCTGAAGGGTATTCTTTAAGAAGAGGAAGAAGAAAAAAAAGGTAAAGGTAAACAATTATGAACAAAAAGACATCAAATACATACCTACCAACAAGTGAATCTAAAAATCAAGTGAATAAAAAATCTGAAGAACAGAATGGACTGGTGAATATAATAGAATCAGGGACATAGAAAGGGAAGGGACGGACAGTTATCAGGGGGAAGGGGGTCTGAGGGGTGTGGGAAGAGATTGGACAAAAATCTTACACCTATGGATGAAGACAGTGGTGGGGGGTAAGGGCATGGGGTGGGGTGGGGAATCAGGTGGAGGGGAGCTATGGGGGGGGAGGGAGAGAGGAACACCTGTGATAATCTGAACAATAAAGATTTATTTTTAAAAAATAAATTATCTTTTACAAAAAAAAAAAGAAAGAAATAGCAATGATTTCACTTCCTTGTCCAGGATGTGTTAACTATTTAAGAACAACAGAAATAGATTCTAACTTCTCCATGAAAATTAAACCTCAATTGGATTTGGACCATGTTTTGTATTTTTATATCACTGCTTCTTTCAAGAAAGGTCACAGGACAACATTTAATAAACACTTGTTTACTACTAGAGGCCCAGTGCATGAAATCTGTGCAATCAGGGAGGCAGGGTGGTCCCTCAGCCTGGCCTGCTCCCTCTCACAGTCCAGAAGCCCCGCGATTGATCGCCCTGCAGAGGGAGGTCCTGCTCATATGCCACAGGGCCACCGGCAAGGTAGCGTGGGCCTCCCTCTGCAGGGTATCGATCACAGAGCTCTGCAATCGATCGCCCCAAAGAGGTAGGCTCCGTCCACCCAGCCAGGACTTTGCAATGGATACCCCAAAAAGGTAGGCCCTGCTCCATGATGGATCACCCCCACAGAGGGAGGCCCCACCCACCCACTGCTGCTGGGTAGCCTGGGCCTCCCTCTTTGGGGTGATCGTGTATCCCCCACGATTGATCGCCCCCCGCTGGTGGCTTGGGCCTCCCTTTGCAGGGTGATCATGGGGCGATGGCCAGGCCCCCGACAAATTGCATTGCACCCGCCTTGGCTGGACTGGCGCCAGTGGGTGTCATAGCCTGGTCGTCCAGATGGTCATTCCGCTGAACGGCTGTTCGGTCAATTTGCATATCACGCTATTATTATAGATTCTTATTTGCTGGACTCCCTGTTTCCTCCTGGATTTGTTGTTGTTGTTGTTTTTAATTCTTCCCTGAGGATATTTTTCCATTAATTTTTAGATAGGCTGGAAGGGTGGGGTTAATCATGAGAAACATCAATGTGAGAGAGACACACTGATTGGTCGCCTCCCTCACATTCTCTGACCAGGACCAGGGTCTGAGTCTGCCACAAAGGTATGTGCCCTTGACAGGAATTAAATCTGGGACCCTTCAGTCTTCAGGCTATCCACTGAGCCAAACCAGCTAGGTCTCCTCCTGGATTTTTGATAATAGGGTGACTGAGTTGCAGTTTTCACCCAGGGAACTTTTTTTTCTAAATTTATTTTATTGACATTTTTTTACAGAGAAAAAGGGGAAGGGATAGAGAGTTAGAAACATCGATGAGAGAAACATCGATCAGCTGCCTCCTGCACATCTCCTACTGGTGATGTAGGTACATGCAATGAAGGTACATGCCCTTGACTGGAATCGAACCTGGGACTCTTCAGTCCACAGGCCAACGTTCTATCCACCGAGCCAAACTGGTTAGGGCGGGAACTTTTATTCTGCTTACAGAAACAGAAAAACTGAATAAGAATACACATCACATATTATGTGGATACTAGAGGCCTGGTGCACGAAATTTGTGCACGGGGGGGGGGGTGTATCCATCAGCCCGGCCTGCAACCTCTCCAATCTGGGACCCCTCAAGGGATGTCCGACTGCCCGTTCAGGCCAGATCCCAGTGGGATAAGGCCTAAACGGGCAGTTGAACATCCCTCTCACAATCCAGGACTGCTGGCTCCCAACCACTTGCCTGCCTGCCTGCCTGATTACTCCTAACTGCTTCTCCCTGCCAGCCTGATCACCCCCTAACCACTACCCTGCCAGCCTGATCGACGCCTAACTGCTCCCCTGCCAGCTCGATTGCCCCTAACTGCCCTCCCTTGCCAACCTGGTCAGCCCAAACTGCCCTCCTCTACAGGCCTGGTCCACCCCAACTGCCCTCCCTTGCCAGCCTGGTTACCCCTAACTTCCCTCCCCTGCAAGCCTGGTCCCCCCTAACTGCCAACCCCTGCTGTTCTGGCTCCCCGCAAATGCCCTCCCCTGCAGGCCTGGTTCCCCCCAACTGCCCTCCCCTGCAGGCCTGGTCACCCCCAACTACCCTCCCTTGCAGGCCTGGTCCCTCCCAACTGACCTCCCTTGCTGATCTGATTGCCCACAACTGCCCTCCTCTGCCGGTCATCTTGTGTCGGCCATCTTGTGTCCACATGGGGGAGGCCATCTTTGACCAAAAGGGGGGCGGCCATCTTATGTATTGGAGTGACGGTCAATTTGCATATTACTCTTTCATTAGATAGTATTGATGCTTGATGGTCTTCAACCATTCTTTGAATCTGTGATAGGCATAGTAATCAACTGCTCTGTCAAGAGATGCACCTGACCAAAAAAACCCTACATTTTTTTTAGTTTCTGCTAGCTGTAGGATAAAGATCAGCTTGATCATTGCCAAGTTTGTGCCTCAGAGGAAAAGAGTGCTTTGGAGTTGTGTACCAAGTGAGAATGACTATAAACTGATTTAACTGGAGTAATGGCTAATTTCCCCCAGCTGGAGAAATCTCTGATTAACAATTGACTTGTAATTGTTGTTTTCCGTATTTACAAACCAAAGGTTAAGCGTTAGGACAATACATTGTAATGAATAAATTAAGATAGCTGCTTGTCTTTTTTAGTATCTAAGGGAAAGTCCAGTCTATGTTCAAAGGAAATAGAGGTTACTTTATATCACAGACACTGAGTCCTAAAAGACCTAGGAGTGGAGTAAGAAATAGCATGTGTGTTATGAAATAAAATATAAAACAATCTTTTCTTCTGAAAAAGGGTCTAAGCCCTTAATTTTAACTTTAAATAACTTTTTACATCCACAAAGTTATGTTGTTTATTCACTAGAAGTTTATGGTGGCCCTACTATGTAACAGATGTTGATCTGGATACCAGAAATACAGCAGAGCCCTTGTCGTCCCGGAATAGTGGGAAGAGCATGGGTGTCAGAGTCCACGTCGCTTAGGTGTTGTGAGATAAAGCTTCAGTCACTTTTCTCTAAGTGACTCAATGTTAAAACTGTTGGTAGAAAAATGTAATTCAAGCTCTGGAGAATTGTTTCATTAAATCCACATTTACTAGTAACTGTAAATACAAAATTTACCACAGAATTCACATACACACATACATATCAAGAATAGAATGTTTGGCATATTTGTTCCTTTTGTGGTCTATTAAGGAATAAGCATTTCACATATAACAATATTATTTATCAAACATAAATGTGATGAAATTGAAAAATACTCAGTGCTTATATCTTGCCACTCTGTGATATAAGACAATAGTACAAAAGAAAATATGCTTTGACTTTGGGAATAATAAACATCCCAGTGAATATTCACAAGCTATCTCTTATTAGTTGAGGGGCCATGGGAAGACCATTTAATCTTAGCTTAAAATAAGATTAATGTGACAGAGTAAAGTGTTCAGTCTCTCTGACTCCATCTTGTGCAGGCTCCTTTGTTCCCATGGCCTTCAGACTAATAGCTTCTGCTTAGTCTTGCATATACTAGTACATGTACTTGTCATTATAGGAATTCTGCTTGCAGTTTGAGGAGACAAGGTAAGTATGTATTGTTTATCGAAGATTTGCAGGAACCTCATGACTGACTCACATCAACTAGCAAAATCTTTGTCAGATCCCTGTTGGTGCACAAATGTGTGCAGTAGTCAATTTCCTGTTGTTCCTCCCATTTCCCCTTCTTTTGACATAAAAGAAGTCTGAACTCTGTATTTTCAGAAGATGGGTTTGGCTACTTCTTTTTTGGTTACTTCTCCACCAATAAACCTTTCCTTAATCCAAATTCTGCTATTTTGAGTTTGGTTTTTGGAAGCACCAGGCACATGGACTTTGGACCAGTAGCAGTAACACTTTAGAAGAGAGAGTAATAATATGGATTAACTTCTATTATAACAATAAATCTCCTAACATAAATTGGTTGTTTTTTTGAAAAATATATTTTATTGATTTTTTACAGAGAGGAAGAGAGAGGGATAGAGAGTTAGAAACATCGATGAGAGAGAAACATCGATCAGCTGCTTCCTGCACACACCCTAACTGGGTATGTGCCCACAACTAAGGTACATGCCCTTGACCGGAATCGAACCTGGGACCATTGAGTCTGCAGGCCAATGCTCTATCCACTGAGCCAAACCAGTTAGGACTAACATAAATTGGTTTTATGGTATATAACATACTTTGGTATATATTAAATAGAATTATCCTATATAATAAAGAGCTAATATGCAAATGGTTGTCACACTCTCATGCCCCTCATGCAGTAAAGGCTCAGACACTCAAAACTGGGGAGAGAGGAATGGGGACCAGCCAGGCACAAATGAGCTCGCGAGAGAGCAATGGGGACCAGCCAGGCTGCAGCCCAGGAGAGGCACAAGCTGCCCGCCCCCACGGTCCTGGGCACCAGCAGCTGGGGCTGGGGCCCAGGAGAGGGACAAGCCACCCACCCCACGGTCCCAGGTGCCAGCGGCTATGTCTGCACCTGCAGCCCAGAAGAGGGACAGCTGTATGCGCTGCGGTCCCAGGCGCCAGTGGCTTGGGCTGCAGCCTGGGAGAAGGACAATCTGCACGCCCCATGGTCCCCACGGTCCTGGGCACCAGTGGCTGCACTTGGAGCCTGGGAGAGGGACAAGCTGCCCACCCCATGGTCCTGCGAACCAGAGGCTGCGTCTGCACCTGTGGCCCAGAAGGACAAACTGCCTGCCCCATGGTCCTGGGTGCCAAGGGCTGCACCTGTGTCTGAGGCCTGGGAGAGGGACAAGCCACCTGCCCCACAGACCCTGGTGCCAGCAGCTGTGGCCCGGATGAAGCCGCCTGCCCAAGGTCCCCTGCAGCTGCAGCCGGTCTGGGTCCTGGGTGCCTGCGGCCAGCCAGAGGGAGGGAAGCCCAGGTCTCAGGTGCCTGTGACTGGCCAGAGGAAGGAATCCTGGGTCCCAGGTGTGGAACGAGGTACAGGTGGTTAGGGGTGATCAGGGCAGCAGGGGAGCAGTTAGGGGTGATCAGGCAGGCAGGCAGGCAGAGGTGGTTAGGGGCAATAAAGCAGGCAGGCAGGCGAGCAATTAGGAGCCAGCGGTCTTGGATTGTGAGAGGCAGTCGGACATCCCCTGAGGGGTCCCAGATTGGAGAGGGTGCAGGCCGGGCTGAGGGACCTCCCCCACTCCCCCACATGCATGAATTTTATGCACCAGGCCTCTAGTCTATATTATAAAAGGCCTGTGGCCCTAACGCCATAACGACCGGACTCACTAAGAGGTGCATTGATGGGTCCCGTGGCACCAGTGGGACTCCTGATCTCGCGTGATTTCGCATGCTGGGCCTCTAGTTAAAATATATAAAGACAATAAAGTAGCATCAAAAAGTCCATGCCATAACCCAGGTCTGACAACTTGATGGGTTCTGGCATTTTTTTCTTCTTTAAAGGAGACATGTCATAGAACACTAAAAAGTGTCTACACCAATAGTTATTTTCCTGGTATACACAAAAGAATAAAAGAAAGAAAACCAATATGATAGGCATAAATATAATAACAAAGAGTCTTAAATTATGCCTTGCCTAGATGGTCATTTATCATGTGAGTGATTGGCTATGATGGTTTACTGTTATATAATCTTTTGAGTTTGGAAATCTTATCATTTAAGCAGTAACTGATTTTAAATATTATCCAGTGATATAAGAGAAAGGAACCATTCCAGACAAAGGGTATAATTCATCCAACCGCAAGTAACTATGATGTGCATTCCACAGGTAAGCCAATTAACATTGATCCAAACACATTTAATCAGAGTTCAGCAATGCCAGCAATCCAATTAAGCGTAAGATTCTATAAGAACTGTATTTTATTAATCAAATAACATTTAAAGTTGTTTTATTTTGTTCCTTCCTTTGTAAGGAAGAACAGATTGAAAACTTGGAGGATTTCCAATAAATCAAAATATTCAATGTCAAATGAATTGTTATCCACTAATTGGGGGAGGGGGGAAGACTTATGGCTCCTGGCAGAATCTGGGACAGATTGAATTGTGTGACTCTGGGACAGAGAAAATTTTTTCTTTGCTCACCCAACCAGTACAGAGCTTTCTCTTCACACAACCAAATCTTGGTCTGTTAGGGCCTAATAAACTCTGCTGGCCTCATCCTGATGACTCCCTTAGACTATGCCCCATTACAAAGGTATGCAAGCACTCAATGGGTAGCAGCTAGACTGGAATACCCTGGGACATTTGCTGAGTGGTCTCAGACCCAGCACTGGTACTGAGTTTGAACCTGTATCAGTCTGGTGAACAACACTGGTCCCTACCTGGTAACTTACTGAGAACCTATCTCATGAAACTTGAGTACTGCCAGAGCCTCTTTCAGTGACTGAGCCTAACAGGCAGCTGGAAAGAAAAGGCATGTAAAGGCAGATCTCATGGCTCCTTGGGATTTTTGCTAATCTGCCTCCAGGCTGGTGCTAGTCAAAGCCAGCCTTGGTGTACAGCTTGATCCTTCCTGAACATATACCCAGGCCCATGAGAGGCAGACATAAACTGTGGATCACTTTGTAGCTCTAAACAGGTTGCTCAGAGCCAGTCAATGACAGTGCCTACACCAGAGTCCCTCCCCAAAGACCTCAAAACCAGCACACTAATTGGCCAGTTTCAGGCAACATCAGAGTAGGATACAATTAGCTTCACAAATGGCATATCCAAAGGGAGACCTCAGCAGCCACCAGCCCTGTTGAGGAAAATTCCACTCTGTATGGTCTGCACCTGCAAGCAGCTCATACACTGTAGTCAGGGTTGATTCTCACAGTCAACCAGCCTGAGGGTCAACCCCCCCACACAAACAGATCAATAGTAATCAAGACTTACTTACAATAGGAGGGCCCACCTCAGGGTCACCAGATGCACCCAGCACAGGTGATCAAGGCATCTGTGCCAAGGGGTCCCACAGGACACCTACTACATAAGGCCACTCTACCAAGATTGGGAGTCATTGCAGATCTACCTAATATATTGAAAGAAACACAAAAAGGTAGCCAAAATGGAGAGACAAAATAACATTCCTCAAATGAAAGAACAGGAGAAATCGCAAAAAAAAAGAAAATTTTAAAGAGCTAAATGAAATGGAGACAAGCAATTTACCAGATATAGAATTCAAAACAATGGTTATAAGGATATTCAGGGAACTTAGTGAGAACTATAATGAACTTAGTCATAACTATAAGGAACTTACTGAGAACTACAACAACTTGAAAAAGGACATAAAACCATAAAAAGCAGTCACAAATGAAGAACGTAAATCTGAAATAAGAATGCACCAGAAGGAATAACAGTATGTTGGATAAAGCAGAGGAATGAATCAGCAATTTGGAATACAAGGTAGACAAAAACTCCCAAACAGAGCAACAACAAAAAAAGAATTTAAAAAATGAAGACATTTTAAGGTACACCTTTGGGACAACATGAAGCAACCAAGATCTGCATCATTGGGGTACTAGCAGAAGAAGAGAGAGAGGAAGAAATCAAGAACCTATTTGAAGAAATAATGACTAAAAACTTCCCTAACCGGTAAAGAAAACAACACACAAGTCCAGGAAGCACAGAGAGTCACAAACTAGACGAACTCAAAGAAGCCTACATCAAGACACATTATAATTATAATGCCAAAGGTTAAAGACAAAGAGAGAATCTTAAAAGCAACAGAAAAGACAGTTACTTACCTACAAGAGAACTCCCATAATATGTAAGCTGATTTCTCAACAGAAGCACTTCAGATCAGAAGGGATTGGCATGACATATTCAAAGTGATGAAAAGGAAGGACCTACAACCAAGACAATTTTACCCAGCAAGGCTATCATTTAAAATTGAAGGAGAAATAAAGAGAAAAGAAGAAAAAAAAAAAGGAGTTTGTTACCACCAAACTAGTTACCACAAAACAAGAAATGTTAAGGAGTCTGCTTTAAGAAGGAGAAAAACAAAACAAAACACAAAGGGACATAATTGAAGAATTATACAGCAATAAATACATACCTATCAATAATCATTTTAAATGTAAATGGCTCAAATGCTCTAATAAAAAGTCAAAGGTAGCTGAATGGATAAGAAAACAAGACCCATATATTTATACTATCCACAAGAAACTGATCTCATAATAAAAAATACACACAGACTAAAAGTGAAGAAATAGAAAATATTTCATGCAAATGGAAATGAAAATAAAGCTATAGTACCAATACTTATATCTTACAAAATAGACTTTAAAACAAAGGCTATAATAAGAGACAATGAAGGACACTACATAATGAAAAAGGGAGAAATCCAACAAGAGGATATAACCCTTGTACACATTTATGTACCCAACATAGAAGTACCTAAATAAAGCAAATTGTGATGGACATAAAGGCAGAGATCAACAATAATATAGTCATAGTAGGGACTTTAGCCCCCCACTGACATCAATGGATAGATCTTTCAGACAGAAAATCAACAAGGCCTTAAATGACACATTAGATCAGATGATTTAATTGATATCTTTAGAGCATTTCACCCCAAAGCAGCAGAATATACATTCTTTCAAGGGCATATGTAACATGTTCTAGGACAGGTCATGTTAGGACACAAAAAAAGTCATCAGTAATTGGTTCTGTTGTCACATGGCATGACTTTCTGCAGCAGTTTTAACACATGCCTACTGATGTTCCAATGTGCACTAAGCTGTGCATTTGCTTACTTGAGGTGACTGGTGAATGAACACATTTACTAGACGTATTCATTATAAATTTAAAATTACTGTAATACACATAGAAAACTTCCTTGTGAAATTAAATTTTTCATACATACTTAATTTTAATTATAAGTAAAAACAGGTAAACTAGTAACTTTTCAATTTTTAACATACACATTTGGAAAACCTACCTTACTATATAACGAGTTTCAGCTTTAAAGGACACACCCTCACCCAAATTAGTCTGCTATATTGAGGTTTTATTGAATTTGCAGATGACATAATACTGTATATAGAGAACCTTAAAGATTCCACCAAAAACACTTCTAGAACTGATAAATGAATTCAATAAAGTAGCAGGATACAAAATAAATCCACTTGGCAGTCATGCACTATTCTTTTTACATATTACCGGATTCTATTTGATAACATAGTTTAAGGATTTTTGTGTCTATGTTCATGATGGATTATTATTCTGTAGCATTCATTTATGTGTTTGTGTCATTTCTTGACTGGTTTTGTTAGATTGCATAGTAATTTGGATAGGATTGACATTATATATTCTCAAATGTCTTATAATCTTTACTTACTAGTGAAGTGTCAAATTTATTGGCATAAAGTATTTTAGAATATTCTATATTGTTATCTTAAAGACTATAAGGTATCTAATTCTGTCTTTTTTTTCATTTCCTAATAAGCCTAGGGATGTTTATTATTTTTTTCATCTTATTCAAAAACCACCTTTTAATTTCATTTCTATTTATTATGATTTGTTTTCTATTCTACCAACTTCCCTGAATACTTCATTATTCCCTCCCTTCTTACATTGGGTTTAATTTTTCTCTATATCTGGCTTATATGGTGCTCACTACAAGACCAACCATGTGATTAGAAAGTTAGGATTTTTGAGCCCTCCTGGCCTCTCGGTATGGGAGAGAGGCCAGAGATTAAATTCAATTGTATGACCAATAACTCAATCATGCCTACATAATGAAACCCCAATAAAATCTCCTCTGCACAATATGGTTTAATAGAGCTTCATGGTTAGTGAACTAGGAATTTACTGATCTACCAAGGAGAGAGCCTGGAAGGTCTGAATTCCCTCCCAGAACCCATCCTATGCATCTCTTCATTTGGCTGTGTCTCCTGATTTGTATCCTTTATAATTAACTGTAATTGTAAGTATAGTGATTTCCTGAGGTTCTCTGAGTCATTCTAGTGAATTATCAAAATTTGTGTCATAGAAACCATTGGATTTATAGCTAATTAGTCAGAAGTACAGGTGGCCTGAGGATCCCTGATGTATGGCAGACATTTGAAATAAGGGTTGCTACTTGGGGACCACACACTTTAACTTGTGGAGTCTGTACTAACTCCACAAGGGTAGCAAGAGAATTGAATTCCAGTCAGGGTTGAAATGGAATGCATATGAGGAGGATTTGGCCAAAGTCTCATCTTTTCTACAGCTCCCTCATTTTAACCTTTTGCACTCGGATGTCGAGTGTGACTCGACACGGTTAGCATCGGTAGCAGCCCGTATGTCGAGCCACACTCGACACGGAGTTTCACCGCGGGGGGAAGGGAGATTTTTGTCTATTTTTCCAGTATCTTTTCTTGTTTTCATTAGCATGAAAGGACAAGTAAAATGTAAATGCCGTCTCAACCGATGCCAAAAAAGAAAAAATGAAAAACCGATAACGCATGTGAAATTTATTAGGAAACTAGTACATGATCTTGTTGGAGAATTCAGAGATGGTACACTAACTTCCAGGGGTAGATTATTATCCACTAACTTAGAGCAACGTTTAGAGGGAAAGCTCCATATAATCACACCTCACCCTAACAAAAAACACAAAGATTGTGTTGTTTGTTCTAACAGAAAAATCAAAGGAGGAAGAAGAGAGACGATTTATATTTACGAAACATGTGAATGTAAACCAGGTCTTCATGTGGGTGAATGTTTCAAAAAATATCACACCATGAAAAATTATAGAGATTAAAATTACTCTTTGAATGTATCACTAATTTGAAATATTTAAAAATCCAAATAAATAAGTTTGTATGAAAAGAAACTCTAGTTTTTTATCCTACTGCCGCGTTTTGTAAAATCTGGGGTATTTAAAAAATTAAATCCCGAGTATAATAAAGGAATCGAGAAAAAAGCAAGCGAGTGCAAAGGGTTAAAAATTCCCCTTTTAAATTACCAGCTATCTGTCCAGCTGTTCTAAATCCTATCATTTTCCCTATAATGCAGTTTTCTATAAGGATTGCTGGTATTGGTGATAGTGGTGCAGGTGGTAGCTGAATCCTTCATGAAAGAAAATAATAAACACAGTTCTTATTAATATAATAACAATCTTTCTATAGTAACTTCCTCTTATTTTTCTGTCTACCTTTGGTAAATTTCCAGTGCCTTTAAATATTTATTTTTAATATTTTGCCCAGTTTCTTTATACAGGTTTGGTTTTTTGTTTGCAAACAAACAAAAACAATTTTTTTTGGTGTGTGTGTGTTTTGTTTTGTTTTTGGAGTTTTGGTTTTTTTTGGGGGGTGGGGAAGAATTGTCCAAATGCTCCAGACCACTTATACTATAAAAAAGGGTAGAAAATTTTAAAGAATTCTTGTTGCTTTCATCTCATTTTCCCCTCATAATTTCAAGCTATATCTATGTTCCTCTGTACTTAATTTTCAAAACCCTAAGAAATATTTATGGGTTTATAAAAATGAATCCAAGAAACCAAGAAATGTTGGACAAGGTTAGCAATAAAGGAGGGCTCTCTATTCAAGGAGATCACCCATTAAGTTTCCCTCACTCCATCATCTCATAATATAACTCCTAAGAAATTGAACAGTTGTATCTCTACTCTTAATGGAATTACTTTGTGGCTAAACAAATGGTTCTCTCCAGACCTTTCTGCACAGAAATGGATATTACATGTGGCAAATGTACACCTAACTTACTACTAAGTGTTAACTTTTCCCCTCCTTGCTAAAACCACTCTTGTGGTAATTCTTTCAAACAAGTTTGTCTATACTGTGAAGATCAGCAGATAATAATTTTTCACAGTTAAAGTATATTGAATATATATATATATATATATATATATCAAAAACATATATTATGCATAGTTTTCATTGCCTTAGGTAAGTTTAAGAACAATATTCTATTAATTATTCATGCTTATTATTTATCCTATTGTTTCTGATGTAAAAAAAATGTAATCAACTAATTTTACACTGAATGGTAAGAACTTGACCCCAATAAATGTTAACAACAATAATACTTTTTTTTATTAATTGGTATCCATACTTTAGTCTTGGTACAATGCATTTATTCTATTTTCTCACCACATTCCCCCGCCAAAGAAATGTAAGTGACACAAAGCAATAGACTCCATGCACAGAAGACTATCAAATGTCCCCTACTAGATAGTCCCCTATTTTTTATTATTCTTGTATTGTAGCTAGACATTTATAAGCATGTACCCTTTTATTGAACAGAGTTCAGTAAAGTCAGCTTGAACGGAGATTATGTTATATCATCTGTATCTCTATGTTCCCTAAGACAGAGCTTCCAGCATTGAAAGGAAGAAAAGAAAAGCAATGGCAGGAAGAATAATGGCCTTCCAGTGAACACATGGAATTTTGTTTCAGCTATTTATTGCTGCACAACAAACTTCCTTAAAATTCAATGACCTAAAGCAGTAACTAATTAGTTATTTATTTATATATGATTTACAATTTGTGCAGAACCTAGCAGGGAATGCTCATCTTTGCTCAAAGCTGGAGAATTGAGATGGCTCCCTCATATACCTGGCACCTCAGCTTGGATTGCTGGCTGGGTTACTCCATGCCTCAGTATTCTCTCATTCTCCAACACTGCTTTATCTTTCTGGGAACTCTCTCCGGCATGTGAATGTTCTTCTTGACTAGGTAGCTATTTTCCCAATATTGAAAACTACTGTAAAATCCAGAACCAGAAATCTCACAAAGTCACTTTTACTATAGTCTATGAGCAAAGAAAGTCACAGGCCCAGTGTGGAGTTAAACGGATGAGTAAAGGACCCATCTTGTGTTGGGAAGAGCAACATGTGACGCAAGTATGAGAGGAATTGTTGGCAGCCATCGTTGCAGACAATCTACTCCAAGTTCTAGCAGCCTGTTATTGGGATATCATAGAAAACTTTCTCAGAATGAACTGAGGAAGTGTAAAATCTACAAGGTTTTTTCTTCCTTATTTCATTACTTTTTAAACATTTTAAAAAATATATATTTTTATTGATTTCAGAGAGGAAGGGAGAGGGAGATAGAAACATGAATGATCAGCACGCAACCTGGGCATGTGCTCTTGACCTAAATGGAACCCAAGACCCTTCAGTCCGCAGGCCGACACTCTCTCCACTGAGCCAAACTGACTAGAGCTCATTACTTTTTAAAGAGCACATTAAAATATTTGCTTCAATACCTCAGGTTGACCAATGTCCACAAAAATGTTTGAGGCTGAAAATACTTCTCAAAGGGATTATTAAGACTTATTCTAGCCAGAAGGGCCCGGGTCCTGAGCAGGTAGTGAGAACCAGCAGCAGCAGGGCTGAATGGAGAAGACAAACGTGTCTGCTGTCCTGGGGCCAATGGGGCTCTTCTACACAGTGAGTTCAGAGAAGAGAGATGTAAATTGTTTTGAAGGTTTACATTAGCTACAGATAAAGGCGGTAGGAAACCAGGAAGCTGGGAAAGTTCTGGGATAGGTACAAAGTCCATTGGGAAGAAGTATTCGCTGCTTCTAGATTGGTTGTAGGCAACCATCTAGAAGGCTCCTGGGTAATTACTATGCAGTGGCATCTGGTGGTAGGCTATTCTCTCTAGATCAGAGGTGAGGAACCTTTTTTCCTGCTAAAGGCCACTTGGATATTGTTATACATTGTATTCACGGGCCATACAAGATTATCAACTTAAAAACTAGCCCGCTATATTTGGTCAAACATTTAACTCACCCCTAATGCCTCGTCAGGGTCAGACCAAATGATTTCATGGGCCAGACCTTCCCCACCCTTGCTCTGGATAACCATGGAATAGCCACCTGGAAGTTGATTCAAATTTCCCACATACATTCAAGAATGTGAGCAGTCTTTTGCTGGTTGAGGCCCCAGCCTGGTAACTGATTAACTCTCCTTGTCTCTTCCTCCACTCTGCTGCCTTAGGACTTAGGACATCTCAGAATTTTTCTCTTGTCATCAAAAACTGTTACCTCAATGTGTTTTGAAAGTGTTTAAGTGTATTCTGTTCGAAGGCATCTGTAAACATTAGAGGAACTATAAACTGTTTTAGATAAATTCTGAGTTATCATCTATACTACTATATATAAAAGCCTAATATGCTAAGTGTCCGACCTTTCAACCATTTGACCAGTTGCTATGACGCACACTGACCACTAGGAGGCAGATGCTCCGACTGGTAGGTTAGTTTGCTGCTGAGGTCCAGCCGATCTGGACTGGGCGAGATGGGCTGGACACACCCTGTAGCCCTCCTGCGGTCCCTCCCCAGCCTCTAAAATATTTCTTCTAATTAATTTCCTTTAAATGTGCACAAATATGTGCTCTGGGCCTCTAGTATCTATATAAAACTGGTCACAAACCTGAGTGACTAATGATTATAACAGTAAACTAATTGATAGGGGATTCGTGGAGAGTCCTTCTAAGTTTAGAACCTGAGCCTAATTTTCTGGAGCACAGAGCTAGCTGAAGAATGAAATAAAAGGCCATTTTAAAAATATATAACCTTACTTTCTTTTAAAACATGTTATAATTAGATTTGTTAAAATGAGTTTGTGCTTGTATTTAAATGATAAAATTTCTAATAGAAAACTTGAGATACAATAGAAGCTTTTTTCCCCCTCCTTTCCGTTTATTAAAAGTTAATTGTAACTGAATGAGATTTACTATAGATTATTAAAAGGAACTACATATGCATCTAGGCTTCATAAAAATGTTTAAATATATGTGATAGTTACATTTTTCTGTCATCAATCAGCACTTCAATTAGAAAGCAATTTGATTAAAATAAGATTGACTTTCTTTCATGAGCATAAACTCCATGGGGTTGGGAAACATACCTGGTACAAAGGATTGTTACAAGTGAGATGTTATATTCATTACTGGTCATCTGTGTGGTGATAATGGTGTTCCCTGTGGTTTTATTGTTTTTACGAGAATATTTTAAAATACCTAGTAAACTATTTTAAATTATTTTAATTTTTGGAGCTCTTTTTATAAAATTTCTGGTGGTGATTTTTAAAATATTAAAAAATGCTCATTCAAAGCCTGTTTTTTAATACAGTTAAAGCCACTTTGCAATTATAAATGGTGAGGTCAATGGTTATTAATATGTTCATACCTAATACAAAAGGATTCTGCAGCTAATTTTGATATCTTCACTAATTTTAGAATTCTGATGTCATACATTTATTAGGAAGCTACTATTCAAATAGTAAGACTTTGTTCAATAGCCTAATATAATTACGGCCCACTGTTGGTAAGCAGGCTCCTGAGCAAACAGCCACAAAAAGACACAACACGCTGACAGAAGTATAAGCTATTCCTGCTTGGCTGCAATTTCCTAGAGCTTCTATTTCAACTTCTTTCCTCTCGGGGAGTTGCCACTAATGTGACAATCAATCCATCTGCACTTCTGGTTATTAAAGGAGAACCAATCTGCACCTTTAAGCAGTCACCTACTGTTCAAGACGGGTGGGGATGTTGAGGGAAACATGGAGAATTACCTCAGATATGATGTCAGTAACACTCTTTGCAGAAGGGAAGCACCCTAAGAATCCATAACCTTTGGTGAGGTTTTATTGGTCTCCTTTGCGTTTTCCTCTATTCTGAAATGACCTAGAGAACATATCAGATAATCCAGGCAGGCCAGGAAGCACTAGCTCATTTCCTCGGAGCTCTTAAGGTGAGCAGCACATTCCTTAAAGGTAATACATTTTATTCATGCTGCTTTCCACACTTGAACCTTGGTCAGCTTCTGGGTGACCCCTTAACCTATAATTTTTTCAAACAAATTGGTGTGTGTGTGTGTATGTGTGATTTAAAGCAACATTTTCCTAGCCAGGAGACCTAGATTTTCTTTTGACGCTTCAAATTGTTTAGAACCCTAACAAGGACTCACAAAATCTGTTAATTACCTGGCCCTTGGAAACCTAAACACTTTTGTGTGGCTACCACTCTTAACCATTCCTAGAGAGTTTTATCCACTCCAACCCCCAACACGCAATCCTCACTGTCATCATCCTAGTTTTCTTCATGTCGCACATACAATCCATCTCTATTCCCACTTCTATGTCTTTGCTTTTGCTACCCCCCCAGCTTTGCAAGTGCCAGAACCCTCTTATTCAGTACTTATGCAAAACATATCCTATCTCCAAAGTTCAACTAAGTCTTTCTAACACCAAAGCCTTCTTTCCCCTTAACCCCTCATGATAATTATTTTTTCTAAGCTAAAGCAACTGATTCTTAGGGTGCTTCCCTTCTGCAAAGAGTATTACTGACATCAGTTTATCAAATGATCATATAATGACTTATCTCAGATTTGTGTGACGTTATGCCTGTCAGCTTGTCTTGCAAAGTTAAAAATTCTTTGAAATTGAGGACGACATCCCTGGTCGTGCTTGGGTGTCTGTGATTCTGGCCTGCCTGTTTGTCACTCACTCAGCAATTAGCACAGGACCAATTCTTCTTCTCACCATATAAGATTCCACAACTTACACTGAATTTTTTTTAAGTATTTTTCCTCCTGTATGGCATGCAGGAAGGGTTTTTAAGATATATTTTAGACATATCCCCTGTAAGTTTATTTGGCATGTTTTGGTTAATTTAAATTTCTTTCTCTACCATTGCTGGTATGCAAGCATTTCAGTGACAGGAACATCATAACTTGTCCTTGGCTATTTCTACTCAAAAAGGAAAAATATCTGCATTGCTTATGAATAACAAGTTGGGATACAAAGAGTTTCTTTGCTCTAATTTTAATATTCATGATGTATCCCTCCCTAGTTCTTATTCATATTTTCTTTCTGTAATTTCATGTCTCTAATTTCATTAAGTATAATAGCAGAATGGGCAAAAACGATCTGATCCTATCACATAAAAATGCTCTCTAGTAGGAACACTTCCTTCTAGGACATTATAATATGATAGGAAGAAGTCTATTTAAAAAGGCAATTTCCATTCCTCTCGAAATAGCATTCTTTCATAAAGAACACATTCTGATTTACTTTTTAAAAAATTAGAATGTTTCTAGCATTTAAAAATGGCAATAGGCAAATTATAACATGAAACACAAAGCTACCCCAAATGCTGTCATTCTTGTGCCAAACTAAAAATATCCCATACTGCTTGTTCTTAGGAAACAGCCGTTAAAATTAATTGTTGCAACTGAGAGTAGATAATAAAATATTCAGTAGATCATAGCCTTGTTTTTTTGGGCGAGTAGAGATCCAATGAACAGCATGTCCAATGTTTATAAATAGAAATTGACTGGCAGCAAGTTTTCATGTAAAGGGACAAGAAAAGTTCATTTGATCAGAAAAAAAATAATGTTACTTAATATTTTCAAAGGAAACAATATTTGAGCAGGATAAGTCATTGGGGTAGGTTAGAAATTAGGACAAATAAACAGAAAAATTCTTCAGGCATCTAAGGTTAGGCTTTTCACACCCTGTTACATGGATGCGCTGGCCCCTATTAACTTGCCCCCCTCCCGCCCTCTCTGACTGCACAGTTGCACTAAATAGTCTCTCCTCAGCTTGAGGCTCAGCACCACAGTGGTTCTCAAAAGCCTGCCAGGCAGACACAGGTTGTGCCCCTGTGATCAGAGCAGAATTAACCAAAGATCCCATGACAGAGCCGTGCCTCATTCCTGGCTGCAGAGGTGCCTTGTTTCTAGCCTGTGCTAAGATCGGCTTCTCTCCGGGATGGCTTCTGGGTACCTTCATCCTTTCTTTCTCGAGCACCTTGCTTACCTCTGTATCAGATTTATTTCCTGCCTTGTGCTATAACATAGATAACGAAGTTCTCTAGCACTGGAGCACTTCTTTGAAGCCATTAAAAAAAAGTCTTCATCCCTGAAGCTGAGATTCTGTCCCTTGAGGCAGACGTTTGCTATAGTTTCAGGCACAGATGAGCACCCGCCCGGATGGCTTGCTTTCTGTGCTGCGCCTTCCTGAATTACCCCCACTTCTGGAATGACGGCAGAGACCTTGAGCTACTCTGTTCTCTGTGATGATCTCGCTCCCTGTGGATTAAAAGACTACCTCACTTTATGCTATTTCCTTCTAGTCAGCAGAGAAATACCACTGCAATTTTAAAAATATAAAGGAAAAAATACACAAGACCAGCAGAAACCTGGATACTGCAAAACCCGAGCAAAAGAGAGTCCTTTTACGTGTGTAGCCTTCCCCATGGAAGTGGGAGACTTATTTTGATTAAATCACTGAAGTGCCTTTTGCTACTATAGGTTTCAAAACTTACAATTATGTCCAGGTATGGTTGGTTTTCTAGATGAGAACAGGTGATATGTTGGCTTATGGCCTCTCATTGGAACTATAAACCTGCACATGTGTAACTAGAACATTAATTGTGAAAAATAACATCCAAATATAGCTAAAATAATGGGAACAGGAGCTATCTAATTCCCGTACACAAGGTGCTAATTGTGCTGTAATTCCACAAGAAAATAAAAGGTACATATATTATTGTTCCAGGTTCAAGTCCTCTAGGAATCAGAACACCCACTGTCTGAGACACAGAAAATGAGGAGCATATATCCTCAAGGATCCACACAGTGCCTGTATGGTGAGAAAGGCCTGTGACACGAAAGAAAGTCAGAAGCAAATGATAATTCTTTCTACTAATAATATTGGTTATATCTTACACAGTAAATGTGTGATGTTTATTAAACATACTATGGAGAGAATACAAACCAAACCAGAAATTTGTTCTGATGTGTCAAAACAATATAAATTATCATAATTTATGTAAATTACATACCCATAATGCCAATTTCCACATAGCACACAATGTGTATATTATTATGTGTCCTAGTAACCTTATGTATATTTTATTTTATTTTATTTTATTTTATTTTATTTTATTTTATTTTATTTTACCACTAAACTATTTATGCATGCTAAGCCCTTACTTATGGTTAGGGGAGCATTAGCAATACATAATTATGCTTCATCACTCAGTCCTTCACATTCAATCATCCTATCTAATAAAAGAGTAATATGCAAATTGACCATCACTCCAACACACAATATGGCCACCCCCATGTGGTCAAAGATGGCTGCCCCCATGTGGACACAAGATGGCTGCCACAAGATGGACGGCAGGGGAGGGCAGTTGTGGGCAATCAGGCCAGCAGGGGAGGGCAATTGGGAGGGAACAGGCCTGCAAGGGAGGGCAGTTAGGGGTGACTGGGCTGGCAGGGAAGGGCAGTTGGGGGCAACCAGGCCAGCAGGTGAGGGGAGTTGGGGGTGACCAGGCTGGCAAGGGAGGGCAGTTAGGGGTGAGCAGGCCGGCAGGATAGGTCACTTAGGGGCAATTGGGTTGGCAGGGGAGCAGTTAGGTGTTGATCAGGATGGCAGGGGAGTAGTTAGGGGATGATCAGGCTGGCAGGCAGAAGCGGTTAGGGGCAATCAGGCAGGCAGGCTAGTAGTTGGGAGCCAGCAGTCCTAGATTGTGAAAGGGATGTCTGACTGCCCTCAAGGGGTCCCAGATTGGAGAGGGTGCAGGCTGGGCTAAGGGACACACACGGCCCCGTGCATGAATTTTGTGCACAGGGCCTCTAGTCCTACATAATAAGGAGGTAATATGCAAATTGACCCTCATGCCCTCGCACAAGATGGCTGCCCCCATGTGGTCAAAGATGGCCACCACAAGATGGCTGGCAGGGAAGGGCAGTTGTGGGTGATCAGGCCTGCAGGGAGGGCAGTTAGGTGCTACCAGGCCAGCAGGGAAGGGCAGTTGGGGGCAACCAGGCCTGCAGGGGAGGGAGGGCAGTTTGGGGCGATTGGGCCTGCAGGGGTGGAAGGGCAGTTAGGGGAGACCAGGCCTGCAGGGGAGGACAGTTACGAGTGACCAGGTCTGCAGGGGAGGGCAGTTAGGGGCAACCAGGCCTGCAGTGGAGGGCAGTTGGGGGCAACCAGGCCAGCAGGGGATGGCACGTGGGGGCAACCAGGCCAGCAGGAAGAGCAGTTGGGGGTGACCGGGCCAGTAGGGGAGGGCAGTTGGGGTTACCGGGCCAGCAGGGGAGGGCAGTTGGGGGCAATCGGGCCAGCAGGGGAGCCATTAGGCATCGATTAGGCTGGCAGGGGAGTGGTTAGGGGGTGACCAGGCAGGCAGGCAGGTGAGCAGTTGGGAGCCAGCAGTCCCGATTTTGAGAGGAATGTTCGATTGCCGGTTTAGGCCTGATCCCTGTGGGATTGTGCCTAAACTGGCAGTTGAACATCCCCTGAGGGGTCCCAGATTGGAAATGGTGCAGGCTGGGCTGAGGGACAACCCCCCCCCAGAGTGCACAAATTTCATGCACCAGGCCTCTAGTATATAATAAAAATACACTTGCCTAGAAACATATTGTCAACAAAATTTACTTTAGCTCATATGTGCTATGTTCACATTAATAATTAATAAATTATATTCTTTTAAGAAATATGTATATATAATTTATAGTTGTTATACTATTAGCACCTGAGGGAATAAGGTGGCATTATAGCCTTGATAGTAATGTTGTATCTGTATGACTCAAACTCAAATTACAGAATCATGGGAATTTTAGCAGAGATGAAATTCCTCCAAACTAGTTGAGGATAGCCCTCAGGTTAACATAGACCTAACCACTCCATGATAATAGCCTTTTTCTCATTCATTCCCCTGAAGGCCACAGAATATGTCTGTAGCAGTAGTCGGCAATATGATTTGTCAACAGAGCCAAATATCAACAGTACAATGATTGAAATTTCTTTTGAGGGCCAAATTTTTTAAACTTAAACTTCTTCTAATGCCACTTCTTCAAAATAGACTTGCCCAGGTCATGGTATTTTGTGGAAGAGCCACACTCAAGGGGCCAAAGAGCCACATGTGGATCGTGAGCCGCAGTTTGCTGACCACTGGTCTGTAGGATCTACACTGATTTAGAACAATGGCCTGTCTACCTCACTGCCTTTACTACTTTGCAAATTACTACATGGTTCATTTAGCTCAAGCAGGTTCAACACTGTCCTTCCTACATGTGCAATGGGCTAACATAGAAGAGTGGTCTGGTAGATTTTAAATGAATCTCAGAGGTAATTTATCCTTTTTTTATAATTTTGTTGAACATCCCTCTCTCCGGGGCCCAGGCTTTAATAAACTCAGAGGGCTTCATATAGAAGTAATGTGAACCACATGCTTGGTGTAGTAATACCAATCTATCCCCCTCTTCACATGGGGCCTCTAGTTGGACTCTGGCCAATCCTACCCTTCAAAAGAGTTGTTTACCTATTAAAAAAAAAAAAAACTCTGAAAAAATAGTATGGAGTTTCCTCAAAAAATTCAAAATAGAACTTCCATTTGACTCTGTAATCCCACTTCTAGGAATATATCCCAAGAAAACAGAAACACCAATCAGAAAGGATATATGCACCCCTATGTTCATAGCAGCACAATTTACAATATCTAAGATTTGGAAACAGCCTAAATGCCAAACAGCAGATGAGTGGATTGGAAGACTGTGGTATATCTACACAATGGAATACTATGCTGCTATCAAAAGAAGGAATTCTTACCATTTTCAACAGCATGGATGGAACTGGAGAACATTATGCTAAGTGAAATAAGCCAGTCAGAGAAATATAAGTATCACATGATCTCACTCATTTGTGGAATATAATGAACAACATAAACTGATGAACAAGAACAGACTGTCCAACCAATGAGGGAAGGCGGGGGCTGAGGGGATAAGAGATCAACCAAAGGACTTGTATGCATGCATATGAACATAACCAATGGACACAGACAGTAGGGAAGTGAGGGCATGCGCTGGGGGTTGGGATCAGCCAGAGAGAGGTCAATGGGAGGAAAAGGAGAATCATGTAATACTTTAAACAATAAAGAATTTAAATTAAAAAAAAAAAACTCTCAAAAGATAGAAGTAATGGTTCTATTTTTCTGATCCTTTCAATAATCATGAACCAGTAGTAGGTTCCAAATACTGAAAAGCAGAAAAGCCTTTAAGATTTTTATTATGAGACTAGAGGCCCAATGCATGAAGATTCGTGCAAGAATAGGCCTTCCTTCCTCTGGTTGCCAGCACGGCCTTTGCTCCAGCCCATAGCCGCCTTTTCACCTTCCCAGGCTGCCCAGAGGCCCAGAGCAGCTGGGGCAGTGCGGAACACCTGTGTCATCGCCATGGCGATGATGCAAGCATCCCGCCCCCGGCCGCTCGGTGCCTGCGTATGCAAATTAACCCACCATCTTTGTTGGTTTAATTTGCATACTCACTCCTGATTGGCTGGTGGGTGTTGCGAAGGTATGGTCAATTTGCATCTTACTCTTATTAGTGTAGATGTTATATATTTGTTCATTGACTCTTTCCTTAATTATCATCAATCACTTGATTGTAGGACAATAAAATTTTTTTTGTTGCTACTTCATAACTGTAATTTTGCTACTGTTATGAATCATAATGTAAATATCTGTGTTTTCTGATGGTCTTAGGTGACCCTGCTAGCAGTTCTCAACCTGTGGGTTGTGACCCACAGGTTGAGAACCGCTGCTGTAGAGCCTAAGACCATCGGAAAGCACAGATATTTACATTATGATTCATTATAAATTTCACTATATTTGTCAACTAATAAAAAATTCTTAAGACAGTCAAGTAAATTAATCTCCCAATGTTGAAAGACAATTGGCTTCTTTTTATAAGGGTTGCTTGCTCTTAAACTGGCAGAAGAGTTGAATTTTGAGTTCCCTCGTATGCATAAAAAATCCAACATTTTTAACATTTTATGTATACACTTTGTATAAATTTCATCCTGTAATAATGCTGTGATATTTGCAAAACACACTCATATATATTATTTATTTTCCAAAGCTTGGGTGTTTAAGCCAGTTATTTTAATACCAATCTTAGATGTTTAATCTTAAATTAAACATCTGAGATTGATATTTGTTATTTATTCATTGTAAAATAACTTCCATAGTGGTTGCTTGACATTGTGTATTACTAAGATAAATTTTGTAATTCCATTACTTCAATAAGATATTTGAAAATAAAATAATGGCCCATGTGGTTAAGTTCCATGGTTATTCATTACTGAGCTTTATTTTCATCTCCAGGAATTTCAAGTCTTTTTTCCCTATAGCTTTACAATAATGGGAGGAGATATATGCCTAGAGTAGTGGTGTCTGTCTATCCTGCCTTTGAAACTAGGTTGACTTTGGTGACTAATCTGATCAGTAGAATTATGGCAAAAGTCATTGAGGCTATATACAAAATTGCCACCCACTTCTACTTTTTCTCTTGGGACACTTACTATTAGTGGAGGCCTAGTAATCACAAAGAGAGGACCCACCTACATGTGTCCGACAAGTGTCCAGCCAACAGCTACCATTAATCACTAGACTTAGGAATGAAGAAGCTTTGAGATCATTCTACCCCCGAGAAAATGAGTCATCACCAGCTTCTGAGCTGATGCTCCTTGGAGAAAGGGAGAGCTTTCACTGCAAACTGCAGATTTATGAGCAAAATAAATTACTGTTGCTATTTTAAGCAACTTAGTTTGGGGTGGTGTTTTATCCAACTGAAGATTACCAGAACAGGTGCTATTATTTCTCTGGAGAACATAAAGGATGCAGCTTATTTCTCTAGATTTGTTTTCTAACATCTAAATATGGGCTATTAAAAAACATGTACCTAGTGAATGTATTCTTTTTTTGGTGATAGGCAATGTATATAACCTATTATTAATCTGGAGGAAAAAAAAGTATTATATCTAGAAGATATATTACAACCCAAATGTCAGAAGAAGTAAATCTTACTTATTTAGAGTTCTTTGCTTAGATTTTATAATATTTACTTGAATTCAAATAGATATTATTAACATTCTCTAGGTGAAAACTTAACATTCAAAATAAGATTTATTTCTTGATTCTTACTTTAAAAAATCATCAGGGTTAGTTGAGGGTATGGCATAGAGGACACTGGCCAGCTATCATAATCTAATTATAATATTGTGTCAAATATGGAAATACCAAACCTTTTGTTGGGTATACTGAAAAGAAAAAACAAACAAACATGTATTTTTTTCTCCTAGTTTTGTTTAGGCATTCAGTGCAGAAACTGAAATCTCTCTTGGAGCTGATTATCATTTTGTTTTATAATCAACCCCTTTGGTGAACCCTTCCATTATGCCATTATACATCTATCACTATTCTTATGAAATTCAGGAATGCACAAAAATCATACAAATGCACATGATTCAGACTAAGATATTGTTTTCTAGCCCTCTACATAATACATGGGGGATTTGTTTTTTTTCCTAAATCTAGTTTTTTTTCTGTAATCAATGTGAAAGAGGTAACCTTGGGCTTCTATTTATTGACACTGGAAAAATAACATGAAAACAACCAGAATGTATTTGTTATACCAGAATGCAGGCTATTCTCTAATTATAGTCACAGAATGAATAAAACTTCTAAATACTGTGCATGCACTGTTGTAATTAGCATATCTGGGTCATGGGGTGCTAGCTGACCCTATTAAGAATTAGACAATCTTTAGAATAGGAAAGGACAATCCACTGTCTGTCATCCTCAGGAAACCTTAATCCTGGAGCAGAATACAAAATGGTAACTGAACAAGAAAGGAAATAATTCTGAGGGTTAGAAAAAATTGAAGGAGAACTCTGAGGTATAGCAATGAGGGAGCATTAGTATTTCCAGTGAGAGAGAGGAGTTAGCAATTGAAGTGAAAGCTAGTCGGGTGCTAAGCAAAAAGTTACACTGGTAAGAATTCTGAATTCAAACTATAGAATATTACAGTGGTTAGCTATTTTATTTCCATTAGGTTATCTGTTTTTATTTACTCTCTATTCAACCTTTAATGAAGTCCTGTTGGAATTAGACATGGGTGTTAGTTGTGGTGGGAAAAATTAGGGAAGTTCACATTTTTCAGAACTAATTCCCAAAAACTGTACAGAATCATGTCGCTATATGACCATGGAGACATTTCTCTTTGAGTCACCACTAGAGTTAAAATGGTAGTTTATATTCTAGTGGCACTACCAGTCTCCCTACTTTCTCTGAGTTTTTCTTTCTGTATTCAGGGATGACAATAAAGCATAACAAGAACAATTCTACTGTGATTTACATGCCATAAAGAAGCCACAATTCCTCAGGAAGGCTGGTCTATAAAGAGAACAGCTGCCCTTTTCTGGAAGGCATCTAAAGAAAAGGAAGGTAAACTTTGGGTAGGCAATAAGTATATGCCTTTCTGTGATATGATTCTAAAAAATATGTATTTGATTATTAAGATGACCAAAGTATATTTCTCATATATATATTTGCTCTTTATCCATGGTTCCTGGCTCAGAGTTCCCAAATCCCTTGGAACTTCCTTAGTGATAAGAGCAATGAGAACATCTTTTGTTGTAATACTTGGTCTCTTGTATTCATTTCCTGAAGTCAGTTCAGAGCCATAAAGGTGAAATGAGTACCTTATTTTCATAACAAGGCTCTTTCCACTACAACTTTTAGAAGCACCTGATGATGGGACAGCCTGCCAGAGAAGCCAACCAGAAACAGAAAATTATAACTTTCAGTTCTACTCCCCCACCCCATTTTCATCCAGGGAAGAGGGGCTGGAGGTTAAATCAATCACCAATACCCAATGGTTTAATCAATAATGCTTACATAATAAGGCCTCCATAGATAACTCAAAAAGAAAGGGGTTAAGAGAGCTTCTAGGTTGGCAAACATGTGGAGATTTGGAGAGAGAGGTGTACCTGGAGAGGGCATGGAAACTCTGCACCCATTCCTCATACCTTCCCTATGCATCTCTTCCATCTGGTTCTTCCTGAGTTATAGTTTATAATAAGCCAGTAATCTAGTTAGTAGAGTGTTTCTCTGAGTTCTGTGAGCTACTCGAGAAAATTAATTGAACCCAAAGAGGGGTTCATTGGAACCTCCCATCTACAGCAAGTCTGTCAGAAACACAGATGAAAACCTGGACTTGGGAGGTGGGGGTAGGGGTGTCTTGTGGACATGAACTTAAACTGTGGGACCTGATGCTATCTAGACAGATAGTGTCTGAATTTATTTGAAATCTAGGACACCCATCTGGTGTTGGGAGAATAGTTGGACATGTGAGGAAACCTGCGTGCGCGCGCGTGCGCGCGCACACACACACACACACACACACACACACACTGGAATTGGTATTAGAACCTTCAGCATTTTACCTTTCCACAGGCTACTTCTGCCCATTCCTAAAACCAAGCATAATAATACACTCGATTTCTAAGGTATTACCTACTCATATACATTCCCCTCTTTAAGAGAATGGTCAGCATGACTACTGTACTATAAACAAGAATCAAGAAACTGTTTTTCTGCCTCTCTGAGGCCATCCAGCATTGTGTCTTATCCAATCAATGGTAGGCACAGAACAAATGTTTGTTAAATGACTCAATTAAGAATCTATTGAACACATACCCTGTATATAGCAAACACAGTATAAGATCTGAAAATAAAAATAAAGATTTTTTCCTTCTTTGTATACCTAAAAATATGTAGGTATAGATTTTTGGACATCAATGAACATATGATGAATTAATTAAAAATAGAAGACAAATAAGTTTAAACACACACACACACACACACACACAAAACAGAACTTCACACTTACAAACCTAGTCAGTGGTTAATAGAAGTTCCAAATAAGTCACATAGACTGGGTTTTCTAATGTATTTTGTGGCAAACACATAGATATTGTAATATTTGTATGCCAGGTAATATCTCACCTTTTCAAGGGTGGACCCAAAACTTATTTTCAGCACAGTGGGAATCTCTTACTTATAAAAAAAGACTTCTAAAAAAGGGAAATATTTGAAATAGTCTGGAGCTATAATAATGAAGTACTTGCCTGGGGCACAAAATTTGATGACTTCAAACCCAATAATTAAGATAAATAATATTTATTGCAGTATTTTAGAAAACCAAAATTAATGCAAAAATCATAAGCAAAATATCAAAATTTTAAATAATGGCAAGATCCTACCCTTTCCTTGCATACCCCTATCTTATTGACCTCAACCTAATCCCAGTCCTGGTTCCAATAAAACTTTGTTTATAAAAATAGACAGTGGACCCCTGAGTTATAGTTTGCCAATTTTTTGATATTGCATAAATATTATTTATCTGATTACTGAGTTTTTCAGTGTCTCTTAAATTTTGTACCTGACAACAGTGCCTCACTTGCCTCACCAGTCTCATCCTAGTTAGACTGGCCCCAAAAGATCATAAATAATGTCCTTGATATACTTTTCTGCTATTGAAGCATTTACCACTGGATCAAAAATGAGGAAAAGAGATTTCAACTACTATAGACCAGGACTTGGCAAAATATGGCCTGGCCTGTGGTGCAAAACCAGCCTACCATCTATTTTTATAAATAATAAATACATTTTTATGGGAACACAGCCATGATCATTCATTTATTTGTTGTCTATGCCTACTTAATGCTACCAGGACAGGGCTAAGCAGTTCCAAAAACCATCTGTCCCACAAAATATTAAATATTTACTATCTGGCCCTTTACAGAAAACCTTGCCAACTCTTGATGTATATACCATAGAAGATGGACCCAAATTTTAAATTACATTATCTATCTAATGTAACTCTGATGTCATATTTTAATATGAATTGCTCTTGAAAAAATAGTCATAAATAATTTCCAGGTTAGCATGCCCTTCTCTTCCATTCCCAATTATAACTGCGACAATTTTAAATAAGTTATAAAGATATGGCTTTAATTTAAAAGTCAGTATATGAAACAGTAATGATCCATCCCCATCCATTATTACTCACTAAGATTACTGATATAATGAAGGTATTCAGGTTTTCTCACACATGTACAGACATGGAGATACTTCATATTTATGATTCTGATATACAACATGTCCTATGGGGAGGTTATTTTATCTTTTCTTCTAGAATCCCTAATCCAAATAATCAATTATCAAGTCATCTAATGTGGCTCTACTTTAGAATTACTTGGGAAGATTTTTTAAAATCCCAATGTCTAGACTCTACCCAACTAAATTTAAATCTTAGGGTGAGGGTAGGAGAATCTTGCTCTGCAGGATTTATAAAATTAAAATTTCAGATCTTGGTAATTATTACATTGGATATACAAAAGGTGAAAGAGGGGAGAGTTAAGAATTACTCTTAGATATTTGGCTGGTCCAATTATATGGATAAGGAGGCCTTGTTCTACAAAAGAAAACATTTAAATTAGATCAAGTTTGTAAGAAAAAGTCCTGGGGGTTATGATGGACAAACTCAGTTTGAAGTACCTTTGAGTCAACTAAGGAAATATAACATGTTTGCTGTTAGACTTAGATTTTCTATCTAAATTTTTACTATACTTCCACACATGCACTACAAATTAATCATGTAGGGATGTTTCCTGTTGCCTGGACTTGCCATGAATCTTCCTAGCAGAATGTTCTTATCACACACTTATCAAAATTCTATTTGTTTTCAGTCCTTTAGAGATACACTAATGGACATTTTCTATGAGTCTGTAGCTGCCAGATATTGGGCCTGCAGCAGGTGTTTAAAATTAATAATGTATTCTCTCCCAAATACACACACACACACACACACACACACACACACACACACACACACACACACACATAATTAACAGTCATTTGAAATATCCTTCTAGAAGGATTAGAAATGGCTGCATAAAACAGGTAACATAAACTGAGTATTGAGAAATAAATACATGCTCATTACTAATGGGTGAGGAACAACATCCTATGTCATCTGTTACTACACTATTTTAGTCAACTTACCCAAGAATACATACACTAAAACCATTATTTTCTTTTTACCTCTTGATATGTATTTTCTTTAGATCTCTTGACAATTAGATTATTTCTTTCCCACACTAAATCACATGCCCCATATGTCTAGAACTTGTTTCTTCTTTTGGGTCATAATTATACTCTTGGCATCTGAAACAATATTCTATATACAGTAGACAGCCAATAAATATTCATTGAATGAAAGTGCTGACTAAAAGTTCTTAAATTTATGTATAATGACAAGTATTTTCTGATAAAACTAGGGAGAGTGCCAAGATAATCTGTGAAGAGAAGTTTGTCATTGGTGTTCTAGCCCACAGATGCCAGGGAAGCTGTATACAGCATCACATTGATATTGTTAACAATAGAACCATAATGCCTCCATGGATCCCTGTTAGGGAGAAATGTAGGGGTCTAATCTATAATAATAAAAGTGTAATATGCTAATTAGACCAGACAGCCAAACGACCTTCTGAATGTCCTTAGGATGAAGCAGTGGCTGCAAGGGCTGAGGCAAGCCGCCAGGGCTGCAAGGGCCGAGGCAAGCTGCTGCGGCTGCAAGGGCCGAGCCCCTTGCACGAATTTTGTGCATTGGTCCTCTAGTAATAAAGGCCAAGATTCCAGTTACAGTGGGTGTGTTGGATCCACAGGCATTTCTCTTTCCAGTTAGCCTAGTCTCCATACTGGGTCCTTCTGGGTTAATCACTATCTAAGTGAGAAAGGCCAAATGGAAGCCAAAGCTGCCCTCTCTCAACCAAGGATTAAATAAAAATCAATAGCACATTCCATGGAGCATGGCAAAGATGACTGCCACCCTTAAAGAGTTAATGGTGCTGTGACCATCATATCCCTGTTTTAATCAGTCTGACCCCTGAAGAAACCAGACAGATCCTGGAAGATGGTTGTAGACTACCTCAACTCAACCAAGTAGAGGTATCCCCCACTTTTCCAAAATCTACTTCATGCCACTTCCCTTTTACAAAAGACCTACATTAGTACCTGTTTCTGCTAAACTGAAAAAAATCTTAAGAGAATTTTCATTTTTAAGAAGAAAGGTAAAAAAAGTGACAATATTCAGCTTCTGACTTTCAACAAGCCATTACAGAGGCATCTGCACCTTGAACAGCCAGGGTGGTTCTGTAAAACTCCTTCCCCAGAACTATACTCATCATGTCAGCATCAAGACATCAAAGCTTTGAAATGCATCTGTAAGCATCTATGCTTTATGTTGATTTATTTTGTGCCTCATTAGCAAGATGCATCCTAAGGTAATTCACTTTATGCCATTTCAGCTTATAAAAGGTTTCATAGAAACACTCTAATTTCAGTTAGCAGGGGAAAGGTGTATTGTTCCATTAGCATTCACTGTGCAAGATGTGCTATCTTTTTTTTTTTTTCTACCTTGCAGATGCTTGCATCAGCTCTGGACTTCCTCCCCGCCTCGACCTAACACTCTCTACCTCTCCCTTCCTCTCTCTGAAATCAGTAAAAACATATATATATATATTTTTAATTTCTTTATTGATTAAAGTATCACATATTTATTTGTCCTCATCCCCCCATTCCCATCCCACACCCCTCCCCACACATGCCCCCACCCCCCTGTTGTCCTTAACCACTGGTTAGGCTCATATGCTTGCACACAAGTCCTTTGGTTGATCTCTCCCCTTTACCCCCACCCTTCCCTACCCTCCCTCTGAGGCCCGACAGTCTGATCCATGCCTCCTTGTTTCTGGGTCTGTTCTTGTTCATCAGTCTATGTTGTTCATTATTTCCCCTAGATGAGTGAGATCATGTGCTATTAGAAATACACTTATAAGAACCGAAAATGAGATAAGCAATAATGGTTATGGTGACAGGCAAATGAATCAGTCTGTAGTGAGTTTCTTTCTGGGCCAACAGTTCTTTTGAGACCCAATTTCAATGTCCAACAGTTCCTTATGTGTACATGTCAGCACTGACATTACAGTTCTGGATGGTGGACAAATGGTGGTAATGCAGGTCCGACTCTCTCTGGTTTGGTCCTGGGCAACCTGCAGTGACGCACAGCTGCTGACTGCTAGTATGGGAAGGCCACCTCAGCGTCTTCCATCTCTGGACTGCTTCTCTTCTGTCTTCATGGCTGGAGTAGTCCTGTCGATTCCTCTCTGTTGCTGGAATCCACATGGTCTCAGAGTTGTTTTAGCCGCGGAACGCTGTGTCTTTGGAGGTGGAGGTCCCAGGTTCTGCAAGTCTGCAGCTGGGGTAGCAGGACATTGGCTGGAGTGGGTACTGGGTCGCGGGGCAGTTCCAAGGCCTGTCTTGTTGGTGGTGTTGATGAGTTTCTACCTAAGGCCGTTCTCCGCTCAAGATGGCGTGGGCTCCCTCTGTGCTAGGGTCCCGCCATCCCAGGAGTGCCCGCAGCGGTGGTAGTCTCTCTTTGTCAAGGAGAGGCTTTCTGCCAGCCCCAGCTGCTCCTGCGAGATTTAACTTTCCCTCACTCACTCTCACACACCCCACGCACAACCACACACTCTCCTTTTATACCCTCACTCACTCACTTCCTCTCTCTCCACTCCGTCCTGCCAGCCGCCATCTTCCAGTCCCAAGATGTGCTATCTTAGCTGGAGAAGATTTGTAAGGCTGCAGATTCATGACGTGTGGCCATTGATTTGGAAAAGTTGTTTTTATCCTATCTCAATCAGAAAATCCAATTTTCATTCGCATTGAACAAACAATATACATGTACAATTTTTACTCGAGGGCTATGTTAACTCTGTCTTTTGTTATAATATAGGCCAAAGGGATATGAACCATCTGGATATCCTGCAGACATTATACCAATCCATTAAATCACAGACATTATGATGATTGGTCTAAATGAAGACCAGGTGGTTAGCACACTGGAGACTTGATAAGGCACACAAGCTCCAGAACGAAATAGATAACCTCTGCAAAAATGAAGATATGCTCCCTTCATAAAATTTCCCATTCAGAATATTAGCAGCTGGTGGTAAGTCGGGAAATCCTATCTTACTTAAAGACAAATTATTGCATCTATCTCCTCTATAATGAAGAAGGAAGCACAAAACCTGGTAGATCTCTTTTAGTTTCTGGAGGCAACAAATTCTATATTTAGGAAAACTCTCCCAGCCCATATTCTGGGTTGCATAGTTGTCTGCCAACATGTCAAGGGTCCAAGCAAGAAACCTCTGCAATGGGAACAGACTTTGACAAGCAGCCCTGTCTCTTGTACAACATAATCTAGATCCTATGATTTGGAGATACAGAGTGGCGGGTACAGATACCATATTCAGTTTATGGAAAGTCCAATGAAAGAATCACAATACTGGCTGAGGTTCTGAAGCAAACCATTCCATCTAGAGTGGATAAGAATGTGACTTTTGAAGAACAAATCTTGGCATGCTCCTGGTCCCTGGTAAATATGGGACTCCTGACCATGAGACACAAGTAACCATGTGGCTATAAATGCTCATCATGAATTGTCTTCTATCAATATTATTAAGTCATAAAGTCAGGAAGGCCCATTGACTATCCATTGTAAATGGAAGTGATACATCCAGCCTTGAGCACAAGCAGGACGAGAAGACACAAGCAAAGTGCTTAAGAAGCACTTCAAAGTTATAAAGTATCTTCCATTGTTGTACAAGTACTCTTCTCTCATTCATATATAGAGTTATATGGAGATGTCATAAAACCACCTAAAGAAGAATTAAAACTCCCAAGCTTGGTTTAAGAAAGAATTGGCTCAGTATGTGAGTGCAAGCTAAAAATCAAATGGTGGGTATAATACAGCCTCATTCATGGATAAAAGGTAGTGATGAGAGAAAATCTTTCCAAATGGGAAGATCTTTGGGCAGTATATCTGGCCACCTACCTTGTAAGGAAAGAGAAATGACTTAAGTTTGAATATATGCAAAATGAGCAGTTGGGAAGTTCTTGGCAGGAGGCACTTGGCCACATAAATAATGGTATCTAAAGAATGAGGAAATCAAGGGTAAGTCATGAGAGTGGTAATAAGCTAGAAGTGTGAAAATTTTTGTTTCACACATTAATGCCAGAGAGGATCTACTCTGGGAGAGGTACTAAATAACTGTATAGAAAAAATTATACAGCCAATTAATATACGTTCCCATGAATGAAACGGCCACAGTGGCAGAGCAGGCTAAGCATGGACCCAGCAGCATGGACTTCCAATTACCAAGCATCATCTAGTTACTGCCACATCCAAATGTCTAATACGCCAGGAACAGAGACTGATTCTGTGGTTCTCATATGGCAGCATTCCTCAAGAAGACCAACAAGCCATTTGGTGACAAATTAATCGCACTGGGCTCCTTCCATCTTAAAATATTATATGACACAGACAGAGATATGGGATTGCCTTTACTGTCCTCTGAGCCTCATCCCACATAACTATCTGAGGTCTCAAGTACTGTGTAATCCACTAGATTGGAATTCCATATAATATCACATAAAACTGTGCAAACCACCTTACATAAAAGGGAGTGGCTCGTGACAATAGAATCCACTGACCACATCACATATCGCATAATGCAAAAGCTACTGACATAACAGAGCATTCTAAAGACTAACGGAAGGACTATCTGGGAAGCTATACTCTGCAAATACAGGCACACTACCTTTGAGTAGAAAATATATTAATTGAATAAAAGACCTATATATGGCACTATATGGATCCAGGCACAAGCAATGAAAGCAGACTGGCCCCAATGACTATCAATTCAGTGACAACTTGAGGATTTTCTGTTTCTGATCTCTGCCAAGTCTCTGGGTTCTGCATGATCAGAGGTAGAGAACTCAAAAGAGGCATACTTCTGCCAGCAAGAAGTCCATCGCACTATATATTTTGGTTTGTCTGGGCAATTTGGGCTTTTTGTATATAGGGCCCATGAGAAGAAAAGACACCATTTTTGATCATCTGGAGGAGAAAGAGGTTCTTGTTTACAAAGAGAGAAAGCAGGAATGCATGGGAAACCAACTTGGTTGCTTCTTCACTCTTGTCTACCTGACAAATTGTGTTTATAAATGAACAAATATAGCAAACCCCACCTGAATAAAATATGATTGCCAGAGGATTAGGCTACTGATGGTTGAAGGTCAGGGTCATGTACCAGGAAGTCCCAAATGCCAGCAGAATGATAGGTAAGAGCAAGGAGAATCTATAATGGATAGAATAAGAGGGAGACCATGAGTACCAATATGGACCTGCAATGAAGAGGCTGTAATTTGTTCCACTAACTTTTCTCAGGTTCCTTTTAGGGAAAGAGGCCCATGGAACTACCAGAGGAGCTGGCCCCAAACGTGCCAGAGAAGTGAATCTGCATGGTGTGAAGAGTGACTGTGGTATATACACAATGTGCCACTCAGTTCCCTTTTCACAAAGGACTTGGTGCCCAGCAGTAGGGACTGAAGTTAAAAGACTGCCTTCAGCGGTCAGATCCTTCAGTGTCTGTCTGAGCTACAAAGAGCTGATTCACCTGAATATAGTTCAGTTCCACAGCTTCTCCCCTGGTTGCCTGAGATTTTGGGGGGCATGCTTCACTGATCAATTTCCTGCTTTGTCAAATCTTACTCTTTTCTCTTCATATGGTAAGCCTTAGAAATCATCTTTTACAACAAACCCTACCTAGACATCTACTCCATGAGTACCCAGCTTTGAACAGAATCCTATTAGCTTCTCAGTGAATCATTTTTGGGAAATAGGTTATTTAATTTGGCTAATACAATCGAGGAAAAAAATTTTTAACTTGGAAAATGCAGAAATTTAGTCCAAAATATGACAGGTATTCAAAGCATGATGGAAGGGAAGCATGTACATGATTTGAAAATCAAATATCAATGGACAAACCCCTTCTGATTAAAAAATCCTCTTAATCCAAATTCTTAGCATCTTACCTCTAATAATATGATAATTTGGGTGTTGTAAATGTAAAATACTTCAAGCTGGCACTGCCACCACTCAACCCATAGTGCTGCTCATGAAACTTACATGTAGGTAGCTAAGAACTATGGGTACCAGTTCGGTAACAGAGCATTCCTATCTGCAGGTCTCACATTTCCAAGGGGAAAAATAAAGTTTAGTCATATTTTTCAGCTGCAGAGTCTCCCTTGTTGTTATCAAAGCTAAATATATTCCTCATTATATATGTTATTTGAACAAGGTAAGAGGAAGATTTGAGAAAAATCATCATGCCCAATGTACAAATGAACCATGAATCTAAACTTTTAGAGGGGCGGGAGGGAAGCTAACTAGGAAAAACTCAGAATTCAAATAAATTTCAGTGGATTTTAAAGACCTTACTATGACAACTAGGCACTATTAACTGGATCCCCCCCCCCAAAAAAAAAAGTGCTACTTATGGCACCATTAATAAAAGAACATAGATTTAGCTTCAAAGAATATCTTAGAGAAAACTGTAGTTCACATTTATTTTGAGTCACTTCATACATAACAGTTTTAGGGTCAGTTTCCCAAATTGAGAAATAAAGTTGTATCATTCAACTCAGATTATCCTGCTTAATTCAGGCATTCTGCTGTGAAATTAAGCACCATGTTTACATGCAAAATTGGCCGATTTTCTTGAACTTTTTTTGCTAGATCATTGCAGTCAAAACATTTTTTTTCTAGAAAAACAGAATCACGGCGTGAATGGAGGAGCTGAGTGGATGGAACAGAAGAGAAGAATTATTTACTACTTAGGTATTTTGGACTTCCATTTCTGGTACAATAATGCATTAGACCCCATGAAAGATCATACTCTTGAAGTTTCTGATAATCCTGGATGACAATATATATAATGAATGTTTTGTGTACACACTGGTGGGGAAAAGAAGTAATCCATAAGAATAAAAAACAACCACCTGAACTTGAAAAGGAACACTAAACCTTTGACAAGACTGTAGCCACAGCTGCAAGACCTGTGGCTTCTCCAGAAGTATTCTAGTAACTGCATATCTAACATGGAATCTCAGGATTATAAGAATCAAGCTGGAAGCTGCCAATTCAGCATGACTGAGCAAGACCCAGTGAAGTCATGAACCCCGACCCACAGAAACTGTGAGATAATACATTAGGGGTTTAAGCCCCTAATTTGTGATGCAATAATAGGAAACTATTATAAAACTAAATAAGTTATGATAAAACTTTAGATACAGATAGAATCCTTTGAACAAACATGTAAAAATCTAAGTCACTAACAAGACCGGCTTAATTTTTTCAGAAAAAAATTCCACCCAAGACAACTATGAATTGTACCCACATTAAAAAACTATGAGTCAAGAGGTATGAATTGAAAATTTCCCCAAGCAAATGATATAGGCAAACAAGGAAATTTGAGCTTGAGAAGAAAGCAAAGATTTTGAATATAAAAGAACTCGGGGAATATTTCTCCCTTGATAAAATCTTAAAGAAATTACTACAGAATAATTTCCACCAGTTTAGATGTCCTGGAGAAATACTTTTTTTACAGAAAATAAATATTCATATGTAAAAGACAAATCTATAAACTTTATGAAAAAATGCTTATAAAATTGGATTCAGAAAATGTGCTCTTTCACAATAATGAACAAAACTGAAGCCATTAAAATGAATTCACAAATTCGACTACAGCAGTGGTCGGCAAATTCATTAGTCAACAGAGCCAAATATCAACAGTACAACGATTAAAATTTCTTTTGAGAGCCAAATTTTTTAAACTTAAACTTCTTCTAATGCCACTTCTTCAAAATAGACTCGCCCAGGCCGTGGTATTTTGTGGAAGAGCCACACTCAAGGGGCCAAAGAGCTGCAGTTTGCCAGCCACAGGACTACAGGAAAATGAAGAATCTCTATGCCATAAAAAAAGACATTTGAAAATTATGTAACTGTTAAAGCATATGTATCCATAAAAAAATAAATTTTATAAATCATTAGGAAACAAAATAAACTCCATTTCTCTAAAGTGACAAAAAGATTTCAACAGCACTTCATACACAGAAAACATGAATGGCCAGTAAGCATATTAAAAGGTAATCTGTTTATAAATGATCAAGAAAATGCATATTAAGATGACAATGATATACTCTTCCACTCCTCCTACTTTGACCCCAAACTAAGTCTGACAATAATTTTAAGAAAAGCCCTAGCCAGTTTGGCTCAGTGGATAAAGCGTCCGCCTGCAGACTGAAGGGTCCCGGGTTCTATTCCAGTCAAGGGCACGTGCCCGGGTTGCGGCTCTATCCCCAGTGTGGGCGTGCAGGAGGCAACTGAGTCTTTCTCATCATTGATGTTTCTATCTCTCTTTCCCTCTCCCTTCCTCTCTGAAATCAATGAAAATATATTTTTTAAATATTAATAATTTTTAAGGACATAAAAAATGAATTTAATCACTACTGATGTGAGTAAAATTTTTAAAATTAGCTTAGAAAACAAGTTTTCCTTTCTAGTATGCCCTTTTTTTTCTTTGTTTACTATTTTATTTAAACAACTAAAGCCAGGCAATAATAACACTTGCATATTGTATAATTCAGGCACTGTGATAAATGAAAATTTGGGGCCTATATGGGACTTCTTGATCCTTGATGAATAGCTTTTGCATTTTCAAAGACCCATTCTACATATGGAAATACACATTTTCACATAAGCAAAGAAATCATAACTTAACATAAAAGACTGTTCCTGCTACATGTTAGAAATACCTACACATGAATGGGCAGATGTGATTTTTTTTTTTTTTTGCATGTAGAATACAATTCTCCTTTTGGGTATGGTTTCTCCACAAAGAAACCAGTGTTCTCCACATTAATATATGTGTCAAATTCACAATGGCCCAAATTCTTTGATGTACCTCCATTGAGGAGTGGGGTCTATTTCCTTTCCCCTTGGGTCTAGGCTGGCCTCTGACTACTTTAGCAAGAGCATTGCATAGTGAAGCTATGTGAGCTCGGTTCTTGTAATCCTGAGATTCCATGCTAGATATCCAATTATACTTCAGGAGAAGCCATGGAGAGAGGTGCTAAGACATAAAAAAGGAAAAGGACCCAGCCAAGACCAGTCTGCCAGACATCTCCACCAAGTTGGCAGGCAAGGTGAGTAACCCTGTCGTGGAATCTCGAATTAGCCCAACCATAAGTGGAAACCACTGAGTGACCCAGTCAACCAGACACCTCAGACTTGGTGTGTCATGTGATGGCACTAGAGAGGAGGAGTGTAAGGGGAGCCCTGGGTTAGCAACTGCAGTGGGCCAGGAACACGGGAGGCTCTTGTTCAAACACTCCGTTCACGAATTCTTCATTAAACCTTACTATCTGTTCTCTAGGCCTCCATCCTAAATCAACTTCTCAGAACACAGTTTTTATTATTTCCCTCATCTGCTAAAAAATATTCATTGGTCCCTTTCCACCTGCCCTAAAAGACACCTTTCAAATCCCTAAACGTGGAATCATCCTCTATGTAAATGTATTTCTTTCTTTAGCCTACTCAATTCCTACTTATTTTTAATAACCCAATTTAAATGTAATTTATTAAATAAAGCTTTACTCAACACTCCAGGCAATTCATCAACCCTTCCTGAGGGTTCTTGAAACACAGTGTGCCTATATGCTGAGATTATCCTGAGAATAAAATATTATGCATGTAGAAGAACTCAGGGGAAAATGTGTAGTGTATGCATATAATCTGAAGCGAATCTCTTGTAACTCATGAGGCAGAGGAAGGGCGTGGCAATTTTGTTTTCAGAGGCACTGCACCGGGAGCAGACCCTAAGCAAGGTTTGAGGAGAGGCCGAGCAGCACTGTCCAACTCAGAGTCCCCTGGCCATGGCTGTCCCATAGAGACAGTGTGAGCCACGAACATAAGCCCTGAAAGTGATTTAAATGTTTCCAGTAGCCACACATAAAAAGTAAAAATCCTTGAAAAATACACGTGATATTTACTTAACTCAGCCAAAACATCATTGCAACATGTACAAATTTTGACATAGTTTACATTCTTTATTTCATATTAGGTCTTTGAAATGTGGTGTCTATTTTAGCCTTATAGCACAACTCACTCCTGACTAGCACATTTCAAGTGCTCAAGGGCACCAGAGAGGAGCGTAACTGTGTTGGAGACCTGCATGCAATATTTCATTTGTGTAACAAGTTCCTCCTCCACTGGATGCCATCTTCTACCGCTTGTGAGCATGCCTCCCTGCATTTTAAAATGTTCCCATGTTGGAAAATCAGTTTAATGTATTTCCAGATTCATTTCTCAGATTCACTGAATGCATTTCATTGTCTTCTAACCACATTAATTTCCCACAGCAAGCAGAATCAGCTTGTTTTGAAAAGCTCAAGTGTGCAGAATACACAATTTTAGCTTCAAAGATACCTACTACAGTAGCCCCTAGTCACACATGACTATTGAAATTTAAATTGGTTAAAATAAAGGAAATTAAAAGTTTAGTTTGTCAATTACCTAGCCATATGTCAATGTTAATAGCTAAATGTGACTAGTAGCGCCTCTGTTGGGCAGTGCAGACTAGGCTGAGTTTGTCATCTTGGAAAGTTCTACTGGATATACCTGCTTTACACAGTGATAGCATAAAATTATCTATGGTACAGTAAATTTAAGGACCAGTAAGTTTTCTTTTCTTGCCTGTATTTACTTTTTAATTGTTGAAATGAGAATAAACACATTAAATGCATTTTCAATAGCATCGCTAAAAGAAAGAATTGGCTTATATAACACTAGAGGCCCGATGCACGAAATTCATGCAAGGGGCTCGGCCCTCACAGCCCCGGCTTCGTCTGGATGGTCTGGATGGTCGTTCTGCTGTTTGGTCTAATTAGCATATTAGCTCTTTATTATATAGGATGGCCTTTTCTGGCTTGCCCTGTAATATTCTTTTAGTGTTGTCAAGCATTTATTTAATTAATTTGCAAATAATATTGAGAGCTTTGCCCTCAAACTGCAATGAAACTGCCAACTCTTTTAGCTTTACAATTAAAAATTATTTTTTTATGAATCCAGAATAAAGCAGTAGGTGAGAAGCTGAAATGGGTCAATATCTTAAAATACATTTGATTTACTGGTTACTTTTTATTCTCCTGCACTTAGCTTGATTTTAATTGGTATGATTCCATAAGACCATTAGCAAAACTCTACCCAAGATCCATTAGAAGGCATTTGTAATTGCTTTTGTTACCTTGTATTTTAATGATAGAGCTTCCTTGCAGTCTAATTGTTAGGGTATTCTTTTTTAATCACGTTTAAATTCAATATTAGGTGTCACTGTGATTGACACATGAAACCATTTTAAAAGAATACTGGACTCCTTAGAACGGGAACTCACTGTGGTCATGTAGATCCTGCCAGGTTCAAAAGGACTGATTTTTCTACATATGGGACCATTGTAACATGAGAAATTTATTTAGTTATCAATAATTTTTGTGGCCTGATCACTTCATTTATTACAACCCTGAAATAATTTCTAAGGTGTCTCCTATTAACTTTTTTCCCTGTTAAATGATGTCCCTTTCCTTATGACCAATTTTTTCTACCTCATATCCAAATAGACTATCTGTACTGCCAGGAACGTCTTTGAAAAACCTAAGACATGAGGATTGACCAGTAGAAAAGGAGTTATTATAACTATTTCAATTGACGATAAAAAGGAAAGATTTAAACAGCAATTTATGATTCATGTCTATCAATTTAATGACCAATGAAATTTTTACATATATGGACGCTCTATAAGTACTTGTATCAGTTAGATACACATTTTCCTCTATCTCTTTAATTTTACATATACAGATAGTTATGATAAAGTAAAAAAACAAACACGCAAATAAACCATGTAAGACTTAAAAATTTTAAGAAGCTGTGACCAAAATAGTGGTACTAAACAGAACGAGTGGCGAGCAAAAAATCCACACACAAAAATGGTTCCAACAGAGTGTTACTGAATGACACTTTCACAAGTGTCCTGTGGGGACAACTGGCTACATGGACTCAACTATCTGACTCCTGGAATATAAGCAAGATGACCTGCTGAGTAGAATGAGATGCAACAAAAGCATAACTGAATCAATGAAAATGCAGAAAAAGCACACCGAGAAGAGACTAAATAAGTGGGCATGGAGTAGAGATGAGTACTCCGGTCCCATTAGTATTCTTCGTGTTCAGGAAGGGGCCCAGTACAATGCAGGTCTCCACGGATATGAATCACCTTGAGGTTCTAATCTGACTTGTGTCACAATCAGTAATAATTTGATCATTAATTCAGAAGTAAAGGTTAATTGGGGGGAAAGGAGACATATGTAAAACTTTAGACAATAAAAAAATAAATATATATTTAAAAAATAAATAAATAAATAAAGTGTATATAAAGTTGATGGCTTGAGACAATGGCTTTTCTGTTATTATAAATATTACCCTAACTCAAGTAATTATATAAATAGAGTTATATAAATCTAAGAGTATATAAAATAAGTAGAAAATAATAAAATTTATAAAATGTACCAATTAATAAAATAATGACTTGATACTTTGTGAAACATAAGAATAATAGGGTTTTTTAATCACTAAAATAATATGTATGTGCTTTCCGCATGTTTTAAAGGTGTTGTTTGAAACCTTTTTAAAAAGTCATGCAAGTCCAGCTGGTGTGGCTCAGTGATTGAGCTTGACCTATGAACCAGGAAGTCACGGTTCGATCTCCCTTTCTCTGCCTCTCTAAAATCAATAAAAATATATTTTTTTAAAGTCATGCAAAACTCTAAATTTATTAAAATGTTCAAGTCAGCCATTCTCAGTTTTAATTGCATGTTGCAATCACTTGGGAAAGTTGTAAAAACTCTAACACATGAACAAATTAAATCAGAATCTCTGGAATTGAGTGACAGGCACTTTTTTTCTTTTCTTTTTTACAACTTCCATACAATTTTTCTGAACAATCAGGAATGATAACATTTTATTTAGAGGGACTTAACCATGTATGCTTAGAAAACATTTTTAAATGTTGAATAGTATTTGATTTCTAAAATGTACAATGAATTGAATGTTGATGAATAGCAATATTAAATATTTTAAATTAATAGAGTGAGCATTAAACAAAGTGTAGATAGTAGGGAGTGTTCTCTACAAATAAAAAGCCTTTTAGTTGACTAAGAAACGTAGCCGCATGCCCAGGACACAATAAAAAGTCTACTGATCTGTTGGGGAGTACTTACTCCTGAATCCTGCTTGACTACACCAACTATGGGGTCTCAGTTCCCCTGCCAGGAACTGGACCTTTATGGACTCCAGGTATTAGATGGAGAAGATAATATGAGCAGTCATCGGCGTATAGGAGAGTCTTTATTGCAGACCAAGTAGCCATGCTCACAAGGAGCCATCAGACAAAACAGTTCTTCAAAGTAGCCTCACAAAGCAGCTGTAAACATAGGAGCCATGTACACACAGTTTCCCGACTAAGCCACACAAAACTGCCCTTAGCAAACACAGGAGCCATACCAAGCAGCCATGTCCTACATAAAAGCAGCCTCAGCAAACATAAGAGCCATCATATAAAGTATATGCATTGGCTGGTCAACAACACATCTTTATACCAACTTAGACAAAAGAAGCTTCTTTCCAAAATAGTGACATCAGTACTTGGGCTACAGGCAGGCACACCTGCACAGGGTATACAGTGCAATTATTGCATCCTTGCTTTTGCACCTGCGTATGAAAAATTGGCCTTGAGCATCCAGAGTTTTCTGGACAGGGACACCACACTCCAACTGGCCTTGAACATCTGGCGTACTTTGATTAGGGCTCCCACACTATCTTAATCAAAGATGCTTCCTATCAAGATGTAAAAGCCCTAAAAGCAAAATTATGAGATTGAATTTTATAACATTTAAAATCTCATAGCCTGCACAGTGTGATAGGTAGGGATGGATGGATGGATGGATGGATGGATGGATGGATGGATGGATAGATGATAGATAGATAGATAGATAGATAGATAGATAGATAGATAGATATAGAAAGTGTGCCAATTATTTTACATAAGAGATGAAATAAAAGTGGTTAATATTGAGTGATAGATGAAGAGTAGTAGTTAGATGACGAGAACTTCCAGTGATATAAAAATAAACAACATTCACTTTTATACCAAGCTATAATCATGTTATTGATGAATTTAAAGTGCTAATAAATTCGGGGCAGGGAAATCTCAAACTGACATAAGCATTTTAAGAGGATATAGTATGATGAAACATATGTGTGTACCTACATGTGTACTAATGAATACACATACAGATGTGTCTGTGTTTGTAAAATGAGATATTTTAGAATTCCTTTGAAATACATGGGCACAATCCACAAAATAGGAACTAGGGATAGTCAGAATGTTACAGTAAAGGGAAAAACCAAAAGAAGTGAAGAATCAGTTGGGTGAGAATAAAATAGTAATAATAGTAATAGTACCAATAGCATTTGTTGTACTATATTTCAGCCATTATATGGTATATAAGTTGTTTTCAGAAATGGGATGTTTTTATTAGGACAACTAAGGAAGAGATTACAAGTGACAATAGTCAGGGTCAATTTCAAAGTATATTGGACAATAGTTCAGGAGATATAAACAATTTAATTATGTAATAAGAGGAACAAATTAACTGAGAATAAACCTAAAACTAACAGGAAAAGATCAAGTTTCTCCAAGGATCTAAGAAGGTGTGAGAGAGAGAGAGAGAGAGAGAGAGAGAGAGAGAGAGAGAGAGAGAGAGAGAGAGAGAGAGAGAGAGAGAAGCAAGAGGCAGAGATAGAAATATGGTGTTACAACAACAACAAAAAGGAAACTGCAAAACTATGAAGATGTCTAAAAGTCTTTATTTTATCCTTTAAACCTGATCCAGTTTGGTTCAGTGGGAAGAGCATCAGCCTGCGGACTGAAGGGTCCCAGGTTCTATTCCAATCAAGGGCACATGCCTGGGTTGCGGGCTCTGTCCCCAGTGTGGGGTGTGCAGGAGGCAGCCGATCAATGATTCTCTCTCATCATTGATGTTTCTATCTCTGTCTCTCCTTCTCCCTTCCTCTCTGAAATCAATAAAAACATATTTTTTTAAAAGAGTATTTTATCCTTTAAACCTGGGCCAAGTTAAGTAAGAAGAGATTGTATGAAATAAATAATGTACACCCGACATATGAACATTTTGTACCTGAAACAATCCTGTTCTGAGATAAAAATAAATGTGTACTGAACAAGATTCTAAATGTTGTGCTATAGAATTTATTTTACTTTACAGAAGTGTGTTGGAAGAATTGAAGGTAAGAATATTTTAAATTTATGCAGTCAGTTGTTAAACCAAAATAAGTACTAATAAAACTCTGTGATTTTAGCTTTGCTTTTTTTTTTTAAGGATAAAATGTTTTGGAGACCTTGAATATATTTTATATTCTATATTTTTATATTCGGGAAAATAAATTATTCCAATCAGATATTGGTGAGAAGCTCTGGCTGCTTCAGGGTATCCTGTTTCCTGCTAGGTAATTTCTACTTTATTTGCCTTGTCTTTATGAAATATTTAACAGATGCATCATAAATATTCTCAGTTGTTCAGTCGCAAGTTTAGTAAATTTCCAAGCAGCTGGAGTAATCTCACTATTTGAAAAGAGGGGTTGTATCAATGGCATGGATGTAAATAACAAATCTATCACTTGTCATATTTTACCAAACCTGAGAACATTTATGAAAGACAAGAATCTTAATTCCTTAGCGTTTCTGACATGAATCAGAAGATATTTAGAAGAAATGAAAAATGAGAATTTCAGAACATACCAGATTATTTTCCTATCTACCAAACCAGAGAGAGGTTAAAAGTATTTGGATTATTGGAACCACAGGAAAGAAATATATTTTAACTCATCAAGATTAACTTTTTAAGTATTTACCTTTCTAAGCAAATAAGCCTTTAAAATAAATTTATTACAACATATTCCTGTCATAATGTGATAAGGTTTCATTTATTACAACATGTAACAACTCTGATTTTGCTACTACTTTGCATCCGGATCATTGAGTAGCAGAGAGAGCTTTTGCACTGTGTTGGTTAGAGTTTAGAAAAGACTCTTTTTTAAAAATATATATTTTATTGATTTTTTACAGAGAGGAAGGGAGAGGGACGGAGAGTTAGAAACATCGATGAGAGAGAAACATCGATCAGCTGCCTCCTGCACACCCCCTACTGGGGATGTACCCGCAACCAAGGTACATGCCCTTGACCGGAATCAAACCCGGGACCCCTCAGTCCGCAGGCCGACGCTCTATCCACTGAGCCAAACCGGTTAGGGCTAGCAAAGATTTCTTTAACCTTGGCTCTTCAGGGACTCGAGCACATCCTAGCTGGGTGAAGCTGAGGAATGTTACAAATTCTCACTGCAACTCACAACGCTCCTCCCCTCTAGCCAAATCTATCAATTTGGCTCTCACAGTTTTAAAATGAGAACTGGGGAAAATCCCCTTTGTGTTTGCTTCTCCTCTCTTTCCATCCCCTCACTACATCATCAGATGCTGGTTATTACTATCAAAAGGCCCACGAGGAATAAGTTCTTAAACACAAGTTGTTAAAATGTGACAATTTGGTATCCCTAAGAAATTTTACCCTCCAAATATGTTATCTCTATGTAATTATAGGTGATACACAGATCAGTATAACCTTAAGCTAGGCAAAGTTGTAAAAGCATATTATATAATATCAATTAGCACGAGCAATATCTTAACTAAGCTGAGTGCTTGTCTAAACAAGAATAACCGCACATACCTTAATTATATACATTTTTCTGTAGCTCAGCAAAACTTGAAAGAGAATCACTGCAGAAAGTCCAAATGTTGAAATAACTGATGATTATATAAACTAATTTTTCTTTCAGTCTCAAAAAGCCAGTGAACCATTAGCAGTAATAAAACCCTATATAATAAAAGGCTAATATGCAAATCGACTGAACAGCGGAACAACCGGTCACTATGATGCGCACTGACCACCAGGGGGCAGACACTCAATGCAGGAACTGCCCCCTGGTGATCAGTGTGCTCCCACAGGGGGAGCGCTGCTCAGCCAGAAGCCGGGCTCACGGCTGGCGAGTGCAGCGGCAGTGGCAGGAGCCTCTCCAGCCTCTGCAGCAGGTGGACATTCTCCAACGGCTCCCAGATCCCAGATTGCAAGAGGGCACAGGCCAGGCTGAGGGCCTCCCCCCTCCCACCCAGTGCATGAATGTCGTGCACTGGGCCTCTAGTATATTAATAATAGAGTCCATGATATGAATGGTAACAAAAAGTTTAATTCAATAGTTCCTCACATCACTTTTTATGAATGCTAATTGAGAAAAAAAATCACAGCTTGAAAATAAAAGCTCCTTGTTTTTGATTGTAGTTTAAGATAAACTCTTTAATTATATATAATCATGATTCTTGGATACACTCACATTTGACAGTGGGATATTTCACTACAATTTAAAGGTTGCAATATTTATTTATTCCCGGGCTGTCATTTAAAAAAATAATCCAGAGGTGTTTATCCTTTGATTTTTATCTTAGTTTTTTCTGTTATTTTTCTCTTTCTGAATTAAAAGGTTAGTTTTGGTTGCCTAGATGACACACATTTCTCCTAATTTAAAGTCAACTGGAATATATGACCAATAATGATAGATGTTTTGATTAAACCTAAAAAAATCAGATAAATAAAGGCCTGCTGTAGCCTCATTAGGAAACAAAGTCAATTCAGGACATTCAGGGGGTCTATTAACATGTGTTTTGGGTAGAAAATAACATGAAATTTGTCCTTCAAGGCTCTTGCTTTTGGTTTGTCATAGGAGCAGAGAAGGACTACCAGACGTCTAAGAGGTAATAAAGGAAACATGACATTGAGGTATTGATAGTTATTCTCTGTGCACAGGTTAGTTCAAGGAAGGCAGATAAAAGACACAGATGATTACCTGTAAATATTCTACAAAAAAGTGCACCCAGTTCTCTGACTGAGACACACACACACACAGGCAATGTGCTGAAGCAAGCGTGCAAGGCTCACTATACCTGATATTAAATGCGCTGACATTTTGCAAACTGGTTGTTAAAACTCATGACTGACACTGGCCATGTAGAGAGTATAATAGAGAAATCTTCAAATACTACAAAACAAGATTTTTTCCTTGTGAACCAATTTAACAATGCATCAATGTCTGTGGGACCTTTATTTACTAGCATTTTTGTCCTTTATTTTCTGTTCTTTAATCTTTTGGGGTGTGTTCCTTGGGGAAGCATAGGGAAGTCGCTTATTCATTTTCTCCTCCTCCATCTTCACTTATTGATGGAGACGAGGAGATTCGGTATATATTCATTCATACCCTCTTCACATCCCACCCCAACAGAGAAGATACTTCCCAAAGCAGGTCAACCAAAGACCCCTGCACATTCGCCACATCCACAGATGAAACAAAATAACTGGTAGCCATGCACAGGAGGACACTTTGGTCACCAAGGGTCTCTTTCAACTTAGCATAATCTATAGCAAGAGCAGAAAATCTTGGAAAGGAACCAAAGAAAAGTCCTTTTTGATCCTACAGGCATTTTAATGCTCCCTATAGATAGATCCAAATGAAACAAACAAACAAACAAACAAAAAAAACTTGGCTAAATCTATGACACCCAACTTCCTATTCCCCTTTCCTCTCCTTGCTCAGCTAGTGTTTGTAGCAAACTCTGCCCCAAGAGCTGATAGAAAGTATGAGCAGTTGGAGTCCCAAGCACCCAACTGTGCAGGGGGGGAGAAAATCAGGATACAGATATCAGTTAAATGGTACCTTTCTGAAGGGGGGAAGAACATCAGGATTCAGACATCAGTTAAATGGTACCTTTCTGATGCTGGCTGGGTTCTTTTGATCTTCAGATTATTTCCCAGAATCATCCTGACTAGAGGAACAAGAATGATGTAAAACTAGCCCTGGCTGGTTTGGCTCAGTGGATAGAGCATCAGCCTGCAGACTGAAGGGTCTCAGGTTCGATTCCAGTCAAAGGCACATGCCTGGGTTTCGGGCTTGATCCCTCGTGGGGGGCATGCAGGAGGCAGCCAATCAATGACTCTTTCTCATCATTGATGTTTCTATCTCTCTATCCCTCTCCTTTCCTCTCTGAAATCAATAAAAATATATATAAAAAGAGAATGATATAAAACTAAATAATTAATTGTTGATTTTACAACTACTAACTATGTTTCCAGACCTGCAACCAACCAAAAGAGAAATCAGAATAACTATCCTGTCAATTCCAAAGGGCCAGGTCTCCACTCTACCCAATATCTGTGCAGCATTTGACCGTCACCTCTCTTGTAAAGCATTCCCACTTTGTCTTCAGAGAGACTCACTTTATACTTTTCCACACCCATGTTGACGGTCTGTTTTCCTAGTTTTCTTGTTTCTCTCTTCATACAGTAAATGCTTCTTTGTCCTGTGGTTACATCTGTGACCTTGACCTTGATTAAAGAGTCTAGTATATAGTGGACAATAAAAAAAGGTCTACTCCCCTCTTGCTCCTCTAGTAGTGCCTTTTAGAACTATATTTTCAAACAATATTCTGTTAGCAGCTCTAAGAGCTCTTTCTCCTGCCCCACACTCTTCACTGAGCCTCAGACACACAAAGTCAACTGTCTCCTGGTTATTGTCTCATTCTCTTCCCTTGAGAAAAACAAATTCCATCTTGCCAAAATTGAGGTTACTATCTCCAACCCCTTGAAAGTTTTCCTCCTCCACTATCTCAATGAAATGTCATTTTCTTACTTGTAAAATAAGAAAGATCAGAGACATCTTTGGTTCTCTCCTTCATTCAAAACCTCCAATTTATATTTAAATTATGCTAAATATTTATGATAAATGTATCTGTCAAATGCATCTTTTGGTTGTTTTACACTACTACTTCCTCTGTAGGTTCTTACACTTCTGGACAGTGTTAACAGTGTGGCCTTCTAACAGCAGTTTCCTAAACTAGTGTGTATGTTTTTCCAATCTATGTCTCACCCTGTCATTTGAATTTTATTTCCGGAATCCTTTCTGGATCATTCAACTCATTCTTTCGAATATTTTCTATAGGTCCCCAGTGCCAGTGGGATCAAGTCTTGGCAAGGCATTCAAAGCATGCTGCATCTGATCCTTTCAGCTTCATTTCCTTAAATTTCTTCATCTTTCCAATGAGACCTGCTTCTCTAGCTCCTTTTAGAGCACTTCTACTTCCCTGAATCTGTACTTAACCTCAAGTATCACCCACTTGATCACGTGATGAAATCCTTTCAATTATTCAAAGCGCAACTCCCAAACTCAGTCAAACCAGACATGCTTTCTAAGCAATCATCCGACATTCCTTTCTCTAAATCCTTCTAGTCTGAGATGTAGTATTTTAGAACTCTACACCATTCCAAATTTGAAAGACAAAATTAAATTTATTTCTGTGTGTGTAGCATGTGTCAAAGTACCTGACACATAGAAGACACTAAATAAGTTATAGTTGATAAATCTCATTACTGAGATTTTTTTGGATCCTTTTGTTACCTGGTATGTGGGAGTGTTTGAAGATACACTCTAGCTTCTGCAGTCCCAGGTGAAAAGCCAGTTGAATAGTAAAGAAGTCTGATTTAATTAGTCTTAGTATTCCATGTTTCTTATTTAGAAGATGGGCTGAAACAAATACTCTCAAAGCAATTTCTGTACTCTTTACAAGATAGTCTATTAGGAATAGACTGGAGTTCAAATCTTATAGATAGAATACATTATTAATTATTGACTCCATGAATTGAATAAGGCTTTGCTAGTTTTCTTTGAACGGCCAAATAGTATATCCACCTCATCAGGTTAGGAGTAGAAAATTTTAAAAACTCAAACTAGTTACTTTTTTAAAACTAGTTATTATAATAATAACAAGTACATACTAGGTGACATATTCTATTTAATTCACATAAATTTACATGCTTAATCCTTAAAGTAACCCCATGCAGTAGGCACTATTAATAAACACACTTTACAGAGAAGGAAAATGAGGGACAGGGTGGTTAATGGACTTGCTCGGACCACAGAGCTGATCAGCATGAACCCAGGCACACCGATTCCACATGCCATGCTTTCTGGCTGTGCTGTGTGGCCTTTCCTTAATAGATGAGAGTCATGTGCAAAAGTAAATACATATAGAGCCAAATAAAACAGGAGCTAAATTGTGTAAGGAATTCAGCAGAAGGGCAAATGAAGGAGCAATTTTGTTGGAGAAATCAGAAACTGACTCTGACACCAGTGGGCCACTGAGAATACACTTATTCAAGGCTAGCTAGTGTGGCTCAGTGGTTGAGCGGCCACTGTTTGGTTCCTGGTCAAGTCACATGCCCAGGTTGTGGCCTGGATCCCCAGTAGGGGGTGTACAGGAGACAGCAGATCAATAAATCTCTCATATCAATGATGTTTCTCTCTCTCTCTCCCTCTTCCTTCCTCTCTCTAAAATCAATAAAAACATATGTTAAAAAAAAAAAAGAATACACTCTGACCCTCTATCACCAGAAAGGCAGATCATAGCATGGTGAGAAGCATCTCCTTGCTTCTCATTTCACACATGAGGTGAATTTCACAAATGAGCATTTCACACATTTCTCCCCCCCCCCCAACCAACAGCAACTTCCATTTCTTCCTATTTTTGCCATCGCCTCACAGTATCACAGGCCTTCCCACACTCTTCCTAAACACTGCAGAGCATAATTACATCAGTAAGTATTAAGCATTGCTTTACAACTTATGTAAGAATGTGTATTCCCCTTGTTTTATAACAAAAGGATATTCACCCAGCATTTCTGCATTGAGTGCATCATCAATAGATAACTGGAGATCAGGCCTAATACCCTTTCATAGAGACATAGCAACACCAACTCTCTCTCCCAAAGAACTACTTTAAACTTTACTGTTCATAATTTTATGAAAAAAAAAATGTCAGCTTTGAACATTGCTTAAACCCTAAAAATTCTAAGGAGAGATATTTTATTTTAGCTCTAAGTAACAAGTAGGGGCATTCAGGACACGCTCACTCACACACACACACACACTCACACACACACACACACACACTCACACACACTCACACACACTCTCACACACACACACACTCACACACACACACACACACACACACACACACACTTGCTAGTTCATTTATTTTAGCTAAAACCTAAATAGGGCTTAATTTTCCTTTGATAAATCTTTGAAAGATTGCTAACCCTTTGCCCTTCTCCGCCTGCTATTGCATGGCAAAGTAAAAGCACAATTTCCCTCGAATGCTGATCTCTTAAACTGCAAATTAATCTATATTTTATTTAAGTACAAATCCAGCAGAATATTTTTGGGAGAAGGGAGGAAAAGACCATTTTGAGTTGATTAAAACTCTTCCTCCTCCTTCCCAATCATTTTGAAAACCTCTCAACCTGTAATTAGTGCACAGATGAAATCTCAGGTCCAGTGTTAATTAGTCACTAAATTAAAAGAAAAAATATCTGATCTGCAAAACTCTTGAGTCATTAGGAGGGAAAATATGCTGTGCTTCCTAGGTAATTCTAAATCAATGATAACTGATTTGAAGCATCTTTTGAAAAATAAAACATTTTCTACATCCCTAATACATCAAATATACGTGTAGTTAAAACTCTAAGAGCAGTACCTGAGGTTCCCTCATTCTTTTCCCTCCCTTCACAAGGGAAAATATTTATGAAAATTAAAAATGTAATCATCTATCTTATTGGAGGCAATAAAATATGCAATAAAAATGCTCGAAGGCAACTTCCAACAAACAAGCATGCCTCTGACTCCCACTTGCTGATAGCTTGTGGTTAAGCAGATAAGACCTTGAGCCTCAGTTTTTCTATCACATGGTCATAGTTGATGACTGACTTCAGGGCTCCTATGGCAAACATTGGAGCTTCCACAGGCCGAGCTGATGCTATTTAGGCTACCAGTTTAGCAACAGGAGTGCAAAGCGGTAGATGACAATAATCATCAAATGGGTTTGTTGTGACAATTAATCAAGTTGATATGTATAAAATTAATAAAGTAATACCTGGCAAATAATAATTTCTCAATATAAATTTTGGTTGCTTATTATCCTTCAGTTTTCTCCACTTAGGAAAGAGGTTTTATTCTCACAGGTGAATAAATGGAATTATCTTTCTAATTCACCTCATAGCCCCAAACCTTCCTGTTACTTGCCAGAAGTTAAGGCTAAGGTCTTATTAGGCAGTGAATTTCCTCCAGGAAAGACTATTTCCTGATCACATTTATAGTCTTTTCACTTGCAATACTATTTGGGAGGCCTTTAACCTTTTTTGTTTCTTTGTTTTGGTTTTCTTTGTTGGGCATAAGTTTAATAGAGGTGAGGACTGGATTCCAAAAGGAGTTGTCAAAATTGACTTAGCTTTGAGGAGTCGGTATTAAAAATCAAGTGTTATCTACTTTGCATTTTCCTAGTATGCAAGGGGCAAAGGAGTGTGTGTGTCTGTGTGTGTTTGTGTGAGTGTGTGTGTGTGTGATAGAGTATGTGCATGACATTTACAACAAATTTTAGCCAAATGCAGATTTGTAGAGCACTATTAATTATATTCCCTTAAAAGCGAGATGTCTCTCGCAATTTCTTTTGTCTGTTTTATGTGTTTCTTCCCTTCCTTTTCTTTCTTTCCTTTTTTTTTTTTTAAAGATGCATGGTATTCAGACTTTATCCCCTCAGAGTAACAAAGGGAGCCAATATGCTGACTGTGCCCCTGCTCCCAGAGGTTTCCAGAGCCAATGGGATCAATTTTAATAACATGACCAAAACAAGTACAGAAATAAATTCAAACTCCACCAACTTGCAGGGCTGTGCCTCGGGCCAAGACAAGACAGACCAATCAGAAATGATTTCAATCCTGAGATCAGAGGAAGAATGGAATCAAATCACAAGGACAATCATGGTATTTAGTGCAGTGATAAGTGGTTCTATTAGAGCTCATTGATCTACCCTGGGGTGCTCTTTTTCAAAAGGTAGCCAGTTATAAATTATCCTCACAAAGCTCATTATCGACTTCAAATTCCAATCCCTGGGTTTTCTGTAAGGGGCTCTGAGTGACACTTCAGAGCACAGGCATTGAGGTTCTACATTAATATGCTTAGCATTTTCACTTTTATACTTTCTGTACATAGTTCATCTTTCTGTGCCAAGTCTAGTCAGTATTTCTTTACATGACCTAAAACAACTGTTAATATACATTTGCTATTATAATTTATTAAAAATTCACTTAAATATACAGTATTTTATTAATAACCACAATTCTACCAAATAACAAGGGTAGGTATTACTAGCTCAACATTTGATATCTTTGTTCTTTCCAATCCCATTCTCTTTCCTGCATCAACCAGTCATGGACCGTGGGCTGCCCCGTGGGAATGGTCTTAATCTTATCAAGAAAGCTTCCTTTTGCCAACAACAAATCTTGGAGAGAGACTCCGTTCTGAGTTATGAGAGCTAACACTCCTGGCACATGAGGGCGCACCACAGAGTTCACTATATTCTCTGTCTACAGTCTAGATCCTTATTACAATGGAAGATACTCACATATCAGAAAGAAAAAGAGGGGAAGTGACCTCCAATTTTTTTTCTAAGTATTATTCTATTTGCTATGCTGGACCTTCCATTTCTTGTTTTCCCTTTCCATCTCTTATCTCTCACAATAATTTTATCCTATATGCTCTCTTAAATACTCTTCTGTATTGATACTAAAATAGCTATCATCTATAGTCTGAGTGCTCTCAAACATATTTAATAAAGATTCCACCTGAGTAGTCAAAGTTAATATATCTCTAAATGCTAGTTGGGTATCTCACCCTGGACACCATACAGCCCTATATGTTCAAAATATCCCAAAATAAATGGTGGCAGTAATTGTCTATTCCACTCAGCAAAAGCCCTAAAATATCAGACTTCCTCAATGTTATCAACATCTCAACATGTTGCATAAAAATAAAACATGGGAAGGGGCCAAAATGGCATAATATGACTTCTACACAAACATATACACGCCATCTCGATATCCAGGATTTAAGGGTAGAATTGGGGAGGTATTTCATTCCTCTTAGCACAAAATTGCCTAGCAAACCAATTCCTCTTCCCACCTGACTCAGTTACTTAATGCAACAAAAGTTAGTATCTGGTCGTGGCATATGTCCTACCCACGATGATGTGGGTGTAACTCTCCCACAGGAACCTTGGGTGATAAAGACATCTGCAGATTTTAGCTGAAACTACAACCTTCTTGGTCACTACATAAGGGGAAAGCAGAGATTCGAGAATCATGCATTTTCACCGTCTCAGGCAAGCTGTGGTAAATATCATTTCTACTCACATTTTATGATGGTCATGGGCTAATCATCACATGACATTCTCAACTGCAAGTGGTCTCCCATGCGCCTGAAAGGGGAAGAGAAAAAGATATCAATGTATGGTAATATGCAGTAGTAGTATATTTTACAAGCATTCAAAAGAGATGTTCATCTTTATTGGTTTTATTAGGGAATTGAGAAGAACAAGATAAATAAAAAGGAAGCTATGCAGTGAGTCTCGAAAAGATAACTGGAACAACTGCTCTTCATGTTATCTCCTCCTTCTAAATGCTGCTCTCACAAAGTCTGTGCACCAGAGGAAGCATTCCTATGAGCTGCTCCTTTTAGAGCATCAGAAATGTTGTTTTTATGTTGTTTATTTTCATACATAATCAATTTAAAAACAACTGACTCCTAGCAATAATCATTTTAAAATATTCATTTTTATTATCCTATCTTGTGTGTTTGTGTAAAAAAATTTAGCAATCACAATCATGAAAATATTGTTCAAAGTTACCCATTTTTTGTGTGTAAAGAGAAACCAATGAATATAAACTCTGCTGATTTTCTTGCTTCATGCATGTAGAAACTGAAATATATGTGAGCGCATGCCCAAAAATGAATTTCTAAGAGGAGCTAAATTTATTTTTATATTTTTTACAACTAGGCAGCCTAATTTCTAGATGAAATTGCAGCTTTACTCCATGTAACTGAAGAATTTTAAGATGAATTGAATGAAATACAATAAAGCTTGAAGTCTAATAGGATTATTTTTCTTTTGATCTCATAGTTGAATCTTTATTTTTCTTTCTTTTATATCATGGCTGAATCTTATTTTTTAATCCTCACCACTCCCATTTATGGGTATCAAACCTGCAACCCAGGTACGTGCCCTTGACCCATTTGTTCCAGGGGCCAACACTCTAACCACTGAGCAAACCAGCCAGGGCTCATGGTTGAATTTTAAATGCTTATCTATTATTGTTACCCATAGCCCCCAAAATAAAAGGTTTATTACAGCAAATCCATGAATAGTCTGTTTCTATACTTTCTTCAGCAATGGTCTCTTAATATCTGAAAATGTATTTCCACTTTTTCTTTCCTATTTGTTTGTGAACACTTATAGATCACATGAACTTATTAATTCATATGTATATTTTTTCTTAATGTAGTACCTCTTGTTCTATACAGCATGAAAATACACAATAAAGTTTTTGAGTTATGAATTTTGTTATCTGTGGGCTTTATGGTATGAGGATAATTATCCAAAATTATGGGTAGTCATTTGTAATAGTTAGATCTCATAAATATGCCTTATAGTGTCACTACCTAATTTATTAATGTTGTATGTCCTTAGCCTAATGCATCTGAAAATAAAAATCACACTTGTATGTGGACAACCCATTTATTTCTTCAAATAAATACATACTCATTTTTTGTGGTTTCAATAATGTAAGATTCTAGCTAAATGCTAAAGACATATATCCAATGTTTCAATTTGGTTGTTTTAAGATGCAAGTAATAGGTAATCAAAATAAAATTGGCTTAAATATAAGAAGGAAAGAGCACTCTTCATTGTGACTCTTTATGGAGCATGCTGGCATGACCATTAACTAATCTACTTAAGAGTAACCTGATTCGACCTTGCTACTGTAACCACTACACTCATCAATCTCTACCATGAGCATGGTCTCTCTAAGCTATTTTCTTTGGAATTTGCTTATCCTAAAAAAGCTAATTTTACTATGTCAATACAGCTGTGAGCAAGCAAAAGGACCACACTCATTCTTACATTATCTTCAACCACAAAAAAGTTCAAGTATTTCCAGAAAAAAAATCATTATTTCCCTCTAATTAGATAAACTTAAATCATGTGGGCCCCCCCTCCTAGATTTATCTTCACAGGGACTGCATCAATTGATCATCATGGATATGTATATGTATGTAGTATATACAGTGTATACAATAAATATCATTATAGCCTGAGCATGGTATTGACTCATTTAATCTACTCAGGGCCCAAACTTAAAAATAGAGCAACCATCAAAACCCTGTGAAACCTCAGAGGGAAGGTAGGGGAGGGTGAGGGTAAGGGGGAGAGATCAGCCAAAGGACTTGTATGCATGCATATGGGCCTAACCAATGGACACAGACAACAGGGGGTTGAGGGCATGAGTAGGGGGAATGGGGGCAGGAGGAATGGGGGAATAAGGACACATATGTAACACCTTAATCAATAAATAAATTTTTTAAAAAACCCTGTGAAAAACACATGGTAGAGACTGATGAGTGTAGTGGTTAAGTAACAAGGTCAAATCAGGTTACTCTTAAGTAGAAAGCTGAGTATTGCAAATAACAAAATGAAAATGTGCACTGAATTCCTGATTTAACATAATTTTACTTAAAGATAGAAATTACTTTAGGCTATTTCGATGAATATTAAGTGTGTTGCTCTTTTTAGTGCAAGAAGAACCTGAAATAACATCCTTTTCTTTTAGTATAACTTTCATAACAGAGTACACATTGCAATATAGCTACATGAACTTGCATTGAAGAAAGCACACAATTTATTGAGAAATGTGCCCATTTCACTGGCAATACAAGACAGTATTATAGTTTTTTCTGTTCTACATAGCTTACAAAATAACTGAAAGTCAACATCTTGCTTATATTCATTTTCAGAAGTTCCATTCTCCCCCATGACTGGCAGTGTCACCAGCAGCCTGTAGACTACTGTATTTAATGTACTTGGACTTCCACATTCTATCTTCACCATTTTAATGGTCTGTTTCAATTAGGTTGTTTGTTTTTACAGTCATCTAACCAAACTCGACATAATAAATTAAAATGGCTGATTATCCTGTTGATTCTCAATCTTTTGGGTCAACTCCTACAGTTTTACTCAAAGATTGGCTAGGTGAAACAATGAACAACTCCTACTTCGAATGCATGCCCTCACAGAAAACTTTCTTCCACAAAAACTCCATAATCATTTTTTTAGGAATAAAATTGCTCAGTTTTTGGTGCCACTTCCAGGAAGCCTTGTATGTGAACAATGATCCAACCTGAGATTCATCTTGAAAACTGTTAGGTTAACTAAACACCCTACCTAATTCAACATGGGGAACAGTAACACAAACTACTTAGGTATGACCCAGTTCTTTGTTTAAAGAGTGATAATCACTTCGTATCTTTTAATAATGCTTTTTCTATTTGTGAAAAACCATGTAAATAATATATAAGGAAGCAAAGTACAAAAAATAAATTTTGCCATGCAGACATATTTACTATTATCTTATAGGTGCATTTTTCTTTCTCCCTCTCTCTATATCAATATGTACACATACCTGCACAAACCTATATACATATCTAGGGAGTGGGATGTCCTTAAACAGAAGAAAGAGGAGATAGATCTGTGATAATCTACCTTCAAAGCCAAAGAAGTCTGGCATCATGCCTTCTAAAGGATTCAGTAGACTTTTTCTGTAAGGCCTGTGAATAGCTTGAGACAATACTTTTTATGGTATGTTTTTCTCCATTTGTTTACCCAGCCTTCAATATTTTGCTTGATTCCTTGAAATACAGAATTTAAAACTGTATACTTCTTTCATTCACTTAAAACTATGTATTGAGGACCTACTATTTTCTATGCATTATACTAGGTCATGGGAATTTCAATGTTGAATAAAATGGTCAAAACTCCTGCTCTTCTAGTGATTTTTTCTAGCTGGAAAGAGATATCATGAATAAATAATTAATATAACTACAATATTACAAAATGGAAATGGAGAGTGCTGTGGAATTCTGAAGCAGTGGAACCAACCTAGTCTGAGATATTATAGAAGACTTTCATGAAAAAATTAAAATTTAGTCTAAAAGAAAAACTGGAGAAGGAATAGGCATTAATTTCAGTTACCATATTATTAATTATCCTAACTGGACACTTTTGAAAATTAAAAGTGACATCATTAATAATTATGCCAAAAAGTAACAGATGTTAATTGCAACTCTCAGAGCAGTCAAAAAAGGCAAAAACGTTATGCTTTTGCAAAATAGAAATGCATTTTCAAAACCTTTTCTTAAGATTATGAGTATATTGCCGAAACCGGTTTGGCTCAATGGATAGAGCGTCGGCCTGTGGACTGAAAGGTCCCAGGTTCGATTCCAGTCAGGGCATGTACCTTGGTTGCGGGCACATCCCCAGTAGGGGGTATGCAAGAGGCAGCTGGTCGATGTTTCTCTCTCATCGATGTTTCTAACTCTCTATCCCTCTCTTCCTCACTGTAATAAATCAATAAAATATATTTAAAAAAAAAAAGATTATGAGTATAAAAGGCATAGTGCAACTTACAGACTTTAGTACAACACACACACAAACTCACATACGCAAGTAATCATTAATATGTCATGCCAGTCATACTTTGAATCTCAAAATTCATCTCATTAGCATGGATTATTGTGGCTAAGGCAGCTTTAATAAAATTTGAGCTGTGCTTTTTTCCCCCCACTTTGAGATAGCCTTTACATTATTTTCTTTCTTTCTTTGTTACTTTCTCTTATTTTTCAATTGCAGTTTATATTCAATATTATTTTTTATTAGTTTCACATATTATTTTGTATTAGTGTACAGTCTAGTAGTTAGACAATCATATACTTTATAAAGTGTCCCCTCCCCATATTTTAGTACCCACCTGGCACCATGCATACTTATTACAATAGTATTAACTACTAGAGGCCCGGTGCATGAAAATTCGTGCACTTGGGGGGGTCCCTCAGCCCGGCCTTTGCCCTCTTGCAGTCCAGGACCCCTCGGGGGATGTCCACCTGCAGGCTTAGGCCCGATCCCCTGGGGGATCGGGCCTAAGCTGGCAGTCAGACAGCCTGGGAGCCCTCGAGGAATGTCCAACTGACAGCTTAGGCCTGCTCCATCCTTAGCACTGCCGAGGAGGCGAGAGAGGCTTCCACCACCACCAGCTGTCAGCCCAGCTTCTGGCTGAGCAGAGCTTTCCCTGTGGGAGCGCAGTGACCACCAGGGGACAGCTCCTGCATGGGCATCTGCCCCCTGGTGGTCAGTGCGCATCATAGCGACTGGTCATTCCTGGTCTTACGGCCGTTGGGGTCAATTTGCATATTACCCTTTTATTATATAGGATTCCCTATGCTGTACTTCATATCCCCATGACTTTTTTTAACAACCTATATATACTTCTTAATCTCTTCAGCTTTTTCACTCAGTCCTGAACAGTGCTCTTGATTCTTGTGAAGGTTGGGAGAAGCCACTGATACTAAAGACTGCAAGGTTGGCACGGTTTTGAGTTCTTTTCGCTTTTCTAGGACCCATCAGTCACTTGGGAATTCAAAGTGCTTCAAATTGACTCTACTTCTTAACAACCAGAAAGAGCAGGACTGATGTGAAGAGTAGGAAATTGTGGTCGGCAGCAGAGGGTCTTAGAGTAGAAACATTTTACCATCTCTCCAAATAAGCACTTGGCCTCTCCATTTTGCCTGAGCTGAGGTGAGCCCTGGGTTTTACTGAAACCTCTCTATAATTTAACGCTGCTAGAAGTGTCTTCAGAACCACTCTGACTGTGATGAGGTTCTCTAGGGTGCAGGAGGGAGGAGGAGAGGCATTTTTGCAATGATCTACAACTTTTGTTTAATCATATTTTTTTTACACATCATGAGTATGTGTCTTCTGTTATCCTGGACAGTACTGGTAAACAGACTTTCTTAGCTGCTGAAAATCATTATTAAAGGGATGGTTGAGTTGCTGCTTTTTATTCCATGTAAATTAAAAACAAACTGACTATGAATCAACAAGAAAAAGCAGACCTGAGCCATTTCCCAGAATACGAACTGCTTCCTAACAACATCAGAAATTGTGTTGCAGTGAATGACCTTCCAGTGACAAAGGGATAAGACTATATACGAATGGGCATTCCCAGACTCTGACTTCCTCTGAGTCAGCAGTTCCATACTAAAGCAGAAGCCAGAAAGGCTCGTTTGCTTATTTATCGCTTTTTATAAATTATTAAATAATAATGAGAAGATTAATATAACATTTGACATAACTGAAGCAAAAAGAGTATACAAGAAAATAGAATATAATAGTTTCACTAAAATGAGTTCTTCTGCCTTAGAAATTAAATGTAACTACCCAAGCTGGTGACTCATATTACCTTACTTCATTAACATTATTATAAAAGTAACATTTTATACAGTTTTCTTACTGCATAAAATATGCATAAACTAGACATATTTTACTTAATGTTTAAAATAGCTAATAAAAAATATCTATTTACCACACTGAGTACTCTAAAGAAATCAGGAATGAGTAAGTGTCCTGTCAAGGAGATGGAACATAAATTAACCAATGAACAAATAGTCCTTTGGTACTCTTCTTAGACCAAGCACTGAGCCAGATAAAATAGTCCTGGCTCTGGCCAGTATGGCTCAGTTGGTTGGAGCATCGTCTCATACACCAAAAGGTGGCAGGTTCGATTCCAGGTCAGGGCACATACCCAGTTGCAGGTTCAATCCACAACAATTCTCTCTCCCTCTTCCCTCCCTTCCTCACTTTAGAATCAATTAAAAAAAATTAATAGTCCTGAAAAAAAAGTACATACACATGTGTGGGCATGTGAATGCATGTGTGTGTGTGTGTGTGTGTGTGTGTGTGTGTGTGTGTGTGTACAAAATGACTTTCATATAATTTAACAGCTAGTAAGGAAAAAATAATAAAACAGAAAGACTGACTGATGAAACTAGCAGAGTACATGGGGGAGCAATCCAGCACTAAATTTTACAGAGTATAAATACCTCTGCTTTTTAAGAAGAAACAGATGAGTGTGGGCTGAGATATTTGCAAAAGGCAGGAATTTTAATCTGAGTATTGAGGGGTATATAGAATTTACACAGGTGAAGGGAAGGTGACAGAAATATCCAGGCAACTAAAAAAAAAAAACAAAAAAAAACCAACAACAACAACATGATCAAAGACACAGAGATGAGAAGTACAGCATTTGGAGGGAATAACAAGGAGAAGCCTGGGATCTGAAAATACAACTTCTGGAGAGAAACCACAACAGGTTGTGAAAAGCATCCAAGACTGGACCACAGAGATGGGAGAGTTAGCCTCCTGCTTGTCTCTGCCCCCTGTTGTTTTCTGGTTTGGGTCAGAGCAGTCAGCATCACTGAGCCTGAGCTCACGCACAACCCACTGAGGATATTCTGAACCCCGCCTCTGCCCTGTGTCTGCAGAAATTAAAAAGTAAAATGCAGATTCCTTCTGGGAGGACAAGCAAGTGTCCAAGTCCTCTCACGCGTCCACTGATTTGAAACATCTGGTAAACGAGAGCCAGGTCACCAGATGGACACGATCCAAACTGAGGAGGGGAGAAGATTTTAATATGAAATGATGTTCAATGTTTTATTACTCATAAGAGGATAATTTATTGAATAATGGCTCAATTTGTGATAACAAAACTGTTTGTCACTAAAAACTAAATCTTAAGACATACATACCTCTAACCTATCAGTTGTACTCCTAGGCATAATCCACTGAAAATGCCTGTGTGTGTTCACTAAAAGGCATGTCCAAGAATGTACCACAGCAACATAAACACATCATAATAGAAAAAAAAACACAACAGACTGTCCAGCAAACTTAGCACGCCATATTCATAAAATGGGATGTTCAACAACAATGAAAATGATCTAAAAAAACACTTCACCATTTGCGGGGGCGGGGGGCGGGGGCAAGAGAACCACACACATAGTGTTAGCCAAAGCAAGAACCACATACAATATAGTGCATTTGTACAAAATTTAAAATATCTAAAACTATACTGCATTATTTAGGGTAGAAAGTTTAGAAGATAAAATTATGATGAAATGCTGGTAAGTATTTTCTAGAATTTAATTACATCATAATACAGAAATCAGATTAGTGGTAACCTTTGTGGCAGAAGAGAAGTGATTAAAAGAAAACATAATGAAAGATTCCGTAAGTCTGTGATGTATTTTTTTAGTCGTTGTGTCCATGTAATTTACTTTCTGATATATCTTTGAGCTGGACTTTTCTAAATGTGTGATGCATTTCACATATCTAAAGCTTAAAGCATTTTCATATATTTGTTTTCCAAAATCTCTTCAGAGCTGAGGTTGCTCTATGAATGGTTTGCATTTGAGAGGAAATATGAAAATGAACAAATACACCATACAGAAGAAAGGTACAATAAAATAAAACCTCTTTTATTTGTTATTTCATTGCCATCCAAATTTTTAAATAGACCCTGAGTGTGTGCACATACACATATGTATGTATGAATGGTATTACTTGCTGCCTCAATATCTGAACAATTTTTAGTGAATTGTAAAACACCTGAAATTTGGAACTACATGCCCACTACCATAACTCCAACATGTTACAGTGGCCTGATATGAAGTGGTCAATTATGTCACAAAACTTTGCTATTGGATAATTTTCACATATAAAAAAAAGCAAACTACTGTGATTCCATATTTTTCTTAAATTGAAGCAGAGCTTGATTATTATCTGGTATTTGTCACTGACACGTGCTAAACTTTGCCAGTATTACTTGTCTGATGTGACAGTTGACTTTTTATAAGCTTTTTATATGTGTTTATTTTTATTCCTTGAAAAAAGAAGTTGGTGTGGTTCACACACAAAAACAAAACACAACCTAGAAACAGAGTCAACATATTGCCATCCGTGTCCTGGAGCAGGAGGTGGATGAGCAGCACACGCTGAGGTTTTACTCCGCCTTGACCTGCCAGGGCTTATCAGGCGCCTCCATAGGATGTTTGCTTGTGTTACTTCCTCCCGGGCATCTAATCTCTACCTGTGGCCTCCCTATCTCAGCATCTCTTATTGACTTTTCTTAATCATATTATTTCCGCTGATATTTACTGTGCATGTCACCTTTGCTTTCTCGGCACTATGCATTGATGTGAGGAATCTTCACATTACCAGCCCAAACAAATGAAATTAGAGAAGCAAGGTGGTCAGGCCTGGATCCCGACTGAACAAAGAACAAACATCTGCCTGGCGGTCACAGCGAAGAATTTAAACCGAAGTCAGCATCTACAGTATTCACCACAGTGACTCAACACCCATTTTGTTTTGTTTTATTTTGTGTGTGTGTGGGTTTTAATAAGGTGCCTGCTGAAACTTCAAGGCAAAATCAACAAATAAAAATCCTGTTTTATGATAAAACCAGAAATCTAACTTTTTAAAAACAATCTCATGGTGAGGAAAGGCTATGATCTTTAGTTTTAAATAAGACCAGGGTTACATCCAGGTTCCACCATTTAACAGGAGTTATCTTAACATCCACAACCTTAATGTATTTACCTATAAAGTATAGTTAGCAATCCTTGAATGTTCACCCTTAGAGTCAACAAGATTTTGGATGTAAAGTGTCCTGCCTTCATTTGACACTAATGAATGTTAATTATTTTACTGTTGCCACTGTCTAATCCCTTTGACACTTCTACCCTCCATATTTTACCTTACACAAGAGAAGTCACAGGAGTTTTTCATTTTCTTTGCAGTGGGTATAGAAGAGGCATTAGCCCCCGAAGGCTTTCATATAGCATCATAAGTTAACAAAACAGAAGGTGGTGTGAAAAGTACGTAAAAAGGAAAGAAAAGATTGAAAGAATAGGGGATGCTAAACTCAGATGGACAGATAAACATAAATAAAAACCATGTGTGTATCTCCTGTTATGGTAGACTTGTGCTGAAGAGGGATTTTGCTCCTGTATTTGAAGGGGTACAAATTCCCTAATCCATATTCACATTTGAATTCAGAAAATATGAAAATATTATAATTTCTATTTTTCTGGATTATTTATTGCATGACTTTATTTGTAAGTGAGAGTTGTGAGAACATGACATTGTAACCACATTTTAAAAATATGAAATCCTTACATAAGAAAATTAAAATGATACAAAATGACTTGTAATAAAAAACAATATGTTCTCACCACACCCTTCCCTATCTCCAGTTTAATTCCCCTAAACTAAATCCATTTTTATTCTAAATATTTCTTCTGATGTTTAACATCAATACTTCATAATAGTACTTATATCATGTTTTTTAGATTTTCCAATTTTATTTACTAGTATGTACTAGTGGCCCAGTGCACGAATTCGTGCACATTGAAATTAATTAGAAGACCTATTTTAATAACGCTATTCACCCTTCATAATAGAAGTGTCAACCAAATTCACAATTGACAATGACAGATGGAAACACACATGTGTGATTGGCACCAGCGAGAGCTTTATATGTATCACGCATTCGCAAGTCAACTTAGCCTTTTATAGATATAGAACAAACTTGCTTAATTAGACCTGCTTTCTGATGTAGCTAAACTTTTTCCAGCCCAGTGAAGCACCCCAACTTCTCTTTCAGGTAATTGTCAGCAACACAGCAGTAAATATCAACATGAACCAGATTATTACTGTAGATCACGCAGGGAGAACAAAGGGTAAAATATTTAACTGCAGCAGTGTTTGACTATATTCTGTGCAGTGAGAAAACCTAAAGTCATTTTCAAGGTCCACCATTTCTTACTTCTTTTCAGTTGGGTCAAGTTTCTAAATTTTCTAAATCTCTGTTTTCTGGCTAATGAAAAGAAAATAGGATTCCACCGAGTCTCCTATCTACCTACTCCAGGACTTCTGTGAGGATCAAAACAGATGAGGCATGCACATTTGGTTACAGTGTAAATGTTTCCACCTGGCTAAAGTGTTCCTGGGCTGAAGAAACTGCAAGGAGGCTAGTCGTTGCTAGGAAGAGGAAGCCGGGCATTGCTATGTGAAGACATTACCCAGACGGAGGGAAGGACACTTAGCATATTAGCCTTTTATATAGATAGAAGATTGTCTTCTTCCTAGAAGTATTTAGATATTAAGTCACTCACAAAACCATCCCCACTTTTGCTCCACTCTTCTTCCAAATGGTCACTTATATTACTTTTAGGTCTGTTACTGGTTACCTTTGTTAACATTATAATTTTATTCATTACTACAGGCCCAGTACACAGGTAGGGTTCCTAGACCTGGCCGATGATTAGGGCTAATCTGTGGGGTGACCAGCAGGGTGATCGGGGGGCCCCTGCTGGCACCCGCCTTGGCTGGCCTGGGGCCTGTTGGCTGGGGGAAGTTCCTGTATTGAGCATGTGCCCTCTGGTGGTCAGTGCACATCATAGCAACTGGTCTTTCCACCAGTCATTCTGCCATTTGGTCGATTTGCATATTAGGCTTTTATTATATAGGGCAGTGGTCGGCAAACTGCGGTTCGCGAGCCACATGCGGCTCTTTGGCCCCTTGAGTGTGGCTCTTCCACAAAATACCACGGCCTGGGCTAGTCTATTTTGAAGAAGTGGCGTTAGAAGAAGTTTAAGTTTAAAAAATTTGGCTCTCAAAAGAAATTTCAATAATTGTACTGTTAATATTTGGCTCTGTTGACTAATGAGTTTGCATACCACTGATATAGGATGCTGTAACTCCCAGGTACTTGGGTTCCTAAATTTTCTTTCAACTCTCCTCTCTAATTCATCCTCCAGACAACTTGTTAACAAAAGGCTCTGGAGAATTTATTATTTGAGTCATTACATGGACAAAATATCGGTTGTCAGCCCTCATCTGTATATAAATCCATATCTGGTTGTAGAAATGTAAGTTGAAATCATTTGTCTCCAGAAATTCAACACACTTATTTCATTGTCTCTTGATTTTGATTCTTGCTACTGAAGTATTGTGCCAATGTGTTTCTTATTCCTCTATGGGTGGCTTTTTTCTTTAGTCTTCAGAGCCTTATATACCGTTCTCATTTTCCTCAATTTTTCACAGGAATATATTTAAGTATGCACAACCCCCATCCCATCTGCTGAATAATTGGTGAGTCTATACAATTTGAAGGATCCATGTTTTTGCTCTAGATCATTTGTCTGTATTGCTAATGAATGATGAACTCTGCTCATCTTTTTATTCTTTATTCTATTTTCCCTTTAATCAGATGGTGGAAATTTATTACTGTGTGGTATCTATTCTTCTTTTCTCTACTTTCAATTCCTGTCTTTTTGTTCTGTTTTCTTGGAGACTTACTCTACTTTGTCTTCCTACCCTTATATAGATATGTGTTAATTTTCAGAAATTAAATTTTAAATTGAAAAGCTTTTTAATTGTTACTTGGTTGTTCCCTTTAATTATATTATTTTATTGTTTCATGCATGAGGCAGAGTAGAAATTGTTTTATGTACACATTTATTTTTAATGGTCATTTAAAAATGTTTTATTTTCCCTTTCCCCCTCTTCAGACATCCCTAACTATTGATGAGCTACATATCAATTCATGTTAAAAACAAAGCAAGGAAAATATAACTGTGAGAAATAATTACATGGATAAGATTTTTCAACTAACAAATTGTGATGTCTTCCTGCATGAAAGATGCATTCCATTTCCATCAGCCGTCACTCCCCCACATTCACTTCTAGTTCCTCAGATACTGATTGAAATTTCTTTTCTGCTACTTACTTTTTTCTATAGCCTTTTAGTTGTAGAAATGTCCCTTATTACTTATCATTTCAATAGGGTCACTGGTGAAGATTGATGAATATGATAAAGCTATCATCTGAAATTCAACATCAGTAAAGTGTTTTAATGTTTGCATGATTACTAATTAAGATAAATCATGCTATGTAGGGAGTGGCTATAGGGTTAAGCCTCGGACTGATCTGTTGGCAAAGCCACAAACAAGTCCCAGCTTAGAGGGCACAGCCCTCTTAGCATAATTAAGCTTGACCTTATGACACTCCCTAGATCAGTGGTTCTCAACCTTTTTGATGACGCGACCCTTTAATACAGTACCTCATGTTGTGGTGACCCCCAACCATAAAATTATTTTCGTTGCTGCTTCATAACTGTAATTTTGCTACTGTTAATGAATCATAATGTAAATATCTGTGTTTTCCGATGGTCTTAGGCTTGACCCACAGGTTGAGAACCGCTAGCAGGGTCACCGAAGACCATCAGAAAACACAGATATTTACATTACGATTCATTAACAGTAGCAACATTATAGTTATGAAGTAGCAACGAAAATAATTTTATGGCTGGGGGTCACCACAACATGAGGAACTGTATTAAAGGGTCACGGCATTAGAAAGGTTGAGAACCACTGCCCTAGATCCTATCTGGGTAGCTAATGGGCTGTGGGAGGTGCAGCAAGTGCTGCCAAAACAAGTGAAACTTACAAGAACATTGTAACTATGTTGCCCACTACCTTGTTTACCTCTGACTATAAAATAAAGTATCAGCTTGCCTTCTGGATCTTTCCTCTGTGGCCTTAGCCAGGCACAGGAGATCCACCTAGACCCGTGGTCAGCAAACTGTGACTCGCGAGCCACATGCGGCTCTTTGGCCCCTTGAGTGTGGCTCTTCCACAAAATACCACGCACGGCCTGGGTGAGTCTATTTTGAAGAAGTGGCGTTAGAAGAAGTTTAAGTTTAAAAATTTTGGCTCTCCAAAGAAATTTCAATCATTGTACTGTTGACTAATGAGTTTGCCGACCACTGACCTAGACCCAGCTTATTCTCTTAGTCTGTCTTTTCTACATCCTTCGCCACCCTCCCTCAGGCTCACCGAATCCTTGGCTGTGATGGCACAGCACAATGTTAAATGTAAAAACCAATGGAATCTTTAAGGTATGGTTTATTTGCTATGTATTAATCATATAGTTTATGTAGTGTTTATTATTCCCAAATTTCAGGAAACAAAATAAAGCTCTTAGAGATTACATAAATTTATCAGTCACGGAGTTACCAAAAAATAGTCCTGGGATTCAAACTCAGTGTTGTTTCAGTGAGAGCCCAAGTCTTTTCACCATCTCAACAGCTGTGTAAGTACCACCCTTGTAAACACCATTGTCACTTTCAAATAAGAGTGATTTACCCCCACAAAACATTTAGCAATGTCACGACTGTGGGATGCTACTAGCATCTATCTAGTGTGTGGAGGCTGGGGATGCTGCTAAATATCTTATAGCACACAACCCATAACACAGAATTACCCAGGCCAAAATGTCAATAGTGCTGAGCTCAAAAACATCTTGGTCTAATTAGAATGCAGAATTTCACATAAATGAGCAACTGACAGCAATAAAATAGATCCAAATATGAGGTGAAAAGAGATTAAACTTTAGGTGGTGGGCACATGGTCCTATATACAGATTTTACAGATTAGTAATCTACACATGAAACCTGTATGTTCATGTTGAGTAATGTCACCACAATAAAATTAAAAAATAAAATGTAAAATACATAAATAAAACAAATTGGCAATTAAAAAATGAATTTCCAATAAGTTTACTGCAATTTTTATTAAAGTTGTAACAATATCATAAACATATAAAAAACTTGTTCAGAAAAACAAAAACAACCACAGACTGTTTAAAAGTCATCATGGGGACCCAGATTCTTGACAATGGGACATAATGTATAAAATTCTGAAGATACTGCTAACTTTATAAATAATGTGAGTAAATTCTATACCCTTCCTCCCTTTAAATATGGTCCACTGATTTGATGATGCTAAACATTACAAGGCCAGGAAAGTGAACACCTGAGAAAAGACTGTTTTTTTACTAACTTTATATCTGAAGAAAGCCAACCCAAAATAATCACACTTTTACTGGTTTCAAGATGCAGGAAAAAAAAAAGACAAGGTATATGCTCTATTTCCCTCTCTCAACTCTGCTGCCATAGGGGATTCTCTTCTCTCCAATATATGTCAGCTCAACCACCGTTCTTTCCTCCATTCTACAGCCAGTGTTCCACTTTCCACAGCTGGCTGTGCAGTTTACCACCTAACACAGAGCTAATATCTGCCTGCCCGGTATTTCCTCATCCAAAGCTGGGAAGCCAGCTTCCCGAAGAGCACGTCCTGCTCTAATGAGAGACAGTGGTATCAAGCAAGCTGTTTATCTGACAGGGCTGCTTGGCTGCCCTTTGCTATTCTGCAAATGTGCATTCTACAGAGCTCCGGTTATGGGGAGAAAAATGAAAAACAAATTACAGAGTGTTCAGAAAAGGACTTTTTAAAAATAGCATGCCTTTAAGCAGGTCAAAAAAATACATTTCCATTAAATTCTACAAAGAGGCACATTCAGTTTCCCTGAGATTCAGACTCCCTGGAAATGTTTGTACCATGATGTAGTGTCCGCCCTAAACTATTTTGAGAAATCTGTATTTTAAGAGAAAAACCATTAAAATTTTAATGTTCTGCTGTGGTTCAGATGAAAGTTTTTGTTAAATATATCTGTTCAGTTATTGGTTTTTTTACTTATGTTTCTTAAAACAGGCTTCAGAAAATGTAACCTAATGACATTATTTATGTGGTGGTTTTTACTTTGAAACTGTAAATCATCGAAAGTGTTTTTCTTCACTTGGTATATGAATGATGTAAGCATATACAGTGGGGAAAAATCCTAAAACACTGTTTTCAGGCTACAGAAGAGGTGCTGGGAAATAGGAAAGTCACAGATGAGAGGCATTAATCTAACCCTGGAGGGCAAGCAAGGCCTTCTGAGAGAAGATAATCATTGAGCTGAATCATAAGCGATATTTTGGAATTAGATGGTAAGAAAAAATTTTAGGCCATATAAACAGTAGGGATTAGAGGCACAAAACAATATAGCATACTCTTTTAACTCTAGCATTGAGGAATCAGTTTACTTCCAGGGCAATTTCATAAATACAATTATTAACCTACCTAATACATTCATTGCGCATTTTCAATGGCTTCAATGCCAAAATTATCCTTTTTTGCTTTTTATCTCTTTCATTGGGTAAAGTGTTTAGTGACTGCACATTTGTCATGCTGTATGGTATACTTATATTTATTTCATTTTGAAATAGTACATGAAATAAAATGGATTACTGGTCAAGAATGAATTTGTTCTCCTTTTATTCTATACTATTTACACATATATCTTTCCTTTTGAAATTTTATTAATGTGTCTTCAATGGCAAGTAAGATACAAAACTTATGGCCAAATGATTTCTACTAAAAGAAAAAATGACAAACCAGAAAAAGGTCTTACTTGAAACTACCAAACTGGTGGTTTTGAATCCTTAACCCTTGTTCTTTTGCAGCGGCATTTCAGCTACACTAGTTTCCTTAAAATTTCACATGAATTTTAGGATTGGCTTCTCAATTTTTACAAAACTGTCTGTTGTGATTGTGAATGATATAGCATTGACTCTATAGATTAGTTTAAGCAAATCTGATAGCTTCACAATGTTGATGTCTTTTACTCATGAACCAAGAACTATAACTCTCCCATTAATTGGAGTTATAGTTCCTTGGTAATATGCAGAAATACAATTAATTTTGGTATATGTATCTTTCATCTGGTAAAATTTGTAAACTCACTTTTAATTTAAGGAAGATTTTTTTGTGGTTTAAATTGAATTTTTACATAGATATCACGTATCCATGAAGCAAATCAATACTTCTTCATTCCAAGCTTCATGTTTTTTATTTATTTCATTGCACTCATGGGACAACTTGATTATGATATCTTAAATTTTACATATAGTTGTATTTGATTTGCTATAAATGTGTTTAATTTTTTTAATTTTTGGTCACTTTGAACTTTGGTAATTTGTATATTTCAAGAAACTTATTCATTTCATCTAAGTTACCAAGTTTATTAATTAAAAAATGTATAGCACACCCTTATTATTCTTTCTGTATTTCTTGATCTGTGGTGATGTCCTCTCTCCCATTCCTTATATTATTTGTGAGTTTCATCTTTTTGTCCTGATCTGTCTCTCTAGAAGTTTATTAGTTTATTGATATTCTTAATGAACTTTCATTTACATTGATTTTCTCTATTTTTTTTCTGCTTTTAATTTCAATAAGTTTTTTGCTCTGGTCTTTTAAATATTTTTTCTTATTTTATTTTCATTGCCTTTGCTATTGATTTTGCGGTTTCTTAAAGTAGAAGCTGAGGTCATTGAAAACTTTATTTTTAATGTATCCACTGAATGATATGTATTTTCCTCTAGGCACTGCTTTCATGGCATCCCATAAATTTTGATTTGTTGTATTTTTATTTTCATTGAGTTTCAAATATTTTCTAATATCGCTTTTGGTTTTCCTTTAATTCATAGGTTATTTAGAGGTACTGTTATTTAGTTTGCAATAATTGGGGAGAATGTAGCAGGTATAACATAAACCCCTTTAAAATAACTGAGACATTTTATGGCCCAGAATTTAAGCTATCTTTGTAAATATTCCATGTGTACTTTAAAAGGGACTTTCAGCTGAAACCAGTTTGGCTCAGTGGGTAGAGCGTCGGCCTGTGGACTGAAAGGTACCAGGTTCGATTCCAGTCAAGGGCATGTACCTTGGTTGCGGGCACATCCCCAGTAGGGGGTGTGCAGGAGGCAGCTGATTGATGTTTCTCTCTTTGATGTTTCTAACTCTCTATCCCTCTCTCTTCCTCTCTGTAAAAATTCAATAAAATATATTTTTAAAAATAAAATAAAATAAAAGGGACTTTCAAATAAATAAATAAATAAATAAGATTTTCTTCTGCTATTGTTGATTATTGTCTCAATATCAATTGTCTCAAGTTAGTCAATAGTGTTGTTCAAATCTTTTATACCCGTATTTGTTTTCTGTATATTAAATCTCAATGTTCTGACTATTATTTGTGGATTTGTCTGTTTCTCTTTACAGTTCTTGGAATTGCTATTCCATATATTTTGAAGCTTTGCTATATTAAAACATTCTTTTGGGATATTTAATTTCTCTATTTCGAATGTCATGTAAAAACATATAACAAATATATGGCCAAAAAAATTTTGCTTTAATAAAGAGAAAAGAAATGCAAAACAAAACACAATTCTTAATTGGAAACTTTATCATCCTGGAGGCTTGAAATACCTACCTACTACTGAGCCATTTTTAAGCTTATTTAAATAAAAAGTATACAATTACAACATCTAACATAGAGTGATGCATTCGAGGAGATGTGAAAAAGAGAGCCCACAATGACCTGTGGATCTACAACTGAGGAGATCAACAACTTTCTTCATTTTAAGGGCCATAAATAGACACTGAAAATTTTTACTTAAATGTTCCATTTCCTAATTAGTTTAGCTGTAAAATTCTTCCCTGAATTCCCAGGAAGCCTGCTTCCTCATAGAGATTTGCTTCTTCCTTACTGCATTTGCCTTCTATACAACACTATCTCAGGTCAACTCAGTAATTACCTTCTTACACACGCAAAGAGCAAATAAATCTGTAGTAAAAAAAAAGGAGAAAGAATCCAAAGATTTAGATTCTAGAAGGGTTTAATATTAACAAGATTATAATTTTAAATGTACATTCATAGAGAATTAATAATACTTTATATAGCCTATTAGTCATTCATGTCTCACTCTGACATCCTTTAAATCTTGTGTTTCATCTTTACATTTTATACTCTCCCTCTGTACTTCCTGTGTCCCCCCATGGGAGATAACCCTGGAGAGATGAGCATTCACCAGGGTAGCAGTGACTGTGCAAAATACTGCTACCCCAGCACACCAACATAAAAGAACAACATAAGTATAAGCCATAGGCTCCTAGAGGACAATGGAATTTGGTAGAAAGGTGAAGACTTTCTACCAAAGAAGAAAGAAGCTAAAACAAAAGAAAAGTGGTATAAGTTTTCCCAAAGTGAATCACTAAATTAATTAGGGATTTTAACCCTAGAGATAAAGTCTTATCTAATTCTTTTTTTTCTTCTTATTGAATTTATTAGGGTGACACTGGTTAACAAAATTATATAGGTTTCAGATGCACAATTCCACAACACATCATCTGTACACTGTATTGTGTGTTATCTAATGTTCAAATATCACTTTTTATTGTTCCCCAAGGAAATTGCACAAGTCTTTAAAAGTAATTTAAGGATAGATTAAACTTGAGAACCCACACTCATTTTGACATCTGGAACTAAGCCAAAGAACTGTGCTTCCTCAAGGGGATGAATGTAACAGCACTGTGTTGGGCATAGAATACCGTATCTCCATTTGTGAATTTTAACAAGTATACTCAGATTTTAAAATATAAGCCACTCTTCCATAGCAATATTTTGCAGTTATGGGGAAAATAGACATTTTTATTAAGTTCAAGCTTTCTAAAAAAGAAGTTATAATACCTAAAGTCAGATCAGTGACAGCTCTATTTAACTTTACTACTAACCAAAAAAAAAAAAAGTATACTGATGGTGAAAAGCTAGGAACTGTGGGAGAGTCACATCTGTACTGAGCAGATGTAAGAGAAATTAAAAAATGAAAAAAATGTAAAGATACAAGGGCTGAATAGAAAGGCAGGTATAATATAATGTAGAATCAAGAAAGCAGAAACCAAAAGCAAAAGGAAACACATGCTGGGAATAATCAAAATTCTAGGGAAATAGAACATATTCTAGGAAAAACTGAAGGAAGTAGGAGAAAATATTCTTCTCATTTTATGGTCATCAGTACCAAGTCATGCTCCTTAACATGACATCATTTGTAAAGAAATGATGTAATTCATAAATATATATACATTTACTTACAACTATATTTTAAAGACTAATTTATATATAATATATAATAAATGTATAATGTATAACTCATAAATGTATATATAATTTATTATATAATTATAAATGTCTGAGATATATAATTTATATATAATAAATACATCTATTTATAATTATATATTATCACATACAAATATATAGCATATAAATATATACAAATGTATATATAACATTATAATATGTATTATAAAGATATAATATACATTTATAATTATGAATGTGTAATTTATAAATATTAATGTAATATAGGTATATTTATAAATTATATATACCTATATTTATAAATTATATATTTATCTTTAAAATTTTAATTTACAGTCCCATAGAACAATACTTATATGTTTAAATATATTGCCTTCAATATTTTATATTTCCCAAAGTGAAATAATATACATAAAATAACTTCTTCATCATCTATGGACAAATATTTTCCTTCTTTTCTACTTTCCAATTCAGTACTATAAGGGTTAGTATAATTGAATCCCACAAAACTATTTCAGTTGTAAAAATATTTTGAGAGGATAGAACTGGCAATAAAAAACAAATGTTTATAAAACTTTATCTTTGGTGACATAAGTCACCTGTTAGACCTGCTGTAGCCATTTTCTAAACACATGGTAACTTAGCTCTTTCAGACCAAGGGTAAGTTTGGGTTATTAATACCTAGGAACCTGAATATCAAATTGCGTTAATACATATTTACTCAAAATCCTGAGAAGAATGTCCCTGACTTTTATTAGATTCTTAAATATCTGTGATTTTTTTAAAGGATTAAAATATCTACCCTACAAGGCTTTACCCTCAGGGCTCTCTATGCCCCAGAGACCCACACCTAGTTAAAACTATTTTTTGCTTAAATAACGGATGCAGAGGGTTCCAATCTAATACTGCCAAGTAGTAGCATAAGGCACTTCTCCTCCCAGAGATTCCTTTTCTACATGTTGAAAGGAGTGCTCTGAGCTAAGGAAACATTTCAAAGGGGCTATGTAGTTCTACTGGACTCTCCCCTCTGGCCTTTTCTTTTCTTAATATATTAGGGACCCTTCACTCTTAACTCTTTCAAGCATAAAAAGCATAAAACTAAGAGTCAAATAAAGCAGGGAGAAATTTTTAAGAACTATGTTGCTGATTGGCATATTGAATTGTTTTATAATTTACTAGGAGCCCGTTGCACGAAGTTTCGTGCAATAGACTTTTCCTTCACCTGGCTGCCGGCACCAGTTATCCGCCAGCAGTTTTCCTCTGGACACCCGCCGATCAGAGCACCTCCCGCCAGCATGATCGGCCACCTCGAGAGGAACTCCGATCGGGAGGCGCTCCAACCGGGCGGGTGGCCAGAGGAAAACTGCTGCTGGCGGAAAACTGGTGCCAGCAGCCACGCAATCGGTCACCCTGAGTTCCGCCACCAGAGTCTTCCACAGCGCCGGCCTAAGCAGCGCCGGCCTAAGCAGCGCCGGCCGTTTAAGCCGGCGGGAGGAGCGGGGTCGGGGATTCGCGAGTCCCCGCCCCCCGCTCCTACCGCCAGCCAATCAGCCACCCGGAGTCCCGCCCCCCAGCCTCCTGCTGGCCCAATCGTGGGCGTAGCGGAGTGATGGTAATTAGCATATTACCATTTTATTAGGTATGATAGTTCCAAGAGTCTAAATATTTAAGGATAATGCCAATGAGAGCTTAGAAGATTTCCAGTATTTCAGTTCTCATTTTAGAAAGGTTTCCTATGCCCAGACAGTGCTTGTTGGGTGGCACCAAATCTCTATGCTTAGTGTAATGTATTTTAAAATTTAATATGAGCTTTTTCAAGATGATAAATTAAGGATATTATACAACTTGCCTTTCTGACATCAAATCCCTGGAAATGGTTTTATGGTTTTAAAAATAAATGAGTCAGGATGGCTGCCATCCATAAATCAACAAATAAGTGCTGGCTAGGAGGTGAAGAAAAAGAAACCCTAGTACACTGCTGGTGGGAATGCAGACTGGTACAGCCACTATCAAAATCAGTGTGGTGTTTCCTCAAAAATTAAAAATGAACTGCCATTTGACCCAGTGGCCCCAGTTCTAGGATATATCCTAAGACACCTGAAACACCAATCAGAAAACATATGTACCCCTATGTTCATATCTTCACAATTTACAATAGCTAAAATTTGTAAACAGACCAAGTGCCCATCAGTAGATGAGTGGATAAAAAAGCTGTGTTGCATCTATATTATGGAATACTATGCAGCTGTAAAACAGAGCGATATCTTACCCTTTGAGACAACATAGACTATGCATAGAGGAACCTAGAGAGTATGTATTATGCTAAGTGAAATAAGTCAGTCAAAGACAAGTATCACATGATCTCACTTACATGTGGAATCTAATCAACAAAATAAACTGACAAACAAAATAGATCCAGAGACATAAAAGCATGCAACAGACTGAGGATCCTAATAGGAAAGTAGGGAGGGGATGGAAGAGATCAACCAAATAACTCATATGCATATAGGAATAATCCATGGACACAGACAATAGTGGGTGGCAGGCCTTTGGAAGGGATGGAAGTGAGGAGGGAGGGGGATTAATGGGAACAAAAAAGGGATATCTGTAATACTTTAAACAATCAAGATAAAATTTAAAAAGAAAAAAGTAAATGAGTAAAGCTGAGCTTGAACACAAAGAGGATAATGTTCCACAGGATAGAAACTCTAAGGAATTCATAGAAGAAAACTATAGATTTTTAGTTGAGTATTACTCATCATTTTAAGTGTTTAGTCAATGTTCAAAGAAAAAATATATAATTGGTATAAAATTAGAAAAAAATAAAACTATAATTATTTTAAAATGTACAACTATCTAGATAAACTAAAATATTTACTTGATAAATTATTATATAAAATAACTAAATTGGTATTATAGTTGAATACTAGAGAAAAACACAAAACTCAATGTTTTTTGTTTTGTTTTGTTTTGCTTTACAGCAGTGGTTACCAAACTTTAATTCATATCAGACTCATTTTTTTTTTACTTTTTATTAAATTTATTGGGATGACACTGTGGGAAACCGCCTATTGTCTTCACTAGCAGAGAGGTGTGGACAAGGATCCCGGAATGCTGGTGACCCTTGATCCCTGGCAAAGGTCAGAGCTGTACATCCCCTGTTTAGTCCAGACAATGGTAGCTGAAGCAACTTCCCTACCAGATATCATGTAAATCCTTACTGATAAAATACTCTGTCTGTTACTGGAAATTGCCTGCCTAAGGGCTATAGGTGTATCCCAAATTGAATAAAAGGATGGCAAGGCCTGAGCCCAACTGGAGTCCTTCCTCTTGAGTTGAGCTCCCGCTGGTCCCCCAATATTTCCAAATTATTATTTCTTGTCTCGTCTCTTTCATTTGTGTGCAGCCCCTCTTCCAGAGCCCGAACCCTGAACCATGCGGGACGTGGGTCATTCACATGACACTGGTTAACAAAATTATACAGGTTTCAGGTGCACAATTCCAGAACGCATCATCTGTACACTGTATTGTATGTTTACCACCCCAAGTTAAGTCTCCTTCCATCACTATTTATTCCCCTATCCTCTCTTCCACTTTCCCCCAACTCCCTTCTCCCCAGCAATCACCACACTGTTGTCTGTGTTCAATAAAGTTCCAATTAGGAAACACAGCAACAAAAACTATCTAGAAATTAATTTGACAATAAATGTCCAAGGATTTTGTGGAGAAGAAAAAAAAAAAATCAACCAAAACAAACCCAAGTAAAATATAATTTTTTTTTGTCAAGAAAATATGTACAAATCTACTGGAGTACACATTATTCAAAGAAGTCAATTCTCTTCAATTTGGTAAATGAATTCAATAAATTTCCATTCATTCATAATAATATTTTTAAGGAATTTTTATATGTTGATTCTGAAATGAATATGAAAGAGAAATGGAAGAGGAGGGCAAATAATTTTGAATAAAGAGAACATAACAGAGAAATGTCAGAAGACATTACAAAGATGTAGTAGTAATACCATCTAGACATCAGTGGAACACACATGTGAATATGTTAAATATGTGACTTTATAATATGATGAAGATTGGATTTAAAAGCTACGGATAAAGATGGACCACTTAATAAAGGATATTGGGAAACTGATTATTTTTTGTAAAATAATTTACATCCTCATCTTTTATCTGAATAAAAATAAATTTCAGATTGACTAATAATTTGAACATAAAAAGCAATGTAATAAAAGTGTTATACTAAATATAAAATACATTTTTAGGAAACATGGGATGGGAAATCCTTATGAGTAAGACATAGAATCACAAGCCATGATGGAAAATATGAATACATTTGAGGACATCAGAATCAAACAAAAGTGCATGAAAAACAGGCTAAAACAAAGAAGACAAACATGAGAAAATAGACACACATAGAAAACACCAAATTTTATTACATTTTAATTTGCTAAAATTCTGAATAAGGTAAATTTTTATACTGATTTTTACTCATCTTTATTTTAAGAGAAATTATTTACTATGATAAGATTAAGTGTAAATAAGAGTGTGGGAATGTATTGCTTTGAGGATGGATTGAAACTTTAAACTCATGTACTATATGAGTAAGCATTTTCAATTTTTATCTTCCACTAGAGGCCCGATGCACAAAATTCGTGTAAGAGTAGGCCTTCCTTTCCCCAGCTGCCGGCACCGGCTTCCCTCTGGCACCTGGGACCCAGGCTGGCTTCCCTCCGGCCCCAGCTTTGTCCAGAAGGACGTCCAGAATGACGTCCTGAAGGACATCTGGTCTAATTATCATATTACCTTTTTATTATTATAGATACAAGTACCTGAACAAGTTATTAAGAATTCATGGATATTAATATTCACTGAATCATTTACATAAACATTTAGCCTGCTTTCCAAGACTTTGACAAGTGTTAGACATCTTCTTCTTCCTTGAAACATCCCTGTTGCCACCACTAAAGACAGAAGTATTTAGGTGAAATACTGAATTCACTTTCCTCATTTTCCCCATCTTGTATCATAACTCTGTTCACTCATTGTCTCAAATGTAGCCAGTATGCCAATTTGTTCGGGGTTTTTTGCTTGTTTTGTTTTTCATCTCAGTGAACCCATGGTCCATTGACTCTTTTTCCCTCCCTTGTTTTCAGCCTTCTCCTGAATTCTAAATGAACCATTTTCATATTACCAGACTAATTCTCCTTAATGTCATTTTCCTCCTACCATAACTTCTTGATAGACACCAAAACACTGACTGAATCATAGAGCATAACTGAAGAGAAGACTACAACATGGTAGATGAAAGTCATTATAAACCCAGGACTTACAAACTCAAATAAGTTCTCAATAACTCCCAAATGCCACAAACATGCCCAAGTTTGCCCTCTAACTTACATTATAATTTTAAATTCCTATAAACTCCTCTCACAACGTCAACCCTTTTCCTAACCTCGATACTCTCCTCTGTTTCCATTTCAGCAAAATACAATACCTCCAGAGGAAAAATTCCAAGAGAGCAGACTATAACTTTTCCTTTCCCACTTGCCCAGTCTATAAACTTCCCTACACCCACAACATTTTTTCTTCCTGTGTCAGTAATGCTCCGAACCTACATTTATGTAAGGGTTTCCCAAGACCACGAACAAGATTGATGATTTATGAGAATGACTCCAAGAACTCAGAATAAATCTATTATAACACAGTTATGGTTTATTACTGGAAAATAATACAGATTGATTTAGCAAAAGGAAAAGATGAATAGGGCAAAGTGCAGGAAAAGTCACATGCAAGCCTCCAGTGTCGTATCCTAGTGGATTAGCACAGAAGATACTTAATTCTCCCAAAAATGTATGAAGTAAGTATGGCCCACCAGAAGAGCTCACCTGAGCCTTGGTGTCCAGAGTTTATATTGGGGGGACCAGTCATGAGGGTCTGTAGGCACCTGCATAACTGACTTCAGTTACTCAGATTCCAGCCCCCAACATGTCATCCTGTAACAGTGTGGTCCCAAGCCTGAGGCATACAAAAACAGGTATTCATAAATCACAAAGAAGTATCTGACTTTACCCAAGGCCTCAGGTATCCAGACACTCTTACCAGGCAGGATACCCAAGGTTCAGAGGTCATCCCCCAGGAACTAAGTCCAGGGCAAGTGCTGAAGGCTGTGGGAATATGCAGAGTTGGAGCAGCCCTGATGAGTTGAACCATTCCTGACCAGTCCTTCCCACTGTTTCAGAGACTATTCAATTCAATTCAATTCCCTCTATTATCTCTCCTATATTTTAATTTCTGCTGGCTTAGTATCAACTTTCATGTCTGCTGTCATCCCTAAGGACTTTTCCCTCCTTCCTCACACCTATAACCACCCTGTTCCCTTTGTTATGGGATTTCATATTCTCCATTCCTTCCCTAATTCACTCCATCCTAATCACTTCTCTGGCTATATTCCCTGCTAGCATACAAGATTCTCAAGGGCAGAAATCTTACCCTGTCTTATTTTCTAAAGAGTCATGCTTGCCTCATAGTATAGTTAAAAGTGTTTATTACAAAAATTATTACAAAAAATATTCATAATGAATTGGACTGGATAGACAACTCTGATTCAAATATATTTCTTTTGTGATTGTTTTCTGTGCTCTAATTTCTTTTCAAAATTACCATTCATGTGCCCAACAGGTTTGCCTCCAACTTGTATGGAACTGAGGAAACCACTAGTTATTGCACTGAACGGGCTTCCCTGTGCAGTGAGTCCACTAGGTCTAGTGTATTCCTACCCCACAGGAGTCCACCCGGGCAATGTGAATTTCCCAGTTCAGGCAGACTTTTCCAGTTATTGGTATCCTATATAATAAAACCCTAATATGCAAATCAACCGACCAGCAAAACAACCAGTCACTATGACACTCACTGACCACCAGGGGGACAAACACTCGATGCAGGAGCTGCCCCCTGGTGGTCAGTGCACTCCCACAGGGGGAGTGCTGCTCAGCCAGAAGCTGGGCTCACAGCTGGCAAGCATAGCCGCGGTGGTGGGAGCCTCTCCTGCCTCCACTACAAGCAGGCAGTAAGGAGCAGACCTAAGCCAGCAGAGGGACATACCCCGAGGGGTCCCGGACTGCAAAAGGGTGCAGGCCAGGCTGAGGGATCCTCCCCACCCCACCCCCCATCCAGTGCACGAATTTCATGCACCGGGCCTCTAGTTTTAATTAAAGATGAAAACAAGCTATAGTCAAAATCATAGATATAGTTGTGTTTCTTACTAGTAATGTCCAGATTTCTGATTTACACTTTGGTTCTATTCTAAATAAGTGCCTCTTAGATGACTCCTACACTTTTTTCCCTAGATTTTTCAGTTCTTAGTCCTCACCCACACTTCTCTCCTGACATGATTTTATCAAACCTGTTCTCCATTTTAGAATTCCAACCCAAAAGCAAGTACCACTGCATGAGAAAGGACCCCAAATAATTTTCTTAGAGTTAAAATTTTATTCATCTAGCCTTTTGTCTTAAAGGTAGTTAACTGTGACTCAATTCTGTTTCTTTAATGGATCTCATCACAGTAATCACAAATGGTACACTACGGTACTCTTAGAATTAAGACTTTTTTTCTTTAGAGATGAATTCTATATAAATATATGAGGCCTACTCCCCTGGCCTAATTGAGCCCTTTATTCTCAAAAGTTCATAATGATTTTACCTTAAAATATGATAATTTACATGCCATAGGAGGATGAATCTCAGATAGAGCGTGCTATGTAAAAGTGAACTAAAAAAGCAATAAACTTCATTCTGTATGTTTCTACTTATATGACATCCTTATAAAGGTAAAACATAGGAACAAAAAGCAGATTAGTGGTTGTCAGGCACCTGGAAGGGGAGTGGGTTGCTGGAAAAATCCAGAGATTTTTACTATGAGGCAAAATGGTTCTATGCTTTCATTGAGTGGTGAATTCATGGCTGTGTGTGTGTCAAAACTCACAGAATTATACATTTAAAAGGCTTCATGTTCAGCATACAAATTAACTCTTCATGTTTACAAAAATTGAAAAAAATAAAAGGTTCAAAAGTTGGGATCTCATGCATTCTTTGCACAAACATTTACTGAGCCTTCTATGTGCCAGGTATCCCAGGCACTGGTGATGGTGCTGAATAAAGCAGCAGAGTACCATTCTTCCTGATGGAGAGACCATTCACCATTCATCAGTCCTACTCTATGCCCACAAAATACTGCTACTTACCAAAGAAACAAACATTTATAGAGGATCCATCACTAGCAAAACTAGGGTAAAATTTTACTCATATAGTCATAGGCTTGCATGTGACTTTTCCTGCACTTTGCCCTATTCATCTTTTCCTTTTGCTACATATAGCTACTATGTAGTAAGATATTAACTTTTAAAAAGTTTTTATCGAGATATTAGTATTAATAAAAATGACTATCAATTCACTTTTCAAAGATGATCACTATTATGAGGATAAATAGCCACTGTTCTAATCAAGGTTACAACACAGGTAGCTTTGCAAAGAAAATAATATCCACTGTGAAGACAGGTTATTTTTTTATGTGAACAAGATAAAAATGGCAATAGACCCTTGGATTTACAAGCCTTGGTCTTCATAACATAAACTGAAATCCATAAGGGAAAATAAAACTGAAATGTGAAATATACATATGGGGAAAGAACATTATCTTGCTAGAGAAATTGAGTCCTTCTGCTTCCTATTTGTCAAAGAAATTTATTTTTTTCCTCATGAACACACATCTTATATACTAAGAAGCTCTTGCTTCTCCATTTGCCTCAGTACTTTTCTGCTGTAGCTAGTTTGCACAGAAAGTGTTGCTAAAAGAAATTCACTGGTTTGCCTCTGTTGGGATAAAGTTACATTAGAGTTATCTCTCCTGCTCAAATTTCTGATATTCAAGTGTTTAATTTATTTTAAACTTCATAAAATTGCCTGTCACATTACATTGTTAAGGCCCATTCAAAGAGTTCACAGGGATTCACATATAATCAATCATAAGACTTTGGGTAAGAAAAAAAAAATAAAACTGGAATTTCTAACACAGAGTGTAAATCATTTATATATTAAGTATTTACTATAATCAGGGGAATATATACTAATCATTGTATATCTTTTAAGGGTGTAATTGATATAAGCTTCTGTTTATAATTAGTCTTTGATAATTTTTATGAAAGTACTATAGCAATTAGGCATAAGTAATGATATGATAGTTCCTGAGAAATAGCAGGATTGGTATCACCTCAATTAATAATATGCCTACATATATGGTAAGAACTAGGCTCTTATCTCTCAGTCCCCACTATATAGACACATGTGATAATAACTCATAAAAGTGAAATTGTAGATACTAGCCTCAGTACTAGTTTTATCAGTGTTCTGTTTTGTGTCTTTAGCCAAGTTAAATTCATTTGCCCTTTGTTTCTGCTACTGCAAACTGGAAGGATTGCATTAGATAATTTCTAAGGTTGCCTTCTGTCTTAAAAGTAGAGCTCAAAACAAGGACTTAGGTGCAGGTAGTTTGGGGGGATTAATTGAAAGAAGCAGGAGTGGGGAGCTGGAAGAGTGAGATCAGAAGAAGAAAGTCTAATAAAAATGTAAATAATAATTAAGGTTGCTGCTGTCCAGCCCCACGGAAACTCAGAAAAATTTTAAATGCCTCCAAGACATGATTGTGCAATGACAGTCAAACTGGCTATCATTCCTTATTAAGAATTATTCCTAATGGAGATAACCCACCCACACTTCTGGGGCTGCTCCTGGGCATGGTTGGACCTGAGCAGGAACCTATGGCTTCAGAGAAAGCCCTGAAAAAGGAGATAAAATTATGTACAATGGGTGTGTGTCATGGCCAGATATATGGAACTCTCATTGAGTACAGAACGAATCTGTTAACAGCAGTGAGTGACATAAATCAGAATTCTCAGAGACTGGGATGGTGGTACCATGAGTACTCAAACACTCTTTGGGTGCTAAAAGCCATGGTTCTGAAGTCTGTCTTTTCGGAATTGAATAGAATATTATGGTCATCATGTCAGAAATAAATAAGAATGGGTAAAAAGAACCAATAAAAATGATGATGATCCTCATGGATCAGGAATAGAGAACATATTTTCTGCCAAAGGCCATTTGGATATTTATAACATCACTAGAGGCCCAGTGCACGAAATTCGTGCACGGAGGGGGGTTGTCCCTCAGCCCAGCCTGTACCCTCTCCAATGTCGGACATCCCTCTCACAATCCAGGACTGCTGGCTACCAACTGCTTGCCTTCCTGCCTTCCTGATTGCCCCTAACTGCTTCTGCCTGCCAGCCTGATCACCCCCTAACCACTCTACTACCAGCCTGTTTGCCCCCAACTTCCCTCCTCTGCCAACCTGGTCACCCCTAACTGCCCTCTCCTGCAGGGTTGATCACCTCCAACTGCCCTCCCTTGCAGGCCTGGTCCCTCACAACTGCCCTCCCTTGCAGGCTGGGTGCCTCCCAACTGCCCTCTCCTGCTGGCCATCTTGTGGTGGCCATCTTGTGTCCACATGGGGGCAGGATCTTTGACCACATGGGGGCAGCTATATTGTGTGTTGCAGTGATGATCAATCTGCATATTACTCTTTTATTAGATAGAATAGAGGCCTGGTACAGGGGTGGGGGCCAGCTGGTTTGCCCTGAAGGGTGTCCCGGATCAGGTGGGGGTTCCTTTGTGGTGTGGGGCGGCCTGAGCGAGGGGCCTGTGGTGGTTTGCGGGCCGGCCACGCCCCCTGGCAACCCAAGCAGAGGCCCTGGTATCTGGAATTTATTTTCCTTCTACAATTGAAACTTTGTAGCCTGGAGCGGAGCCAAGCCTGCTGCTCCCTCCGCAGCGGACGGCAGCCATTTCTGTTGGGGTTATAATTGAAACTTTGTTGCCTTAAGCGGGTGGGCCCGGCCAGGGTGTGCGGAAAGCTTTGCTTCCCCTGTTGCCAGCGGCAACCCTGGCCTGCTCTCTCAAGCTCCATTCTGCCGCCATTTGTTTGAATTTGTTTACCTTCTATAATTGAAACTTTGTAGCTTGAGTGGAGGCTTAGGCCTGCAATGGTTATGGAAAGCTTGGCTTCCTCTGTTACCTAGGAAACCTTGCTCTCTGTGGCTACAGCCATCTTGGTTTGGGTTAATTTGCATACTCGCTCTGATTGGATGGTGGGTGTGGCTTGTGGGCATGGCTTGTGGGTGTCTCGGAGGTATGGTCAATTTGCATATTTGTCTATTATTAGATAGGATTCCTGGGCCATAAAAAGCTATCAATTTAAAAATTAGCCTGATATATTTCATCAAACATTTAATTAACTCACCCCTAATGCCTTGGCAGGGCCAGACCTAATGATTTCATGGGCCTTATAAAGCCCTGGAGCCAGACATTCCCCACCCCTGATGAGGATGGGGACACTTGATAAAATGACACACTATCAAGTAATTTGTTCATATACCTTGACAATTTCTAAGAATATATATATTAGTTTAGTGATAAAGACTTATAAGTGCCAAGGTATAGGAAAAGACATTATCTTCATAAAATTTAGATATATCTCCCATTATGAATAATAAAAGAATTTGTTGATACAAAAATCACTCATTTTTGTTTAGCCATTGTAAATCATCACGTGATAAGAGATAACAATTGAGAGTTTTTAAATATGCAGGCCTCAAAAGTAGAACCTGCATGATGATATCAATGGAGTTTAATGTTTAGCACAAGGCAGGGTGGGGAGGGAGCTGCTATACACACACATATACACGTTAGACCAAGCATCAGAGTATTCACTTGCACTCTATGTTTATCTGAGTCTATAGTATGTGTGGAAATGCTTTGTGTCCAAGTCAGGAGACACTGTTGGGGCTCCCAATAAATTTCAAAGGGTTCTAGTCTTTTCTAAGGGGTTAAGAAGGAAACCAAAGAAAGTGAAATTCAATTATGATAAGTCAATGGCTATGAAATGTTAAGGTGTAGGATGAAGCTGCACCTAAAGAAGCCTCCAGTATATCAGATGAAAGGAAGGTATTGGTATTGGTAATGAGATACCAATTGGGAAAAAGAGTGTTTGCGGTGGAAGAACTTTCTATCACTTGATCTACAACCAAACTTTTATAGACACGCTGTATACTAGTTTTCCCTATACATTTTTCATATTTTTCACCATTCTTTTGATAATGTGCTTTATCACTGTGCCAGTTTTGATTCTTTCACATCAATAAAACTGTCGACATTTCTGAAAAATTTCATGTTCGCCCAGGGCAAGAAAGCATCAATCTTTATTCCCTATACCTAATTGCATCTTTTTCAGCTTCAGATGTTTTTGAACAGTTGACTGCGGTGGGAACTTCAGTGAGGAATAGGAAGATAAAAATACAAATGTTGGGTGGGGAGGAGACACAGGAAAGGGAGAGAGAGGTATGTTATTCAGTCAATTCATACTATGCAGAATATTCTAGAGGCTTACTCCATGGTAGGCTGGGAAGACAATATCCAATATAATAAAGAGGTAATATGCAAATTGACTATCACTCCAACACACAAGATGGCTGCCCCATGTGGTCAAAGATGGCTGCCCCCATGTAGACACAAGATGGCTGCTACAAGATGCCCAGCAGGGGAGGGCAGTAGTGGGTGATCAGGCCTGCAGGGGAGGACAGTTGGGAGGGACCAGGCCTGCAAGGGAGGGCAGTTAGGGGTGACGGGGCTGGCAGAGGAGGGCAGTTAGGGGGAACCAGGCCTGCAGGGGTGGGCAGTTGGGGGGAACCAAGCCTGCAGGGGAGGACAATTAGGGGCAACCAGACCTGCAGGAGAGGGCAGTTAGGGGCAACCGGGCCTGCAGGGGAGGGCGGTTGGGGGGGGGGGGGACCAGGCCTGCAGGGGAGGGCAGTTAGGGGCTACGGGGCCTGCAAGGGAGGGCAGTTGGGAGTGACCAGGCCTGCAGGGGAGGGCAGTTGGGGGGGATCAGCCCTGCAGGGGAGGGCAGTTAGGGGTGACCATGCTGGCAGGAGAGGGCAGTTAGGGGCACTCGGGCTGGCAGGGGAGGGCAGTTAGAGGTGACCAGGCCAGCAGGGGAGGGCAGTTAGGGGTGACCAGGCCAGGAGGGGAGGGCAGTTGGGGGCAACCAGGCCAGCAGGTGAGGGCAGTTAGGGGTGACCAGGCTGGCAAAGGAGGGCAGTTAGGGGTGACCGGGCCATCAGGCGAGGGCAGTTAGGGGTGACCAGGCCGGCAGGGGAGAGCAGTTAGGGGCAATCGGGCTGGCAGGGGAGGGCAGTTAGGGGTGACCAGGCTGGCAGGGGAGAGCAGTTAGGGGCAATCGGGCTGGCAGGGGAGGGCAGTTAGGGGCAACCAGGATGGCAAGGGGAGTGGTTAGGGGGTGATCAGGCTGGCAGGCAGAAGCAGTTAGGGGCAATCAGGCAGGCAGGCAGGCGAACGGTTTGGAGCCAGCAGTCCTGGATTGTGAGAGGGTGTCTGACTGCCCGTTTAGACAGGCAGTCGGACATCCCTTGAGGGGTCCCAGATTGGAGAGGGTGCAGGCTGGGCTGAGGTACACACACACACACAAACACACACACACACACACACTCACACCCCGTGCATGAATTTCATGCACTGGGCCTGGGCCTCTAGTAAGTATGATAATATGCAAAAACATTTTATAAGAAGATATCTAAAAGACTCAAATGATATGATGCATTTGAAAATATTGGAAACTCATTAAGTTTTTATAAAATTTATTCTATAGTACTACTAAATAAATCTGGTATTTTCTACTGAAATAATTTCTAATTATATTTACAAGAAAATTCAAGGTAAATACTATCCATGTGTGATAGTTAGAATGTAAACCCAGAAAACAATTAAAAACAAGTACTTAATGCACTGATGGTCATAAAGTGTAACTACAAAATTAGGAGCCATTACAAAAAGCACATTACAATTTACATGTTTAATCAAGTGTTATATTTCAGCAGGGTATCATTATTAGCAGCTTCACTTACTCTATTTTGATCAGGTTTTGCCTGAAACTTCTGAATTAACTAGTGAAGTTGAGGTACCACATTAATTGAAAAAAACTTTAATCTCATTGCTTTGAAATTTTTTGTTTTGTTGTTGTATTATTTTCATGATTTATCCAGCAAGCATGAATACTTTATTCACTAGTCTTGGATCCAAAAAATTTGACTTTTTCTAAACATCAACTCTACTCCTCCCCCGCAAAGGATTTTGCCATCATTACAGATATTTAAAATTATGCTAACATTTCTCTGATGTTTTCTAAAATGAAGATTAAAAGCATTCAGGGCACTGTTATAAGTTTATAAACATAAGCAGTAACTATGAGAAATGAAGTCTCAGCCATATTTCCATGACACTTATAAATTAGGGGGGAAAGTTATTCAATACACTGTGCTTGCCACCGAAAGATTCCTACAGACAGTTCTGAAAGCCATGTTTCAACAATGAAGTGCTAGAGTGATTTATCCAATAGGACTTTCTCAATTCTGTGGCATGTATGGCAAAAATTACAACTAAAAACATTTTATTTTAGGCTTCTACACCTGAAAAGGACAGAAATATTGGTAGTAGCAGTAATTCAGAATGTACCATTATAGTTGTCCTTTCCCAAGAAAATAAAAATGATTGGCACATCTACTCCTATACAAAATATTTGTACGTATCAAAGGTCAGTTTGTTATAAACCTTTTTATACAAATATATTTTAATTTTATAGCATGCTGGGTACAAATAAACAACTGGAAAAGGAAAAAGGCAAATTACATAATCTTTCTTTTTCTTATATTTCAAATAACCACAGGTATGTCTCCTTATAGAAGGGAAGTTAAAAAGTAAGGATCTCAGGCTTTTCCATTGGGTATATGACCAAAAGAGGGATTGTTAGATCATATGGCAGTTCTATTTTTAGTTTTCTGAGAAACCTCCATACTGTTTTTCATAATAGCTTTACCAATTTACATTCCCACCAATAGCATACAAGGATTCCCTTTCTCCACATCCTTGCCACCAATTTATTTTTTGTGTGATGATAGCCATCCTCACAGGTGTGAGGTGATATCTCATTGTGTTTTTTAACTTTGTTTTTACTAGTATTCTTGACATTATTACAAATGTCCCCATTTCACCACCACCACCACCCCCACCCTCTTCCATCCAGCCCCTGCTCCCTCTTCGCTCTGGCCATCACCACACTGTTGTCTGTGCCTGTAAGTTATGCATATGTATTCTTTGGCTTATTCCTTCACCTTCTTTCAATAGTGGTCAGACAATAGTATTAGTTTCTGATGTACAACACAGTGGTCAGACAATCAAATACTTTACAAAATGCCCCCACCCCATATTCTTGGTACCTATCTGGCACCATACATAGTACTTACAATATTATCCTACCTAATAAAAAGGTAATATGCAAATTGAGCATACCTTTGACACACCCACAAGCCACGCCCACCAGTCAATCAGAGCAAGTATGCAAATTAACCCAACCAAGATGGCTATAGCCACAGAGAGCAAGGTTTCCCAGGTAACAGAGAAAACCAAGCTTTCTGCTTGCCCTTGCCAGGCCTAAGCCTCCACTCAAGCTACAAAGTTTCAATTATAGAAGGTAAACAAATTCAAACAGAAATGGCGGCAGAACGGAGCTTGAGAGAGCAGGCCAGGGTTGCCGGCGGCAACAGGGGAAGCAAAGCTTTCCACACACCCTGGCCGGGCCCACCCACTTAAGGCAACAAAGTTTCAATTATAGAAGGTGAATTAATTGCAACAGAAATGGCTGCCTGCCATGGAGGGAGCAGCAGGCTTGGCTCCGCTCCAGGCTACAAAGTTTCAATTGTAGAAGGAAAATAAATTCCAGATACCAGGGCCTCCGCTTGGGTTGCCAGGGGGCATGGCCACCCTGCAAACCACCACAGGCCCCTTGCTCAGGCCGCCCCACGCCCCAAGGGAACCCCACCCTGATCAGGGGCACCCTTCAGGGCAAACCAGCTGGCCCCCACTCCTGCACCAGGCCTCTATCCTATCTAATAAAAGAGTAATATGCAGATTGACCATCACTCCAACCCAAAATATGTCTGCCCCCATGTGGTCAAAGATCCTGCCCCCATGTGGACACAAGATGGCCACCACAAGATGGCCAGCAGGAGAGGGCAGTTGGGAGGCACCCGGCCTGCAAGGGAGGGCAGTTGAGAAGGACCAGGCCTGCAAGGGAGGGCAGTTGAGAGGGACCAGGCCTGCAAGGGAGGGCAGTTGAGAGGGACCAGGCTTGCAAGGGAGGGCAGTTGGAGGTGATCAACCCTGTAGGAGAGGGCAGTTAGGGGTGACCAGGCCAGAAGAGGAGGGAAGTTGGGGGCAAACAGGCTGGCAGGGGAGCAGTTAAGCATCAACCAGGCTGGCAGCGGAGTGGTTAGGGGGTGATCAGGCTGGCAGGCAGAAGCAGTTAGGGGCAATCAGGAAGACAGGCAGGCAAGCAGTTGGGAGCCAGCAGTCCTGGATTGTGAGAGGGATGTCCTGGATTGTGAGCCTAAACGGGCAGTCGGACATCCCTCGAGGGGTCCCAGATTGGAGAGGGTACAGGCTGGGCTGAGGGACAACCCCCCTCTGTGCACAAATTTCGTGCACCAGGCTTCTAGTTGACTATACTCCCTATGCAGTATTTTACATTCCCATGACTATTCTGAAACTACCAATCTGTACTTCTTAATCCCTTCACCTTTTTCACCCAGTCCCTCAACCCCTTCCCCTCTGGCAACCATCAGTCTGTTCTCTGTATCTATGAGTCTGTTTCTTTTCTATTATTCTTTAGATTCCACACATAAGTGAAATTACATGGTATTTGGCTTTCTCTGGCTTTGGACTTCTTGATTAGAGTTAAGGATGTTGAAAGTATCCTGCCAATGAGCATATTCTTATGGCAAACCTACAACTTTGATGGCTATATTTTTCCAGAGTGTACTATTTTTCTAAATATATTTTTACTAGAGGCTTGATGCATGAAATTCATACAAGAGTAGGCTTTCCTTCCCCTGGCTACCGGCACTGGCTTCCCTCTGGCACCTGGGACCCGGGCTTCCCTTCGGCCACCGGCAGGCACCCGGGACCCGGGCTTCCCTCGCAGCCCTGGCTTCATCCGGAAGGTCGTCCAGAAGGACGTCCGGTCTAATCAGCATATTATGCTTTTATTATAGACTAGAGGCCCAGTGCACGACATCATGCATGGGTGGGGTCTGGCTGGCCCACCCCAATGGGGGCCCATCAAGCGGGGCTGGCTGGGGGGAAAGGGGCTGAGGGCAGTTGGCCTGCTGGCCCTACTCCTGATTGGGGTTGTTGGGGGCCAATCGGGGTCCAGGCTAGCCAGGGATGGGGGCCAATCAGGGCCCAGATCAGGCTGGTTGGCTGCCACAGTGAGTGTCATAGCCACCAGTGATTCTGGTGGCTCCAGTCCCTGGGCTTTTATATATATATAGATGAATGATTTCAGAGAAGAAGGGAGAAGGAGAGAGAGAAACACCAATGAGAGAGAATCATTGATTGGTTGCCTCCCATACACCCCAGACTGAGGTTCTAGTCTGCAACCCGGGCATGTGCCCTGACTAGGAATCGAACCGTGACCTCCTGGTTCATAGGTCACATAGGTCAACGTTCAACCACTGAGCCACATGAGCTAGGTGCAGAGTATATACTATTTTATCAAACCTAATGCAAAACAGAAAGGCAGTGTTTACAGGAAATGGTAAACTAACCATTTAAATGGTTTGCAATAAAGTAATATACTTGCAACCTCCGTATAAGACTCTCCTAGGTTGCACACATCTATTATTTTACAGAAAAGGTCATTCAGGTGTGATACAGTAAAAAAAAATGAAATTCACTGGATTAAAAAAATATTTGAACACTTCAGAAAAAAAAATCAATTTGGAGAGACTAGCTACTTTTTGAAACCCATTCTTTTGGAAGTGCTTTGATATTACAGAGAATCCTAGCAAAATAAGATGAAAAATAAAGAAATCAATGAAATTTGCCTTTGTCATCCTTTCCCTTAACTTGTAGCATTATATTGCCACTTCTTATTGCTCCAACTCTAGCTTCCCTATGCTTTCTTGCAGCTGCCTATAAACACATAATGTTCTACCTGTTTCTTTGTCCTTGAAATAGTTCATCTGAGTTTAGAGATTCATCTATCTTTTGATTCTAATTAAAAAAAAACACACAACAACTATGCCCTACCTGGTTTGGCTCAGTGGATAGAGCGTCAGCCTGCAGATCAAAGGGTCCTAGGTTCAATTCTGGTTAAGGGCACATGCCTGGGATTGCGGGCTAGATTCCCAGTACGGGCGTGCAGGAAGCAGCCAATCAGTGATTCTTTCTCATCATTGATGTCTATCTCTCCTCCCTCTCCCTTTCTCTCTGAAATCAATAAAAATATATATTTTTTTAAAAACTAAGCAAACTTAGCCTGGGCTTACCTTTTTAATTGGTATTAATATCTGAAAATAGGGAAATATATTTATTTTCATATAATCTCTTATGGAAATAAAATTTATGCTGAGATAGAAAATTAAGTGGGTAGGCCACAGTGAGACTAGAAGGGAAAATAGTGAGAACTGGGTTCTATTAACCTCGAGTGAGGAAAAATAGAAAAGGGATGTACAGAAAGAAAGGGTTAGCTTCTAGGGATTCGTCTACCATTTATTGTCTTTATTCTTGGGAATTTGTGAATGGGATAAATTTTGGATGATACATCCCACTGCTTGGCTTTTTTTTATCCAATATTGGTTAGCCATAGTCATTCTTTTAACCTTGCTATCTCCCAAAATTATACTACCACTGAAATCTTAATGTCAAAGGTTCCAGTTTTTTCTGACCAAGACTCCTATCATTTCAACTATTTTTTCCTGTCTTAACAACTCTCTATCTATATAATCTTGCCCCCAACTTCTTTGAAAATATATAAGCAATTAATTGTGAGTTCTCTTATTATCAAATTTATTAATTTTTCTGCATCTCTACTCAAAACCCCTGTTTCTATCAAAGGCCCAATCCCCTTTTGGTCTGAACGTCATCTTCTTTTGGTCTTTTCAAGGAATGATACACTATTTCCCAAATCATTCTAGATATTTCTCATTACTAAATAAAAATGTTTTAGCAAATGTTTTTAAAGTTTGAAAACCAACAAACCTGAAAACAAACAGAAATACACTCCTATTCACCCAGCTCCCCTTCAGCTCCCACTTCATTGTGAGTTAACTCTTTGTAGTGAAACCACTTAATAATATATTTTAGAGTCTCTGTTACCAAGTGCTCATTTACCATGTCTTTCTCAACCCACTCTAAGCAGGTTATTTTTACCAACACTTTATGGAGATTATTCTAATGTGAACGAACAACTAGTATGTTCCTTAAGATCACTTTAATGATCTGAGTACTTGTTAAAATTATCATTTTTGGTCACTTCCTCCTCTTGAAAAGCTTTGTTCCATTAGCGCCTGTGCCACTTCATCTGCTTTTTCTGCTTCTCTGCCTGCTCTGCTCACTCACCTACTCTCTAGTATCAGAGCAGTGTCTCAAAGCTCTGTTCTGATCCCCACCTCTTCTCAAATACACCCTCTCCCTGCCAATCTCATTCATTTCTATGGCTTTAAGTGTCATCTTAAAGCAACAACTTCAACATTAGAAATTTATCTCTTAAAAAAAAAAAAAAGAAAGAAAGAAAAAAAAAAAAGAAAAAAAAAAAAAAGAAATTTATCTCTGACCTCGCCATTAAATTGCAGACTCAGAATATCCAAATTCCTACTGCTCTGATTTCATGTCTAGTAGTCTTCAAAATGTTCATGTACCAACACAGTGGTCAGAAAACTCATTAGTCAACAGAGCGGCAAACCGCGGCTCACGAGCCGCAGTTTGCCAACCACTGTACCAACAGAACTTTCCTTCCCGATAAAAATATATTCATGAATTTCAGTCTCCACTACTATTTTCTTAGTCCAAACTACTTTCATTTTTCACCAGGACTACATCAATATTTCTTGATTTGTCATCTCCTCTATTCTTATCCCTCTACTATCCATATCATTTTCTCCATATCTTATCTTCATAGCAATATACAGTATATTAACACATACTGAAAAGCAAAATTAATTCCTTACTAAATATATACATGGGATACTGAAATAAATACCTTGATTTACTGTAAAAGTTATATTTTTAAAAGAAAATATGTTGATATATATGTGTGTATGTATGTGTGTGTGTGTATATATAATCCTACCTAATAAAAGGGAAGTATGCAAATAACCATCACTCCGCTACGCCCACGATTGGGCTGGCGGCAGGCTGGGGCGGGACTTGGGGTGGCCAATTGGGCTGACAGGTGAGTCCCCGCCCCCCATTCCTCCCACAGGCCCCAACGACCGGCACTGCGGGAGGCACTACGGGAGGACCGGTGGAGCCGGTGGAAGGCTCCAGTGGCGGAACTCAGGGTGGCCAATCGCGTGGCTGCCAGCACCAGTTTTCTGCCAGCACCAGTTTTCCTCTGGCCACCTGCCGATCGGAGCACCTGCCGATCGGAGCACCTGCCGATCGGAGCACCTGCCGATCGGAGCACCTGCCGATCGGAGCACCTGCCGATCGGAGCACCTGCCGATCGGAGTTCCTCTCGGGGTGGCCAATTGCGCTTGCAGGAGGCGCTCCGATCGGCGGGTGGCCAGAGGAAAACTGCTGCTGGCGGAAAACTGGTGCCAGCAGCCAGGTGAAGGAAGGTCTATTGCACGAAACTTCGTGCAACGTGCTTCTAGTTATATATATATATATATATATATATATATATATATATATATATATATATATATATATATAATTTCCAAAGGAACTGAAAGCAGGAATATAGAAAACAGAAATTTGCATACCCATGTTCAGAGAAGCACTATCAACAATAGCCAAAAGGAGAAAGCTACTCAAGTGCCAATTGACAAATGAATTGATAAATGATGTACAATGGAATATTACTCAGCTTTATAAAAAAGGAAATTCTGACACATGCCACAATATGGACGGCATTATGCTAAGTGGCATAAGCTAGGCACAAAAGGACAAGTACTGTATGAGTCCTCTTATCTGAGGCACCAGAGGTACTAAAGGGTCAAATTTCAGTAACAGAAAGTAGAATGGTGGTTGCCAGGGCCTGGGGGTGAGGGGAGAATGGGAAGATGTTGTGTAATGTTAAAATGCATATTGCACTAAAAATAAAAGCTGCAACACAAATTTCTGCCATTTCCCACATAATAATATATCTCTAAGTGGGCACTTCCCCGCCCCCCCCCCCCCCACACACACACACACACACACTGCATTTTTAACACAAAACTCAGTACATTATCCAGGAATAATACACTTGAAAAGTGTTAGTAACCTATGTAAATTTCATTGAAAAAAATTGCAGTAAGTTTGTAAGATGTTAACATTACACACCCCACAACAAACTTCTTATATAGGCATGTCTATCCCCAAGATCCTATAGTGCCCAGGTGACTGTCCATAGGATTAATCTCCTTCATTTTTACCCATAACATGCACCAACCTCCACCATTTTTCAGTCTCCATCTCCTTTCTCTTGATTCCCCAAACTGCAACTGATTTCTCACTTTATTATGCAAAAAAATTCTGCAAGTTTGCACACCCACAGCTATCCTACAGCTATCCAAGCAAGAACAGTCCATTTACCAGGACCTATTTCTCCTTAAAATACCACAGGGGAGGGGGGGAGGGGGGGAGGAGGAGGAGGAAGGGAAGGAGGAAGGGAAGGAAGGGGAGGAGGGGGAGGAGAGGGAGGAGGATAAAATCCTGACACTTAGATACATGTATTTTCTTATTTTATTTGTTATACAAGATCTTATCAAGTGTTTTTTCTGAAGCCCATCTAGCAAGTCTACATAAATGGGTATATCTGCAATTAACATGTATTTCTGCTGCTAAGGCGAAGTTCATTTCTCTGTATACAGCTGCCTCCTTCAAATGCTTCAGTCAGGCAGCGTGAACTCAGTAATTTGTTTGCAGTGACCTACAACTGTAGAAGCTGGGATTTGGGCAGATTCTTCTATAAACCAGAAGGCTCTTTGAAGAACTTGGTCCCTTGCTACCTGTCCCAGGAATTCTCCCGTACCTGGGAGATCAAAGGATGTACATGGGTGTAGAGGTGCTCTAAGGCAGTGGTCGGCAAACTGCGGCTTGTGAGCCACATGCGGTTTGCAGCTCTGTTGACTAATGAGTTTGCCGACCACTGCTCTAGGGCATAAAGACCTTGGCATTTTTGTATCCATCCATTACATGCTTTTTCCCAAAGCAGTAAAGAAAAGGAGCAACTATGATATTTTACACACAGGAATGTTGAGCAGTAAAATATTAGGCTGGTTGCACAAGGGCACAGATAGAGAAGTTTTCTCCATGTTATATACACACAAATGATCTGTTTGTATATAGATCTATGCACAGAAACATTTGTTGTATGAAAGGGGGAGAAAAGACAAAATTTTTCTTGCCTCAATGATTCAAGAGGAGATTAGTGAAATGGGATATGTGGGTGCATGTGGTTGGGTGGAGGGCAAGTTCTGTAAAATTAGGAAACTTTGGGTACAAACAGAACTCCTTTCTGGCCCAGCAAATAGTGCAGGAAAGAGCTGGGGAGGAGGCAGTTTCTTACCTCTAGCGTGAACCCAGAACTCCCTTGGCATAGTGAAGATAAGAGAGTTGAGAATATCAAAAGATGCACATGTGACATAAAGTAGCTCTGAGGTACATTTATTCCTCTAGGAGCCTTTTAGCTAATGAAGAAAGGTATTAACAAATGACAGCACTTCTGGAGCTAAAGGCACAAAGTGTCCAGGCGATCAGCATGCAGAACATCAGTGAAGAATGCTAATGTCTGTTCTGGATTGAAAGTTAGGGAACTCAAACCAGCAGAGAGGGAGGAGGAGGCTTGGGTTATAGCAATTTCCCTGGTTAGGACTTAGAGCCCCGAACTGCACTTATTTACACCTATATCTTCTCAATTATAGCCCCTCAGGATATGGTAACCTAGAAAAACACGTGTTACTTGGGTTTTAGATAAGAAAGTAGATGTATGAACAGAAAACTGGAAAACAATGATAGTTCAACAAATATGCCTCCTTTTCCTCAGAGCCCCCATTTCACTGACTGAGCTGACAATACATAATTTCAAAATGTGAAGTCACTCTAGAAGCAGAAGTTTTTGTACTAAGATTGATGACGAGGCTTTGGTTGCTGCAGCTGACAAACACAATTTGTGCCAAGAACCAGGGAAGCTGTTTCTCCAAAAAAGAAGAGAGCCAGTGAGATCACTTTCTTTAGAATACTGTTTTGATAAGACTATGTAAGTACTGGTGAGATATTTTATTACACCAGCTTTCAAGAAAGTATACCCTAGTTAGGGAGGACCCAATATAGAATATGAGAATAAATTCCACATGAATTCCTATTCGGTATTTACTTCTCTTTTACTTATTATCTTAAAATTATTGGTGAATTCCTTACAAGTCCTATAACTCATATATAACCACTATAATTAATTATTAAAGGAATATAGAAGTTAACATCAGAAAATATATCCTAAATGAGTCAATATCCACATTATATCAATACTAGAGGCCTGGTGCACAAAATTCGTCCCCGAGGGTGAGGGGTGTCTCTCAGCCCGGCCTGCACCCTCTCCAATCTGGGATCCCTCTCACAATCCAGGACTGCTGGATCCTAACTGCTCGCCTGCCTGCCTGCTTGCCTGCCTGTTTGCCCCTAACCTCTTCTGCCTGCCAGCCTGATTGCCCCCTAACCACTCCCCTGATGGCCTGGTTGTCCCAGCTACCCTAACTGCCTAACTGCTCCCGTGCAGGCCTGGTTGTCCCAGCTACCCTCCCCTGCCAGCCTGGTCACCCCTAACTGCTCTCCCCTGCAGGCTTGGTCTCCCCCAACTGCCCTCCCCTGCTGGCCCAATCGCCCCCAACTGCCCTCCCTTGCTGGCCTATTCGCCCCCAACTGCCCTCCCCTGCTGACCTGATCGCCCACACTGCCCTCCCCTGCTGGCCATCTTGTGGCGGCCATCTTGTGGTGGCCATCTTGTGACGACGTGAGGACAGCCATCTTTGTGGTAGCCATCTTGTGATGATGTGAGGGTGTCGCACAAGGGCACGAGGACCACCTAGGCTTTTATTAGTATAGATAATCAGCCCATCTTATTTTTCTAAATATCCTACTTCTTTCATTTATTTTATAAAGGCGTCTATAATAATAAAGGGTAATATGTTAACTAGACCGGACATTTTTCTGGACATCATTCCGGATGTCCTTCCTGACAAAGCCGGGGCTGGAGGGAAGCCAGCCCGGGTCCCGGGTGCCTGCTGGCAGCCGGCGGAGGGAAGCCCGGGTCCCTGGTGCTGGAGGGAAGCCGGTGCCAGCAGCCAGGGTAAGGAAGGCCTACTCTTGCAAGAATTTTTATGCATTTTATGAAATTATTTATATGAAGTAATTATTATATGAAATTATTTTCTATATATAACTCTAGTCCTATATAATAAAAGCCTAATATGCAAATCGACCAAAACGGCAGAACAATTAGTCACTATGATGCGCACTGACCACCAGGGGCAGACACTCAATGCAGGAGCTGCCCCCGGGTAGTCAGTGCACTCCCAGCCAGAAACTCCACTCAGCCAGAAGCCGGGCTCATGGCTGGTGAGTGCAGTGGTGATGGCCTCCGAGGCAGCGCTAAGGAGCAGGAAGCCGAGTGGTAAGGAGCGGCGAGCAGTTGGGCGGTAAGGAGGGAGGGAGGAGGTAAGGTGGGGGAGCAGGCTTAAGCCAGCAGTCAGCCATTCCCCGAGGGGTCCTGGAGTGTGAGAGGGCGCAGGCCGGGCTGAGGGACCTCCCCCCACACCTGACCAAGTGCACAAATTTTGTGCATCGGGGCTCTACTATGTATATAATTGAAGATTAGAGAAAAATGTGCTTGATTAGGTATGTTTAGTTTCTAGCCCTGACTATGTATCTGTATAACCATTATAAGTGATTTAACATCCCTAATCTTTTTTTCTTATAAATTAGCAAAAATGGATGATTTCAAAATATCAGCTGAGTCTAACATTATAGTCTATAAGATTTAGGTTATTGGTTTTAATACCTAGTCTGGTTCACTTGTTAATTATGTTAATGGATCAAGAATGACAGGTTCCTGTAGTGAGATACAAGAAAAAAATCAGGGATCTTCACATTAGCGGTCATTAGAAATGTATGTAGTGAATTTGTCACTGAGCTTTGAGTGACAAATTCAAAGCACTTGCAAATGTTTTTTATAAGTTGAGTGAGTTTTAACATAATAATTACGTTAGGGGATAGGGAGGTCTTATTTCATATATTAATCCTCTTACTTTAAGGATCTGCCCATTGTTTTGGATTTTGCTAATAACTGAAAATCTGAATTCTATGCTATCTTGTCTTGTAATAGAACTATAATTTTAGAATTTTTAGCTTATTGTCACAGTATAGTAAGACCACACTCATTAGATGGCATTTGTAATTTTCAGAGTAGATATTTTTGCTATGTGCAAAAGTAAAACTTAATGGACTGCCAGGCAAAAATAGTGTAAGAAGTCCCTTCTCCCTTAGAGAGAGTATCAACCTAAAATGTGACCAATTTTTAAATTTCACTTTATATAGGATTAATCAATTCCTTTGCTCTGTACTTTTTTTCAATATTTTAATTGACTTTTAGAGAGGAAGGGAGAGGGTGAAAGAGGAAGAGAAACATTGATGTGAGAGTGAACCATTGATTGGCTGCCTTCCCAACTGGGGATCAAGCCCACAACCCATGCATGTGCCCTGACCAGGAATTGAACCAGCAACCTTTTGGTGCATAGGACAACACCCAACCAACCACACCATACAGGCCAGAGCCTGGACTTTTTTATTAAACAATATTCAACTGACCTGGACCAAAGTTTAACTATACTATCTATTTTTATTAAATTGAGTTCCAGTCTTTAAACTATAAATTTGTCTTTGTGGACTTGGCAAAATATATTAGTGTCTTAAATATTAAATATATTGGAGGAATTATTTCTAATCTTCAATTAGAATAAATATTTTCATTTCTGTTCCTCAGAGAAGGTCATATAAATGCTATAGGAAAGAAAAATTGTACAATTAAGAGACATTCTGACATAAAATTATGAAATAAAACTTAATAAAATACATAATAGCATGTCTCACTGGCACTTTAATTCTTACCTAACCTGACTGGCTTACCACCTTCTTTCTCTTTCCTCCTCCTCCTCCTCCACCTCCTCCTCCTCCTCCTCCTCCTCCTCCTGTTCTTTTTTTTTTTTTTTTTTTGAACTTTAGGGTTGATTACAAGTTGTCTCAAAGAAAGGATGTACTCGGGCTAGAGAATATTTTCCCTAAAATATATATTTTTAAACATTATTAAATCATTTTCCTATGAACCTTAGGATTTGGGCATGCACTTTATCCATTAAGGGGCAAAGTCCTTTGCTAGAAAACTGTTCTATGAGCTCAATTTCCTACCTACCGGTAGTATCTAAAAAGATCCAGACTGTAACTGTCCAGTGAGCTGAACAATGTGCTTGGAATACAGATTCTTGAGATCAACAAACTGCTGCAAGAGCAACCAGAAAGTATGGCCACACCTGCAATTTGAGAACTGAGTGCCACCTAAATAAGAGCTGCTTGTGTTGGTTTTCCTAAACAAATGTTAGAACTATAAAAGCCCTCTTTTTTTATAAAATGCCATCTCATAAATAAAGTCTTCACTGTACCAAGCACCCAGCTATTATTCCATAATTATGAAATTAAAATATCTCACATTACTATGCATTTTTTCTTGTATTTTCTAATTTAATCTCATTTTTTATTGTATTAAGCCACTTCCACCTATTCATTTAAAGCTGATTTCCCATGAGTGTTTTTATCCCATGAATATCTATAACAATAAAACTGTAATATGCAAATTGACTGAATGGCTGAACAGCAGAATGATCATCCAGACAACCATGCTATGTCACACACTGGTGTCAGGCCAGCCAAGGCAGGTGCAATGCGATTGGTGGGGGGGCCCAGCCATCACCCCATGATCACCCAGCAGAGGGAGGCCCAGGCCATCGGCTGGCAGGGCAATCAATGGGGGGTGCGGGGGGGGGGGGTGCTCTGTGATCGCTCCAAAGAGGGAGGCCTGGGGGGGTGTGGCAGTGGGCGAGGGCAATGCCTGGCTAAAGTAGATGCAGGTGGGGGGCGGGGCCCCCGGGCCACAAGGCAGCCAGGGCTGTGAGGGCCCGGCAGCTGGGCTGCAAAGGCCTACCCTTGCATGAATTTCATGCATCAGTCCTCTAATATATCCTGACATTTCTAATTATGCCAGGTTTTCAGACTAAAGACCTGGTGTATTTTTATTGGCTGATATCTTCTCCTGAGCAAAAACTAATTTTAATAGGGATTGTTCAGTACAATACCCTCATCCCTCTTTGGATATATATTTGGAGTTTCCCTACCCTTCTTCACTCAGAGTTACTGATTTTCCACTTTAATATCTATAAAATTCTGGCATTTTCCCAAATACAAATTTCATTTTCTTTGTGGGCTCCTCTTTCCAATACAGTGCAAAAATGGCCAACAAAATATACTTTGGTTGTTGTGGTTAAGATGAAATAAAAATGAGCTACAAATGACAAACTAGATTTGGAATATTTAATGGTGAGGCAGGCTAGTAAGAAAGTAAGGAAACTCCTTGACAAGTGGAATAAGGGAAACTGAAGACAAAATAATTAAACAAGGCCAAACAATTAGAGGAATTTACAGCCAGCTAATGAATCACAAGGTCTTATCTTCCCTAAAAGCAAATGGTTTACACATTCCAGACCATCCCCAGACAGAATGGTCTTTGATCTCGTCCCTCTTCAATGACGTTCTTTGAAAATAACACTAAACAGAAAATAACCCTGACCCCTCGATATGCACATTTTGATGAAACAACATATGGAGGAACATACCTGGAAAGCTAATGAATATTCTGATAAGACCCTCCCCTAAGATCCACCTCCCCCAAAGAAAGATAAAAAGCCTCAAGACAAAGGACCCAGGGAGTGTTCTCACTAGAGCATGCCCACACCTTATATCTCTGCTGTCTTTCTCCTAACCTTTAGGGTCCCCACCAGATTTGCAATGAGGGGAGCAGAGGGCAGTGGCAGCTTGTCCCGGGCTTACCCTCTCGACCTGTTTCCAAGGTCCTCTTTTTCTCCGACTTTCTAGGGGGCTAACAGCAGCCCCACCTTGGCTCACTTCTTTCCCAGTGCCATTTATTTCTCAGTAAGCCAAAGCAGCCCTGCCTAGGCTCTGTCCTGATGTTTCTTCTACCTTAAGCCCCTTTGTGTCACTGTCCCCAGCTTTAGTAAACATCCTCTCAAAATCACCTCGACTCATGTTGTGAAATCTTTCCTTCTCGAAGTCAAAAACCCACACACTATTGGCCAGCCCAAGGCAACCCCACTCCAGGGCTAGTCCCAATCCAGTACCAGTGATGGATCCCGTTTACCAAGACTATGATTCCTCTGAGAGTTTTTTAATTGCTCAATGTGCTGCAAAATCTTCTAGGTGGGCATAGTTATAAAAAAAATATGGGACAAGTTAATGTGTTTGCACATGTATTTTTATCCTTGCCTAATTCTGCAGCACACCTGATTTTGGGAGCTCATCGAATCACATAGTCAATTACTAGGGAAGTTGTGCTGTTTAAGTATTAGAACTCAAAGCAAAGAAGAGAGGATGCTATAAAGGGAAGGTAATTATCAAGTTCATAGACTATGTAGATGTACCTTAAATGAGGTGGAAACACTTTGAGAATATATGATTTGTGTTAAATATCAAATTATTTTCTATATGAAATGGGTCATATTCTCTATATGAAATACTTTCTAGGTAAAATCTTCCGTGCAGGGATTCTCTAAATCTCTCAGACTGAAGGCCTAGCATTCTTCATCAACCCGTATTTGTTAAGCAGTGATAGAGTCTTGCACTGCCTTCTACTGCACTAGGTACAAAAAAGGCAGCATGGTTCAGTCTAGCTGCTGTTCTCTGGGAAACATGCAAAGATTTTAATAGTACAAGACACTAAGACTTCATTTTCTGAGCATTGTTTGGGGAGTGAACATGTTTAACTTTGAGAAGAAAGGGGAACAAAACACCGTTATTAAATATACGTACCAGAGAACAAGACAGCAAACTTCAATATTATAAGGATGCTCTTATAGAGAGAAAACAAAAAGTAGAATTTATCTGGCTGGCCTCTGGGCTAGAATTAGGGTAGAAGTGAAGATCTTATACTAGCAATATTTTAACTCAACAGTAAGGAGTTTATTCAATAACTTTGCAATGCCAGAATGAGCTACCACAACTAGAACTGAATTGTCCTTGAGCCTAAATTGTTTAAACAAGAATTTGGCAGTTATTCTATGGAAGATAGCTAAGTACAGTGTGGTGTTTAAGGTGCAGATAATCTATGACTGAATGAATATTGGATCCAAATAGTAGGACCTTTGTCTTCTAGTGGCTGACGTGTGAGGTTAACATACTAATGAAAAGGTTGTACCTAATGACAACTTAGGTTTACATTCATTGTGAGATTATAATTCAACAGACTGCAGAAATTATAACCTTGCTAAAGCATAAAATTGACATTAAAAAGCTTATTTTTTAAATATATTTTATTGATTTTTTTACAGAGAGGAAGGGAAAGGGATAGATAGTTAGAAACATTGATGAGAGAAACATCTATCAGCTGTCTCCTGCACACCTCCTACTGGGGATGTGCCTGCAACCCAGGTACATGCCCTTGACCGGAAAGGAACTTGGGACCTTTCAGTCCACAGGCCGACGCTCTATCCACTGAGCCAAACCGGTTAGGGCTAAAAAGCTTGTTTTTATTTACTAGGATCACATGTGAGATGGTACCAACAAAACATTGTAAGTGAAGGTGCCAATGAGAGCTCCTCCCTCTTCCCTGGTGTACTCATGATCTAGGGATTCTTTAACAAATTACAACAAAATCGGTGGCTCAAAGTAACAAACTTATCCTCACAGTTTTGGAGGCTAAAATTGCAGAAATAACAGAGAATGCATGTCAATGAACCTGTTTAACTTCAGAGCTGATTTGGAAGTTTTAAAAAAGACAGCGATTAATAATGATTTAACTGTTTGTATAAATAATAGATTGACATTTACATTGATCCGGTGATTTGTTAAAGAACTGGGGACTATGTAGCAATGACTGTGAGATTGGAGAACACATTATCTGTCTCCAAATTCTATCTCCATTCCTCCCTGTATTGTCTCAAGCAATAGAGAGGCCATGAGCCTCCTGCAGGGAATGACAATGGCACACTGTTATGCTCCTTTAATTCAACAAAACCGCCACAAATTCATAGGTATGCAGCAATTTGTATTTCCAATTTTTCCCCATGAAAATTGACTGTCAGCCTGGCCAGCGTGGCTCGGTGGTTGAGCTTCAATGTATGAACCAGCAGGTCACAGGTTGATTCCCAGTTAGGGCACATGTCTGGGTTGCAGGCTCGATCCCCAGTGTGGGGTGTTCAGGAGGACGCCGATCAATGATTCTCTCTCATCACTGATGTTTCTATCTCTCTCTCCCTCTCCCTTCCTCTCTGAAATCAATAATATATTTAAAAAAGAAAATTGACTGTCAGTAGTTTCTATATATTCCAAAAAAGATTGGCAAATAACATCAACAAAAATGAGTGTCTAGAACCACTTTTATTGGAACCCTTATGGAATTAAAATAAAACCTTGTATAATGTTCATTTGATTTTAGAGTATTAAATGTGTCATTAATGGAATAATATGTTAACTGAAAATAATGCTTTGTCAGTGATCTCAGCTGAGAATATTCATGAAATGAACTGCATCTGAAAATTTTTAGTCTGAAGTCCCTATAAAAGATGTTTCAAAATGGCTGCACTATAATATCACAAATGTAACATCTGGCCCATGATGAATTCAAATACTTGGATTGTAGGTTCTTTAACCTTTTGCACTCGGATGTCGAGTGTGTCTCGGATGTCGAGTGTGACTCGACTCGGTTAGCATTAGAATAAAGGAATCGAGAAAAAAGCAAGCGAGCGCAAAGGGTTAAAGAGACACAACTGAATAAACTGCCAGTTGTGCAAAGGTCTAAATTATAGAAAGTTTTCCTTCAAAAGTCTGAATTTCACTTAAAATATAAACCTACCTACTTTCTAGAAACCAGAAAAGTATACTACATGCCCATAAACCTGCTGTCCTGTTGTGCCTACATTCCTCACCCATAACAATGTTTTCTTTATGTCTCTTTAATTCTATCACTATACCAGCTGTTTATTTGCTGGTTATGTTGGTTTGGCAATATAAAAATGCAGTGAGCACTCTTCAAAGCTCTGGGATTGTGACAATAAGTATTGGTGGCTCATAGGGAAGATGATGACCTAGCATGGGAAGCTGGGTGCCCTCCTGAACTTCCCGCTCAGGGATTAGAGAACTCAATATGAACCTGTGATAAACCCCTGGAGAAATAGACTGTCTGTGGCTAGCCAGGTGTGTGAGTGGCAGATGGCTGATGAAAACTGAGAGCTGGAAAATACTCTGGAAGTGACTTTTCTCTCTCCAGTGGTCTGTGTAGATCTCTGCCCATCCTGACTGCCCTGGGGGAAGAGGGAGCTGCAGGCAGCCAATAAGTAAGAGATGGCAAGGTCATATGGGGCCAATAGCTGCCCAGCTATGACCAGAAGCAGATGCCACATTCTGGCAGGTGGGCAGTGCACCCCTGAGCATTCACTTCTTCTCCCTCTAAACCCACCCTCCACACAGACTTTTGTCAAATAGAACTTCCCTCCCTTAGCCCAATCAGTAATTGGTTTTTCATACCACTTTCTTCTCTTTTCCTCTAATTCTATTTTATTAATTAGATTCTAATTGTAACTAAAAATAAATATACTAATATATGCTTCATTTCCCATAATTTTTATTCTATTGCATATCTGGAGCTCAATCTTTGAAAATGCAAGGTAAATTCTGTCCTCCTGAGTTATGCTTGGTGTTCTGATGGCAGAATATCAATTCATTCTTACACGGGAGGATTGGATAGGAAATTACCAGCCTCATAAAAACAACTCCATTGTGCGTTGGGTAATCCATCCAAGATGGCATGGATAATTCATCTTTATGAAAAAAAAATCACTGAACCATACTGCACTACATGAAACTGATTTCTAATATTTCTAGCAATAGTAGAAGATACCTACATTAATGAGTCATCTTGCTATAAATCTAGAATATTAGCCTTGACTAAGTTATCTTCAGAAAACAAAAATAATATCTATATGAATTTGGATATTTTTATATCTGGAAAGAATGGCAAGTTAACCTATTTTCACAATAGCAAGAGTTGCTTATATGACACAGTAACACCCTCTGTGTAAGAAGGCAAACAGAAAACATTTTAAGTTCTGTCACGGTAAAGACACTCTGAGAGGCAGCGTTAGAGAGATCATTAAGAGTGGAGAGTTGGCCCTAGCTGGTTTGTCTCAGTGGTTAGAGTGTCCGCCCACCTGTGGACTGAAAGGTCCAGGGTTCGATTCCAGTCAAGGGCACATGCCCGGGTTGCGGGCGGGGGGTGAGGGGGAGCTCTACCCCCTGTAGGGGCTGTGCAGGAGGCAGGTGATCAATGATTCTCTCATCATTGATATTCCTATCTCTCTCTCCCTCTCTCTTTCTCTCTGAAATCAATAAAAATATATTTTTAAAAAAGGAGAGTTGGTGGGGAAAGTCACTTCCAACCTAATGACAAGAAAGAGGCAAAATAAGATACGAACTCATAAACTTTTATGAGATCTTCAGAGAGGTAAAGTCACAAAACCAAGCAAACTGAATTCTGATGGGCAATAAGAACTTCCAAGGAGGTATGCAGCACACAAGCTGTTTTGCTTAATGGGTGAAAATAAAGTGGCTGAATGAATAAAAAACAAGATCCACCAATATGCCGCATACAAGAGATTCAAGTTAGCTCTAAGGACACACACAGGTTGACAGTGAAGAAATATTTCATAATAAAAGAGAGCACGAGTGGGTATACTTGTATCAGATAAAATAGAATTTTAGTCAAAATCTGCCACTATAGCCTAAGGTAAAAGGTACAGCAATAAAGGGCTTAACTTATCAAAAGGATATAACAATTGTAAATACATACGCTCTCAACATTGGAGCACCTAAATACGTAATTACAAAGTAAATATTAACAGTGCTGAAGGGAGAAATAGACAGCAACTTAATGGTAGGGGATTTCAATATCCCACTTTCAACAAGGGATAGATCATCCAGACAGAAAATAAGGAAACAGTGTTTCAGAATTACACTGTAGAACAAGTAGACTTAATAAGCATATACAAAACATTTCATCTGACAGTAACAGAATGCATATTCTCTCCAGTGCACACAAAACAGTCTTCAAGATAGATCATACATTGGGCCACAAAGCAAGTCTAAACAAATTTAAGAATATTAAAATCATATCTATTATATTTTCTAACCATAATGGTATGAAAATAGAAATCAATAACAGGAGGAAAACTAAAAATTCACAGAAATTAAATAGCACACTCCTATACAACCAATGGGTCAAAAAGACATGAAAAGGGAAATCAGAAAGTACCTTGATACAAATGAAAATAAAAACATGACATACTAAAAACTTATGGACTGCTGCAAATGTAGTTCTAAGAGGAATGTTTATAGTGATAAACGCTTATATTCTAAAAGTAAAATCTCAAATAAACAACCTAACTTCATACTTCAATGAATTAGAAAAAGAAAAACTAAGCTCAAAGTCAGCCTAAGAAATAAGATTAGAGCAGAAGTACATATGATAGAGACTATAAAAACAATAGAGCCCTAGCCAGTTTTGCTCAGTGGATAGAGCATTGGCCTGCAGATTGAAGGTTCCCGGGTTCGATTCTGGTCAAGGGCACATGCCCAGGTTGCGGGCTCCATCCCAAATATGGGACGTGCAGGAGGCAAAAAAATAAGACAATAGAAAAAAATCAAGGAAAGTGAGTTGTTTTATTGACAAACCTTTAGCTAGACCGGTGGTCGGCAAACTGCAGCTAGCGAGCCATGTGGCTCTTTGGCCCCTTGAGTGTGGCTCTTCCACAAAATACCATGGCCTGGGCGAGTCTATTTTAAAGAAGTGGCATTAGAAGATTAAGCTTAAAAAATTTGGCTCTCAAAAGAAATTTCAATCGTTATACTGTTGATATTTGGCTCTGTTGACTAATGAGTTTGCCGACCACTGAGCTAGACTAATAAGAAATGAGAAATTATAAATGGAGGAGGAGCCATTATAACTGACACCACAAAAATGCAAAGGACCATAAGACTACTAAGAAAAATTATACACCAACAACTTGGATAACCTAAAAGAAATGGATAAATTCCTAAAAATATATAACCTAGTAACACTGAATTATAAAGAAATTGAACATCTGAATAAGAAGATTGAATCAATAATCAAAAACCTTACAGCACAGAAAAGCCCAGGACCAGAGTTTCACAAATAGATTCTACCAAACATTTGATACCAATCCTTCTCAAACTCTTCCAAATAATTGAAGAGGATTTTATAAAGCTAGCATTCTCCAGATAACAAAGCCAGATGATGACATTACAAGCAAAGAAAAGTAGGCCAATATCGCTACTATAGATGCAAAAATTCTCAACAAAATAATAGCAAACTGAATTCAACAGTACATTAAGCCCTAGCTGGTTTGGCTCAGTGGATAGAGCGTTGGCCTGCAAACTGAACGGTCCTGAGTTTGATTCCAGTCAAAGGTGCATGCTGGGTTGTGCATTCTGATCCCCAGTAGGGGGCATGCAGGAGGCAGCCGATCAATGATTCTCATCATTGATGTTTCTATCTCTCTCTCCCTCTCCCTTCCTCTCTGAAATCAATAAATATATATTTAAAAAAACAGTACATTAAAAAGATCATACACCATGATCAAGTGGGATTTATGCTTGCAATACAAGTATGGTTCAACATATGCAAATCAACATGGTATACAACATTAATAGAGAAGGATAAAAATTATATGACCCTCTAAATAGATGCACAGTAAAAGCACTTGACAAAACATAACATCATTACATAATAAAAAGCTGCCAACAAATTGGGTACTGAATGAACATACTTCAAAATAATGAAGGCCATATATGACAAACCCACACCTAATATCATATTCAGTGGTAAATGAAGAAACATTTTCCTCTCAAATCAGAAACCAGACAAGGGCACCCACTCTACCCACTCCTATTTAATATTCAACGGGAAATTCTAGCAAGAACAACCAGGCAAGAAACAGAAAGAAAATATATCAAAACAAAAAATAAAGAATTAAAATTCTCTCTGCAGACTACATGATCTTATTCACAGAAAATCCCAAAGATTCCACATACAAAAAAGTTAGAATAATTAATTCAGAAAGTTGCAGAATACAAAATCAACATACAAAAATTGGTCGCTTTTCTATACACTTACAGTGAAATATCTAAAAGAGAAATAAAGAAAACAACCCCGTTTATTCTATCTAATAAAAGAGTAATATGCAAATTGACCATCACTCCAATACACAAGATGGCCGCCCCTATGTGGTCAAAGATGGCTGCCCCCATGTGGTCAAAGATGGCCGCCACAAGATTCCCTGCAAGAGAGGGCAGGTGGGGGTGATCAGGACTGTAGGGGAGGGCAGTTGGGGGTAATCAGGCCTTCAGGGGAGGGCAGTTGGGGGCGACCAGGTCTGAAGGGGACGGCAGTTGGGGGGGACCAGGCCTGCAGGGGATGGCAGTTGGGGGCAACCAGGCTTGCAGGGGAGGGCAGTTGGGGGTAATCAGGCCTTCGGGGAGGGCAGTTGTGGGTGGCCAGGCCTGAAGGGGAGGGCAGTTGGGGGCAACCAGGCTGGCAAGGGAGGGCAGTTAGGATTACCGGGCCAACAGGGGAGGACAGTTGAGGCAACCAGACGTGCAGGGGAGGGCAGTTAGGGGCGACCAGGCTGGCAAGGGAGGGCAGTTTGGGTTACTGGGCCAGCAGCGGATGGCAGTTGGGGGTGACCAGGCCTGCAGGGGAGGACAGTTAGGAGCAACCAGGCTGGCAGGGGAGGGCAGTTAAAGGTGACCAGGCCGGCAGGGGAGGGCAGTTAGCATCGATCAGCCTAGCAGGGGAGTGGTTAGCGGGTGATCAGGCAGAAGCACTTAGGGGCAATCAGGCAGGCAGGCAGGCAGGCAAGCAGGCAGGCAGGTGAGCGGTTGGGAGCCAGCAGTCCTGGATTGTGAGAGGGATGTCTGACTGCCCGTGGAATTAGGCCTAAATGGGCAGTTGGACATCCTTCGAGGGGGTCCCAGATTGAAGAGGGTATAGGGCTGAGGGACATACATACCCCCCTACCCCCGTGCATGAATTTCATGCACAGGGCCTCTAGTAGTAATATAAAATAAAATACTTAAGAATAAATTTAACCAATGATGTAAAAGATCTATACACTGAAAACTATAAGGTATTGATTGATTACAGAAATTGAATCTCACACAAATAAATGGAAAGATACCCATGTTTATGGATGGATCAAAGAATAGTATTAAAATGTCCATACTATTCAATGCTATCTATAGACTCAATACAAGTGCTATCAAAATTCCAATAGCATTTTTTTATAGAAAATAGAAAAAAATCCTAAAATTCATATGGAATCACAAAAATCCCTGAATAGCCAAAGCAACTATGAGAAAGAAGAACAAAGCGGAACTATAACACCTCATTTCAAACTATGTTACAATGTTATAGTAATCAAAACAGTATGGGGCTGGCATTAAAACAGACAAATAGACAAATGTAATAGAACAGAGAATCAATACATAAACCCATTCACATATAGTCAACTAATATTTAGCAACAGAGCCAACAATACTCAATGGGGAAAAGATATTTTTTAAATAATTTTTTTGGGAAAATTAGATATTCACATGCAACAGAATGAAAGTAGACCGCTATCTTATGCCACTCACACACACAAAATATCTCAAATGGTATTTAAAAAAACTTAAAATGTAAGACCTAAAACTACAAAACTCCTAAAAGAAACATATAGAAAAATCTCTATAACTTAAATCATGGCAATAATTTTTTGGATATGACACTAAAAGCACAAGAAATGAAAGTAAATTTGAACAAATGAGACCACCTTGTCTGTATATCATTTCACAAAGAATTGAGCAATATCAAAAGGACACAAGATCCCGTTCGCTTTGCCACTTCCATCAATACATCTCCTCCTTCTTCCTCCTCACTCATTAAGGCTGTTAGGTTTTATTCTGGGATATAGATTCTCTAGGTTATGATTTTGCAGTTGCTTTAGGACTATTTAAAATGCTACACAGCTCTATGTCTGGAACTAAAACTCTCAGAAGCACATTGCAATTCTCTTTGGCAGAGGTTCCCTAAAATGGGATTCCCTTCAAGTTCTGCACCCCCTGTTCCTCTTTCTTTGTGCCCGGTCACTTCTTCTGTTATATATTCAGATGACAAGGAATTGTATTTTCTGTGAGGCTCTGCCAGACTGTCCCTCTCATGAATCACTCTGACATCAGGACTTTCTTCTCTTCACTCCTCTTTACTGATTTGTTGAGTTTTGCTGCAATTTCCTGAAAACAGTCGTCTTGTAATGTTGCTTTTCAATGAGCAATTTTTGTATGTGTCTTGAATAAGAATCCATTTACTAGAAAAATTCAGTCCAAATTTACTGGAACTTGAATACTTAGAAGCAAAAGAAAGAGATTTAACCAAATGGGAGCTAGTCCCAGGACTCACGCCAGCAAGGTGTTTACCAAGCCTATGCTAACATGGAATGACCTTAAACAACAATCAATTGCTTGGTATGTTGTCAGTTTTCCTCCCCATATTTGATCACTGTGAAAGATAACATTTTAATTACCTTTTGCAAAAAAAAAAAAAAGCACATTTTAAGTTTTCTTTGCTAAAGTATTTAATAACCTTAAGAGTCTATTTCCAAGAATAAACAGCATAACATATTTTGTTGCTGCTGTATGAATACTGAACTTTTGTTATGTATAATATAGCCTCAATATTACATGCACAAGAACTCAAAGATGAGATTCTGGCAAAGCGATTCCTATGAGCCAATAGAGTTATCTCTATCTCCTTCACTTGCCAGAGATATAATTGCTTCATAATGAACCGACAAGAGAAACAATTCTAAGTAAACTGCTGACAAGTTAAATGGATCCATTTAATTGGCATTTGGGGAGATATTTTCTGCCTGTTTGCTAAAGGGTATAACTCTATTATGGAATGAAAACTTCCTCAAATTTGAGAGAGTAGAAAGTGCATGGACTTTGAAGATAGACAAACAGCAGGTCATTTAATCAACATTAGCCACAGTTCTGTCATTTATAAAACAGGAATAAGTAAACTTACTGCTCTTAGTATCAGAAGATACATAAATTACCCACTATATCAGTTGACACACAACAAATGGTCAATAAATAGTATTATTAAAAGTGAAAACTTCTTTTAAAAATGAGACATAAGTAATACCTTTTCCCAAAACCTACTTTGGGCCTTCAAACATTCATATAGAGATTAAAAGGAGCCAAGGGAGATTTTGCTCCCTTAATTTTTTTTACTTTATTTTTATTGTTTACACTATTATAGATGTCCCCATCTCCCCCTCCCCCGCTTTGCCCACCTCCCCCTTTGCCCACCTTCACCTTCGCTCCACCTTCTCTCTGACCATCACCACACTGTTTTCTGTGTCTAAGGATTATGCATATATGTTCTTTGGCTAATCCCTCCAGTCACCCCTCTGACAGCTATCAGTCTGTTCTATGTATCCATGCCTCGGTTTCTATTTTTTTCATCAGTTTATTTTGTTCACTAGATTCCACATACGAGTGAGATCATATGGCATTTTTCTTTCACTGACTGGCTTATTTCACTTAGCATAATCATCTCCAGGCCTATGCATGCTGTGGCAAAAGGTAAAAGGTTCTTTTTTACAGCTGTGTAGTATTCCATTGTATAAATATACAACAGGTTTTTTATCAACTCATCTACTGAAGGGCACTTGGGCCGTTTCCAGATCTTGATTTCTTATTGTGTTTCTATTCCTAATGCAAATATATGCTGCAATAGTCGCAAAGTTAAATAAAATCATTAATATTAAAGATAAAACAGTAACTTTATTTTAAATGTTTAAACTGATGTTTATAAAACCATTTTGGATTTTGTTCTGTAACTCACAGTTCTTAGTTTCATGGGCTGCGGAAATCTGATGGCCTAGTGGGAATTGAGTCAGCCTTCTGTTCTTACCCTACACAAAGTTACTGGCCCCTTGTTAGTTTGTGAGTTAATGATGTTTCCAAAAGATTCCTGGAATTTTACAAGAATCCAGTCATTATATTCCACTCACAGGCCATGGGGGGGAGGGTGTGATATTTAATACCATAAAATAAGAATACCAATGACCTCTAAGAAACCACAGATATAACTAAATGCACATTGAAGCTCAACAAATGAGAAATTGAAGGAAAAACCAGCACATTTGGATGAATTGTCATTTTAAGTTCTTCATGAGTGAGCCTTAAAGCCAAAATTAATTTTTAAAAAACACACACAAATATTTAGGTAATCAACTAAGACTGAACTTTTTCGTTCTTTTGATTACATGCAGACATAATAACCTATTCTTCACTTTTATTTAAATTCAGTTCACAAAACATTCCTAGAGGTCATTTCTGGATATAGGAAAACCATCCTGATTTACACTAATTTATATGAAGAGTCCACAGGCAAACACCTAGAAAACCTAATTAACATTTGATGATTCTGAACTGTAAGAGCCAGGAAAAGTTTCTAGCAACAGAGACCCAGTTCTACATGTCAGATCCATTTCCAGATAGCAAGGACTCCTTGTTCTTTGTCACACTGAATAAAATGAAGGTATTAACAAAGCAATCCATCACTGAGATTACTTAATTATAACATTATTTTTTTTCTGTACCTAGAATAAAGGCTTTGAAAATCAAGTCCTAAAGCAAATGAAAACGAATTTAATAGATACCTACTAGTAAATCACTTTAACTGTTGTTTGAAGTTTTCATTTCATTTTTCTTGGCATATTACCCAATTACTTTTTAAAATTACTAAGCACTATATCTTTATATAGTGGACATTTATCTTGGCTGCTGCTGTCTTTTGTTTCCTCCTAAGTCTGGGTTTTGTCTTCTAGTTCTAATTTTATTACCCACAGATGCACTTCTAGTTTCTTCCTTGCCTCATTTATTGGCTCATACAGTTACTTTCTTTTCAAGAGTGAAAATATTATTTCCAGGCTCCTGCTCACATCTTATTCTGAATCCAGGGACACTCCCTCCTGCCATGGCATCACTGACCAGGTGATTTATTTGCAGAATCTTTTTGTTTTACAGCTGCTACTTTCCCCTACTTGAGATTGAATCCACTCATATAATTCTGCTTTTATAAATCTTTTCTGATAAAGAAAAGTATTCTACACAGCCTGTGCACACAGTATTTGCAGAAAGAAATCATGAAAAGCATGATATTAAATAAGGGGCTGGTGGAGCAGGCTAGGGTTTGTTTTTTGTTGTTGTTTTTGTTTTTTGGTTTTTGGGTTTTTTTAGATAAATCATACAACAAAATGTCTAATTTATTACAGGGGGGGAAAAAACTAATTCTTAAGCAAAATTTGTCCTGGAAGTGTAGAAACAAATTAAAATAGAGTTGCTTATGTCAGGAACAAAATGCAGACGGTCAAGGCGGGCGCATAAAGGACACATAGCTTAACCCTACAGGGATTTACAGTTCCTCTTAGAAATCAGCAGAGGACACCAGCCAATCCCCAAATGCCAAGTCTGTTATCTCTAGACCTCCTCGTTCCCCGGACTCAGCTACCCTCACCCAAATAGAGAGGAAGACCACTAGACGACCAATCAGCTGAAAAAGCCAAATAACTTTCACGTTGACCCCATAAAAATGGCTTAATCTATGAGCAAATCAGAACTCCTGCTCCCATAGCCTGAGTTTCCCAGTTTGGAGGTTGAAAGCTTGCAATTAACAACTTTCTGCTGTTTATTTAGTATGCAGAGCTTGGTTTTTGACAGAGGGCCACACAAAAAAAGAAGAAGAAGAGATAGAGGAGTTTACATTTATTTCTAAATTAAAGAGGTAATAAAAAATTTGGCATTCTAGTGGGTATTTGTGAGTTATACACTAGAATACAATTTATTTTTTTTTAAAAAAAAAAGAAGTTGACTCAGTAAATAATACAGGTTCCTGTACATATAAGAACATTTTCAATAGAGAAAGCGTGTGGAAGCCTATAAATTAAGGCTATTAGCCTTAGGGGTAAGGTTACAAAACTGTGTTTCGAGGGACAGACAGAAATGTTACTGCAGAATTTCAAGAAAACAATAAGTGAAAAGCAGGCTAGGGGTTTTCCAAGTTTTAACTACTCGAACTCAAAGAGAAAGGATACCATCTCCTGTAGCCCAAATATTTTACTTTGAGGCTAATATGTGTTTAATGACAATTATTCTGACTTATTAGGTCTTATCTAAAACGTTGTACACTGTCCTTGTTTGCATGATAAAAATTTTGTAAAATTACCAAAAGAAATTAAGTAACTTACTTACCCACACAGTCCGGAGCTGCTGCCAGAACCCCTCTTCCCAGCCGGAGGCCAGATCTCGCGGCATCTCAGGAAATTTATGGAGAGCCCGGGGATGAGAAACACCTGGGTACCTCCCTCAGCACCTGACCCAGAAGCCCTTCTTCCCAGACTCCTCAGCAAGCAGTCTGGCTCGCACCACCTATCAAGTAAACTCCAAACCTCAGCAACACAACACCTCCCGCCCCAGTCAGAGTTACTAGTACAGTGCCCTGGGGCTCACCCCTGGGTTCTGCCACCTGTTGGGAACCAGGCTCTGGCTCAAGGCTATGCAAGGTCCCCCAGGCCCGAAGGAGGGAGTGAACTTCCTGTGCTGGAGCTGCAAATCTCTGACACCTGGGAGGCTGAAGGCTCCGGGGCAGCAACTCAGGCTTCCAGTGGAGTTGCTGGGGCCCCAACCCCATGTCTGCCAAAGTCCAAGGCTACAGCAACCCAACCGGCTGTTTCATTGCACATCATTAGGGCCATTAGTTCTGCGCAGCGCCAGCAGCAGTGAGCGGCCTAGAAGTCATCCCAGGAGCCCTTAGCTGTCTGTTCCCACAGGCTTTCCCCTGAAGAACAGCTTCGGGCAATTGCTCTCTCTTGGAATGTAAATTGGTTCGGTCATTATGGAAAACAGTATGGAGGTTCCTCAAGTTTTTAAAAAGAGAACTACTATTGTATTTGATTATATTTGACCCAGCAATTTCACTTCTGGGTATATAATCAAAGGAAATGAAAACAGGATATTGAAGAGATATATGCACTCCTGTGCATATTGCAGTATTATTGACAATAGCCCAGATCTGAAAAAAATCCTAAGAGTCAACAGATGAATGGATAAGATGGGGTGTATGTACATACAATGGGATATTATTCAGCCACAAGGAAAGGAAATCCTGCCATTGGTAATAACATGGATGGACCTCGAGGGCATTATGCTAAGTGAGGAAAGTCAGAGAAAAACAAATACTAAATGATAGAATAATATGGTGAATTTTTAAAAGTCTAATTGATAAAAACAAAGTGTAGAATGGTTGTTACCGGAGGCTGGGGGATAGAAAAACTTGGAATATGTTGTTTAACGGCACAAACTTTGAACTAGTAGATATATAAGTCCTGGCGATCTAATTCACTGCATAGTGATTATAGACAACAATAGTGTGTTATAAACCTTAATGTTGTTAAAAGACTAGATCTTAATTGTTCCCACTACAAATATATATATATATATATATTATGTGAAGAGGTAGAGGTATTAGATAACACTGCAGTAGTAATCATATTGCAATGTATAATTATATTGAAACAGGAATTTTTAGGGGTGAAAAAGACAGGTTTTAGGAAATTTTGGAAATTAAGGGGACCATGGAGGAAGCACAGGGCTGCAGAGCAACAGAAGGTATATTTTCATAAACTAGGGGAGCCGAAAAGCTGCAGCAGGTACATTTCCATAGAATGAGGGAGCTGGGAACAGCAAAGGGTCTATATTTACAAAATAAAGAGAAGGAAGCCCTTCATCCAGAAGGAGAAGAAGAAAGCCCAAAGGGAATAGCAAAACGATAAGGAAGGAGGGGGGGAGAACCTCCCTGGGCTCAAAGGTCCCAAGTGAGGTTTGACCTTTGAGCCCAGGAGTTACTATAGTAACCAGTCTAAGGGAATAGTGACCAATCAGAGGGAATATCAAGGCACCAGGATCTGCAGCCTTTATAAGCCACAGGGAAAAGGAACTCAGTGGGCCCTTTCCCCCGCCCCATGCAGGAATCCTTTCTGTGGGACTCTTTTCCTCTCCCCACGTGGGAGTCTGTACTTGTTTTTCAATAAATCTCCACCTTCGCTATACCACCTTCTGTCCATGGATTCATTCTTTGACTCCGGCAGACAAAGAATCCGGTTCCAGTCCAAAAATTCTGCTTCAGTATCAATATGTTTTATACCTTAAACCCCACACAATGTCCTATGTCAGTTATCCTACATAATAAAAAGGCAATATGCAAATTGCATCACTCCGCTACGCCCACGATTGGGCCGGCTGGAGGCGCGGGGGGCGGGACTCAGGGTGGCCGATTGGCTGGCGGTAGGAGCGGGGGGCGGGGACTCGCGAGTCCCTGACTCCCGCTCCTCCCACCGGGCCCTTAGGCCAACTCTGCGGAAGGACCCATGGGGCCTGCGGAAGACGCTGGTGGTGGCCGATTGCGTGGCTGCTGGCAGCAGTTTTCCGCCAGCAGCAGTTTTCCTCTGGCCACCCGCCGAGGAGCGCCTCCCGATCGGAGTTCCTCTCGGGGTGGCCGATCGCGCTGGCGGGAGGCGCTCTGATCTGTGGGTGGCCAGAGGAAAACTGCTGCTGGCGGAAAACTGCTGCCGGCAGCCAGGTGAAAGTCTATTGCACGAAACTTCGTGCAACGGGTTTCTAGTATCTCAATAAAAACAAATTTTAAATAAAGAACTTATTGCACCTTGCTGTGTATAACTATCCCAACATGTTTTACAACTTAAACCTACACAATGTTCTATGTGAGAACAGAAAGGACTTCCACCCCAAATTTGGTTCAGATGTCGGATACAATCACACACACACACACACACACACACACACACACACACACCAAAAGCCTGTGAAAAGGTTTATTACTTACACATTTGTAAAAAGACTTGCATTAAAAATATATAAAGAGGAGAGAATTTGAGATGGCGACCGGCAGGTAGGTAGGGAGGGTGAGCGTGTGATCGAGTGAAGGAGTGACAGAGGTGTGTGTGGACCTGTGTGGGTGTGTGTGTGAATGAAATAGGGACAGTTAGACCCTGCAGTTCTTCCAGGGGGCATCCAATCCAGGCAGTCTTGGTTGGCAAAACCCCGAGACCGCTGCAAACACTCCAGGGAGGACACCAGTGGCACAGAGACCCCGCCATCTTTAAGAACGGAACTGCTAGAGACTAGAATCCTAACCTTACCACCACCTAGTCTGGTCTTGGAAGCAAACCTGGTCACTACAGCCACTCTGGTAGAAGACCTGCCACCCCAGCTGCAGAAACGAGAACCCTGAGACCTCCATCTCCAAAAGTGCGCCGCTGAAAGCAGTAAGTGCAACCTCCCCCTCCCCAGCGCCGGAACTCAGGACTCGCTGCGTCCCCAGCCCATAGGCACCCGGGCACTCCACTACCCAGGCAGTGCTTGGGAACCACTGAGAGCCCCTGAGGGGGTTATTCTGCAAAGTCAAGGGTGCACGGCCCTAAGTAGAATCTCTGAACTGCCTCTTCCTAAATAGCTGCCCAGGGACACCCCTGCGGTGCAACTTCAGTGCCAGGGGGCTTCGGAGCTTTGCGCCGGTGGGCTCGCCACCAGTTCGCGCGCACTGGGGGGCTGGCAAACTCAAGGGCTGGCAAGTTCGCGGCCACAGCAGGGGAAGGCGCCCTGAGCCCATATATCCACAGGGTTCTCTGGAAAGCTGCTCTGGGCCCCTGCTGGGCATGATTCTGTGCGGGCAAGGGCGCGCTGCCCCACAGCAGAAAATCTGAACTCCTTTCTCCCAAATACCTTCCCACATACACCCTAGCTGTTTAACTTCAGTACCGGAGTCTCTCAAATTGCGTCAGAGGTGTGCGCCGGCGGGCTAGCCACCATTTCGCGCACACCCAAGGGCTGGCAAACTCACGGCCACGGCTGGGGAAGGCACCCTGAGCCCATATATCCACAAGGTTTTCTGGAAAGCTGCTCTGAGCCCCTGCTGGGCGTGATTCTGTGCGGGCAAGGGCGCGCTGCCCCACAGCAGAGAATCTGAGCACCTATCTCCCAAATACCTTCCCACATACACCCTAGCTGTTTAACTTCAGTGCCAGAGTCTCTCAAATTGCGTCAGAGGTGTGCGCCAGCGGGTGCGCCACCAGTTCGCGCACACTCCAGGGCTGGCAAACCCTCAGCCACAGCAAAGGAAGGCGCCCCGAGCCCATATATCCACAGAGTTCTCTGGGGAGTTGCTGTGAGCCCCTGTTGGGAGTGATTCTGTACATCCAAGGACTCGCTGCCCCACAGCAAAAACTCTGAACTCCTTTCTCCTGAATACCTTCCCACATACACCCTAGCTGTTTAACTTCAGTGCCAGAGTCTCTCAAATTGCGTCAGAGGTGTGCGCCGGCGGGTGCGCCACCAGTTCGCGCACACTCCAGGGCTGGCAAACCCTCAGCCACAGCAAAGGAAGGCGCCCCGAGCCCATATATCCACAGAGTTCTCTGGGGAGTTGCTGTGAGCCCCTGTTGGGAGTGATTCTGTACATCCAAGGACTCGCTGCCCCACAGCAAAAACTCTGAACTCCTTTCTCCTGAATACCTTCCCACATACACCCTAGCTGTTTAACTTCAGTGCCAGAGTCTCTCAAATTGCGTCAGAGGTGTGCGCCGGCGGGTGCGCCACCAGTTCGCGCACACTCCAGGGCTGGCAAACCCTCAGCCACAGCAAAGGAAGGCGCCCCGAGCCCATATATCCACAGAGTTCTCTGGGGAGCTGCTGTGAGCCCCTGCTGGGAGTGATTCTGTACATCCAAGGACTCGCTGCCCCACAGCAAAAACTCTGAACTCCTTTCTCCTGAATACCTTCCCACATACACCCTAGCTGTTTAACTTCAGTACCAGAGTCTCTCAAATTGCGTCAGAGGTGTGCGCCGGCGGGTGCGCCACCAGTTCGCGCACACTCCAGGGCTGGCAAACCCTCAGCCACAGCAAAGGAAGGCGCCCCGAGCCCATATATCCACAGAGTTCTCTGGGGAGCTGCTGTGAGCCCCTGCTGGGAGTGATTCTGTACATCCAAGGACTCGCTGCCCCACAGCAAAAACTCTGAACTCCTTTCTCCTGAATACCTTCCCACATACACCCTAGCTGTTTAACTTCAGTGCCAGAGTCTCTCAAATTGCGTCAGAGGTGTGCACCTGCAAACACACCTTCACAGAAGGGAATTTACAATAGGCAGGCACCCTGAGCCCATCTACACACAGGGTGCTAGTGGGAGCCACTGGGAGCTCTCCCAACAGACGGTTCCTGGGTGCCACTGTGAGTTCCCACTGGACACGCGCGATTTCAACTAAGGGTGCAAGACAGCAAAAACTGGGACACCCCACTCCATAGCTGCTGACTTTTAGACACCATAGTTGTGCCTCTCAAGCTTCCAGGCCTACATCAAGAGAACCCAAGTAGCTCAAGTAGGGAGCTACACTAGATTGCCAAGCCCAGGAGAACTGAGAGATTACACCAGTAGCACGATCCCCAAAAGAACCTGGGTAGCAAAGCAAGCGGATCTACAATTAAAACATTACAGGAAAACATGGGAAGACAGAAAGGAAATTCTCAAAGGAAGGAACAGGAAGAAACACCAGAAAGCGAGTTAAATGAACTTGAGGCTAGCAGCTTAACAGAGAAAGAATTCAGAGTATTCGTTATAAGGATGTTCAAACGGATGGATGAGAAATACACACAACTCAATGAGAGCTATAAGGAGCTGAATGAAAATGTCACCAACATGAAAAGAAACCAAGAGGAGATGAAGAACGACATAGCTGAAATAAAGAACACAATGGAAGGCTTAAAGAGTAGAGTAGAAGAGGCTGAGGACCGCATCAGCGAATTAGAAGACAAGGTAGGAAAAAACACACAAACACAGCAGCAAATGGAAAGAAGACTTAAAAAGCAAGAGGAGAGCCTAAGGGAGCTTCGGGACAACGCAAAACGAAACAACCTTCGAATAATAGGGATAAAAGAAGGAGAGGAAGAGAAGCAAGGAATAGAAAACCTGTTAGAAGAAATAATGACAGAAAACTTCCCTGATATTGGCAAGAAAAAAACTATCCAAGTCCAAGAAGTACACAGAGTCCCAAACAAGTTCAACCCCAAAAGACCGACACCAAGACACATCATAATTAAATTGACGAACACCAACGACAAAGCAAGAATCTTAAAGGCTGCCAGAGAGAAACAGAAAGTTACCTACAAGGGATCTCCTATCAGAATATCAACTGATTTCTCAACAGAAACACACCAGGCCAGAAGGGAATGGAATGAAATATACAAAGTGATGCAAAACAAGGGACTGAATCCAAGAATACTATACCCAGCAAGGCTATCATTCAAAATTGAAGGTGGAATCAGAAGCTTCACAGACAAAAAAGGGCTAAGAGAGTTCATCACTACCAAACCAGCAATGCAAGAAATGCTAAAGGGGCTGCTGTAAAAAGAAGAAAGAGAAAGGCAAGAAGAAACACAAACACTAAGGAAAAATATGTCAACAAACAGATACTTATCAATAATAACAGTAAACGTAAATGGATTAAATGCACCAATCAAAAGACATAGGGTAGCTGAATGGATAAGAAAACATGACCCATATATTTGCTGTCTACAAGAGACCCACCTTAGAGCAAAAGACTCACACAGACTGAGAGTGAAGGGATGGAAAAACATTTTTCAGGCAAATGGAAATGAGAAAAAAGCTGGGGTTGCAATACTTATATCAGATAAAATAGACCTCAAAGTAAAGGCCTTAATAAGAGATAAGGAAGGCCACTACATAATACTAAAGGGAGCAATCCAGCAAGAAGATATAACTCTGGTAAACGTATATGCACCCAACGCAGGAGCGCCCAAATACATAAAAAATCTGCTGGAAGATATCAAGGGAGAGATCGACATCAATACAATCATAGTAGGGGACTTTAATACACCACTGACATCAATGGATAAATCCTCTGGACAAAAAATCAGCAAAGAAACAGCAATTCTAAATGACACACTAGATCAGATGGACCTAATTGACATCTTCAGAGTATTTCACCCCAAAGCCATGGAATATACGTTCTTCTCAAGTGCACATGGGACATTCTCAAAAATAGACCACGTATTGGGTAACAAGCAAAGTCTCCCCAAATTCAAAAAGATTGAAATCATATCAAGCATTTTCTCAGACCACAATGGCATAATATTAGAAATAAACTACAATAAAAACATTCCAAAAAACTCAAACACTTGGAAACTGAATAGCATGCTACTAAACAATGATTGGGTCATCAATGAGATCAAAGAAGAAATTAAAAACATCCTGGAGACGAATGACAATAAAAACACAACATTGCAAATCCTATGGGACACAATGAAAGCAGTCCTGAGAGGCAAATGTATAGCTCTACAGGCCTACCTCAAAAAACAAGAAAAAATGGTAATAGATCATCTATCTCACCAACTCAAAGAATTAGAAAGGGAGCAACAAGAAAAGCCCACAGTGAGCAGAAGAAAGGAAATAATAAAGATCAGAGCAGAAATAAATGACATAGAGACCAAAAAAAAATACACAAGATCAACAAAACCAAGAGCTGGTTCTTTGAAAGGATAAACAAGATTGATGAACCTCTAGCCAGGCTCACCAAGAAACAAAGAGAGAGGACCCAAATAAACAAAATCAGAAATGAAAGAGGTGAAATAACAACAGACCCCACAGAAATACAAAGGATTGTCAAAAAATACTATGAACAACTCTACTCCAACAAACTAGACAACCTGGAGGAAATGGACTCATTCCTAGAAAAACACAACCTTCCAAAACTTACTCAGGAAGAGACTAAAAATCTCAATAGGCTGATAACTATGGAAGAAATAGAAGAAGTTATCAAAAAGCTTCCAGCAAACAAAAGCCCGGGGCCAGACGGCTTCACAGGGGAGTTTTATAAAACATTCAAGGAAGAGCTAAAACCTATCCTCCTCAGACTATTCCAGAAAATTCAAGAAGAAGGAACACTTCCAAGCTCCTTCTATGAAGCCAGCATCACCCTAATACCAAAACCAGGTAAAGATAACACAATGAAGGAGAATTACAGGCCAATATCCCTCATGAACATAGATGCCAAAATCCTCAACAAAATTCTAGCAAATCGAATCCAGCAATACATCAGAAAGATCATACACCACGACCAAGTAGGATTTATCCCTGGGATGCAAGGATGGTACAATATTCGCAAATCAATAAACGTGATACATCACATAAACAAATTGAGAGATAAAAACCATATAGTCATATCAATTGATGCAGAAAAAGCATTTGACAAAATCCAACACCCTTTCCTGATAAAAACTCTCAGCAAGCTGGGAATAGAAGGATCATACCTCAACATAATAAAAGCCATATATGACAAACCCACAGCCAACATCATACTCAATGGGCAAAAACTAAAACCATTTCCCCTAAGAACAGGAACAAGACAGGGATGCCCACTCTCACCACTCCTGTTCAACATAGTGTTGGAAATACTAGCCATTGCAATCAGACAAGAAGAAGAAATAAAAGGCATCCAAATTGGAAAAGAAGAAGTAAAACTGTCCTTATTTGCAGATGACATGATACTGTACATAGAAAACCCTAAAGACTCCATCAAAAAACTACTAGACTTAATAAATGAATTTGGCAGAGTAGCAGGATACAAAATAAATGCTAAGAAATCTATGGCATTTCTATACACCAATAATGAACTTACAGAAAGAGAGACTAAAAAAGCAATCCCATTTACCATCGCACCAAAAAAATTAAGATACCTAGGAATAAACTTAACTAAGGAGGTAAAAGACCTATATGCGGAAAACTACACAACACTGAAAAAAGAGATAGAGGAAGACATAAACAGATGGAAGAACATACCATGTTCATGGATTGGTAGAATCAACATCATCAAAATGTCCATATTACCCAAAGCAATCTATAATTTCAATGCACTTCCCATTAAAATACCAACGGCATACTTCACAGACCTAGAACGAACTTTCCAAAAATTCATCTGGAATAAAAAAAGACCCCGAATAGCCACAGCAATCCTGAGAAAGAAGAACAAAGTAGGTGGGATCTCCATACCAGATTTCAAGCTGTATTACAAAGCCACTGTTCTCAAAACTGCCTGGTATTGGCACAAGAACAGACATATAGATCAATGGAATAGAATAGAGAACCCAGAAATTGATCCAAATCACTATGCTCAATTAATATTTGACAAAGGAGGCATGAACATACAATGGAGTCAAGACAGTCTCTTCAACAAATGGTGTTGGGAAAATTGGACAGATACATGCAAAAAAATGAAACTAGACCACCATCTTACACCATACACAAAAATAAACTCAAAATGGATCAAGGACTTAAACATAAGACAGGAAACCATAAAAATACTAGAGGAATCTACAGGCAAAAAAATCTCTGACATATGCCAAAAGAACTTCTTTGCTGATACTGCTCCTAGGGCAATGGAAGCTAAAGAGAAAATAAACAAATGGGACTACATCAAAATAAAAAGCTTTTGCACAGCAAAGGAAACCATCAATAAAACAACAAGAAAGCCCACTACATGGGAGAACATATTTGCCAATGATATCAACGATAAGGTTTTAATCTCCAACATTTACAGGGAACTCATGCAGCTTAACAAAAAGAAGATAAACAACCCAATCAAAAAATGGGCAACTGATCTAAATAGACACTTTTCGAAAGAAGACAGAAGGAAGGCCAAGAGACATATGAAAACCTGCTCTAAATCACTAATCATTAGAGAGATGCAAATCAAAACAACAATGCGGTACCATCTCACACCTGTCAGAATGGCCATTATCAACAAGTCAACAAATGACAAGTGCTGGAGAGGATGTGGAGAAAAAGGAACCCTCGTGCACTGCTGGTGGGAATGCAGACTGGTGCAACCACTGTGGAGAACAGTATGGAGTTTCCTTAAAAAACTAAAAATAGAACTCCCATTTGACCCAGTGATCCCACTTCTAGGAATATATCCCAAGAAACTGGAAACATCAATCAGAAAAGATATATGCACCCGTATGTTCATAGCAGCACAATTCACCATAGCTAAGATTTGGAAACAGCCTAAGTGCCCATCAGCAGATGAGTGGATTAAAAAACTGTGGTACATCTACACAATGGAATACTACGCTGCGGTAAAAAAGAAGGAGCTCTTACCATTTGCAACAATATGGATGGAGATGGAGAACATTATGCTTAGTGAAATAAGCCAGGCAGAGAAAGATAAATATCACATGATCTCACTCATTTGTGGAATATAATGAACAACATAAACCGATGGGGGGGAAAATAGATCCAGAAACAGAGAAACATCAATCAGATCGTCAAACCGCAGGGAAGAAATTGTGAGGTAACCAGAAACCCAAAAATGCCTGAGAACGCCTCTCTAGCCACGCTAGCAATCATCAGATGTACGGTAATTTTACCGGGGACAAGAGGGTAAGTATTTTGATCTTACGCTCCTGACCCTTCATGGGTAAGACCCCTTATGTGGGCTGATCCTCTGACTAATATAGGTACCAATAATACCAAACACGCTGGACATCAAGGAGGTCCATGGGTGGGGCAAGAAAGTATAAATACATAGGGGTCCCCACCCAGCTTCCCTTTTGTATGATACGAAATCAAAACAATGCCCCTTTGTGTGTACAATTAAAGAGAGGTTTCTGGCTTGTGTGGATACCAAAGAAAGGGTGTCACTACTATCATTACGTGCCCCCGGTGGAGGTGCAGAAAATGTAACTAAGACCTTGTCTATATAAAAAGAAATGGACAGCCAGTCTGAAAGGGAATTCCCATGGACTAGAACAAAGAATATCCTTACATGATATTATCCTACACTGTCATTAAAAATTATTCCCAGATTTGGAACACCCCCTGTACTTATAATAGTTCCTCGCACCCTTGGGGATAAAAAATAAATAAAATAAAAAAAGTCATATGTTTGGTGCTTGGAGACAAACTTAACACATCTCTTGATACTTTAGAATTACTACAGCATAATATACAATTATCCCAAGCAAACATACAAACTAATTCTTTGAATGTCTGGCAGCAATTTAAAAAGGACATGTAAGGATTTAACCCTTTTCATAGGGTAGAGGGCCTCCTGGGAGGGCACCTGAGCATTCTATATGGGTCCCTCTTACCCTTTAGGCCAAGAGAGACCCTCTTCTCACAATTCAATTGCTCACAGCTGTTGCATGAGCTATCAGTTCATGTCGAGGTTGAAGTCTCGTGACGACTGGTGCCATGGATCTGTCTATCACCCAGTAGGGCGAACTGAGCCCTCCCTGGAGAAGAAACCCGGGTTCCAAAAGATATGTGATCAGTGCTGGGGCCCCGCCAGCAGGCGAGGGGATCCCAAGGCAGGTGCTGGGCATGGAGGCCACGGGGGCATAGGCTACCAAGGAGACAAAACTGAACCTCACGTCACCCTGCTTGGCCCCGGAGGATGGCTGGTTAGTCAATGACGGGTAAGATTCCTCAAGGAAGGAACAACCTAAGACAGGCACAGTCGCAGAGGGGCCATCAGGAGAGAATTTGGGGATCAACAGAGGTGGGGCACAGACCCTCACCCCCCCAACATTGCAGGGGCCTGAATCCTAGCCCCTTCTGAGGGAGGTCTCCTGCCCCCATGGCTGCTTTGTGCTTCCCATGCCCAGCTCAGATCAGGACCCAGGTGACCGACAGAGACTTGGCCGACAGCAGCTGCCCTCTCACTCCAACAAGAATTGTTTGAGTTGCCCTGTACCCATGGTGTGGGGAAGGGGGTTTACGATATCTAAATCCAGCCTACCACCAGGAATGCTCAGGACCTACTCAAGAAGGCAAATAATCCCTTCCACCAATATTTACAGGGTAAAACAAGATTATTGTTAGAGTAATAAATTTGACAGTAAAATAGTAGTCAAGTTTTCAGACAAATTTAAATTGGCTAGTTGAAACAAGTGAATATTCTAGAAAAATTAATTGTACCAGACAAAAAGGTGTTCCTAAAGAGTCAACTAAAATTTTTATTGGTACTTCATCTCATGATAAAAGTGTGCACCATATAATGAACCTAAAACAGCTATATTATAGTGCAAAAAATTAAAATTTAAAAGCCACCAAGAATACATTATAAAATTTTCAAAAGCCTCCTAACATTTAAATCAAAAAAGGAGGGGATAGTAGAGGAATATCATGTAAGGAAAAATATCCTGTAAGTAAATTACATCTAGAAAATTAATACGTTAGAAAATTAATTGTAAGGCTAAAAGCAAGACACCCATGAAAAACACACAAGGTGACAAAACAAGCCAGAGGAAAATCATTTGGGCAAAAATTGAAAAAGGATCCCCAGTCAAATTTATAGAAAATATTCCTTTATTAACCTTTGGTCGAGAATATGTTTGTATATTTTCAGAAAACAACTCCGAGACCATGTGGATTCCAGCAAGAGAGGAATCGACAGGACTACTCCAGCCATGAAGACAGAAGAGAAGCAGTCCAGAGACGGAAGACGCTGATGTGGCCTTCCCATACTAGCAGTTAGCAGCTGTGCATCACTGCAGATTGCCCAGGACCAAACCGGACAGAGTCGGACCTGCATTACCACCATTTGTCCACCATCCAGAACTGAAATGTCAGTGCTGACATGTACACATAAGGAACTGTTGGACATTGAAATTGGGTCTCAAAAGAACTGTTGGCCCAGAAAAAAACTCACTACACACTGATTCATTTGCCTGTCACCATAACCATTATTGCTTGTCTCATTTTCGGTTCTTATAAGTGTACTTCTAATAGCACATGATCTCACTCATCTAGGGGAAATAATGAACAACATAGACTGATGAACAAGAACAGACCCAGAAACAAGGAGGCATGGATCAGACTATCGGGCCTCAGGGGGAGGGTAGGGAAGGGTGGGGGTAAAGGGGGAGACCAACCAAAGGACTTGCGTGCAGGCATATGAGCCTAACCAGCGGTTAAGGACAACAGGGGGGTGGGGGCATGTGTGGGGAGGGGTGTGGGATGGGAATGGGGGGACGAGGACAAATATGTGATACCTTCATCAATAAAGAAATTAAAAATAAATAAATAAATAAATAAAAATATATAAAGAATTCCTAGAGCTCAATAATAAATAAGCATGTAACCCAGTATAATAAAGCAAAAATTTGAAGAAACTCTTTACCCACGCACTTATGTAAATGATCAATAAGCATATGAAAAGATCCTCCACATTGCTGGTTCATCAGGACAAAACAAATTAAAATCACAAGATACCATTATATGTCCTTTAAATAGCTAAAATTAAAAAGTTTGAAATACCAACTGTGGGAGAGAATGTGGAACAATGGGAGCTTTCATATATTGCCGTGAGAGTGTAAAATATTACAACCGCCTTGGCAAACTGTTGGCAGTTTCTTAATTAAATAACAACTTTTATCATAATAAACAAAAATTGGAAATAATGCAGAGATCCATCAACAGGAAAACTGATTAATGGTGTCATCCTCACAAAATGGGACACTACTCAGCAATTAATAGTTATAAACTACTGAAGCCTGCATCAGTACAACATGGATCAGTTCCAAGAATAAAAAACTGGACACAAAATTCTATGTGGAAGAAATTGAAGAGTCAAGAAAATTAATCTATACTGATAGATATCACATCAGCAGTTACTCCTGAGTGGGGAGTAGATTAAAGAAAACGGGGAATGAGTAAACTTTTGGGGGTGATTGGAATGTTTAAATCTGAATATGCATTTGTCAAAATTGATTGGAAGGTATATTAAAAATTTTTTCTCATGTGTAAAATATATAAATAATGTATAAATTAGACATAATTATAAAATCAATAATAAAATAATCACTGATTGAAATAAAACAAAGCAAATAAATGGAAAGAATTTTATTTAAAAACCCTCAAGTTATTGACAAAAAGAAAGACTAAGTACAAAGATGTTAAATTTTGTTTTGTTTTTAATTTTTCAATTATAGTTTACATTCAGTATTATTTTGTACTAGAGGCCCGGTGCATGAAATTCGTGCATGGGTAAGGTCCTTAGGCCTGGCCGGCCATCAGGGCCAATCTGTGGGGCAAACAGTATAGTGATCAGGGGCCCCCCTGGCACCCGCCTTGGCCGGCTTGGTGCCGCCCGCTTGCTGGCCCTGCCCCCAAATGCCGCTGGTCTCCTCCCTCTGTGGGAGGTGACCAGCAGGGCCATCAGGGGGCGGCACTAGCCTGCTCACTAGCCGGCCCCACCCCCTGCTGCCACCCACTCACTGGCCAGCCCCACCCCCTACCAGTTGCCTTCCTGTGCAGGACGACCAGCAGGGCCATCAGGGTGCCCCCACTGGCACCCACCTTGGCTGGCCTGGGGCCTGAGGGCTAGGGGCAGCTCCTGCATTGAGCATCTTCTCCCTGGTGGTCAGTGCGTGTCATAGCGACCAGTCATTCCACTGGTCGTTCTGCAATTTGGTCAATTTGCATATTAGGCTTCTTTTATATAGGATTAGTTTGAGGTGTAGAGCATAGCTTAAACAATCATAGTCTTTACAAAGTGTTCTCCTAATATTTCCAGTACCCAACCGGCACCATACCTACTTATTACAATACTAGAGGCTCGGAGCACGAATTCGTGCACTGGTGGGGTCCAGCCAGCCCGCCCCGATGAGCGCTCCCGATCAGGGTGGGGGTGCCTGCTAGGGGGCAAGGCCAGATGGAGTGAGGGGCCATGGTCATTCCAGTTATTCCGGTCGTTCTGCTGTTCAGTCACTGGGCTTTTATTATATAGGATTATTAACTAGATTTCCTATACTACATCCCCATAACTATAATGTAAATTTTCTGGCATATCAGGAAAACTGATTATACATTACAAACTCTTTGGAATTGTGATGTTTCCAACACCAACAACCAATTATCATATTCTCTACACACAAACTTGGGTATCTAGCAACTCAGTTCAATTCTGACACAATCTACCTGAATTAGAGTCATATCCCACAAGTCAAAGGGCTCAGCACCACAAGACTGCCCTCATTAAAGATGCCAATCACAAGTCCTGGGACACCATACTTCTGACTGAACAGCTATAAATCAGGGGTTTGCAGGCCTCCTAAGGTTCAATTATTGCCTAGAATGGCTCACAGAACTCAGGAACATGCTTTACTTATGCTTATTGGATACTAGAGGCCCAGTGCATGAATTCATGCACCAGTGGGGTCCCTTGGCCTGGCCTACGGGATCGGGCCAAAACCAGCTCTCCAACATCCCCTGAGGGGTCCTGGATTGTGAGAGGGTGCAGGCCAGGCCCAGGGACCCCACTGGTGCACGATCGTGGCCAGGGAGGGACGCAGGAGGGTTCCAGGGCATGTCCAGCCCATCTCACTCAGTCCCGATTGGCCAGACCCCAGCAGCAAGCTAACCTACCAGTTGGAGTGTCTGCTCCCTGGTGGTCAGTGCACATCATAGCGAGTGGTTGAGCGGCCTTAGCATATCATTAGCATATTACGCTTTGATTGGTTGAACAGCTGATCGGTCCACCCGACACTTAACATATTTAGCATATTAGGCTTTTATTATATAGGATTATAGAGGATATGGATGAACAGTCAGGTGAAGAGGTACATAGGATGAGGTTCAGAAGAGTGCCCAGCACAGGGGCTTCTATCTGTGGAGTTGAGATGTGCTGCCCACACTGCAGATGAATGTGGTGACATCCTAGAAGGCCTCTAGACCCTCTAGTTTAGGGATTTTTATGGAGATTTCATCACACAGGCATGATTGATTTTTAATCCAATCGCCAACCTCTCTCCACTCCCCTAAGATTGGGAGTGGGGGTTGGGTGAGGCAGAAAGTTCCAGGCTTCTAATTAAGGCCTAGTCATGTGTTTGTTTGTTTGTTTAAGATTTTTAATTGATTTTTAGAGAGAGAGGGGAAGGAAGAAAGAGGGAGAGAGAGGGAAATATCTCTGTGAGAGCTGAACATCGTTTGGCTGCCTACTAGGGATCAAGCCTGCAATCTGGACATGAGCCATGATGGGGATGAACCAGCAACCTTTCATTGTGCAGGACAACACCCAACCAACTGAGCCACACTGGCCAGGACAAGAGTTGGTCTTTATGGTGACCAGCCTAGGGCCCACCAAGCACTGAGGACATGTTCGTCATCCAGGAAATTATAAAGGATTTAGGAAACAGAGACCAAGACCAAAAGGCTCCTATCACTGCTATCACTCAGGAAATTACCAGGGTTTTAGGAGCTATGCCAGGAACTAAGGATGGATATATATATATATATATATATATATATATATATATATATATATTTCTTATTATGCAACAGGAATGAAGAAAAATATTTTAAGACTTACGTAGTTTTAAGATGAACCTAACTAAGGAAGGGAGTAATTTCTCCCTACATTTGCCTAGGATAAATGTAACTGTTACAGGATATATAAATATGATAAAATGGAGTCCAGTATGTGCTGGGAGTGAAGCAAAAAGAAGAGAGTGGACTTCCTAAGAGGAAGCAGTCATGAAATACTTAAAAACTAGGGAAGGATTCAGAAGAACGTTCTCATGGGTAGAAATGAAAAAGGGGGAAATAGAGAATGAGCTCTTGGCAAGGGTTTGCCTTGATCATAGATTTTAGTTACAGTAATGTGTATTCTTGAGCCAAAGATGGATGGTAACTACAGTGGCCCATTCTTTTGATTTACTACTCTATTCTCTAATCTGTATTTAGCACTTTATTAGCTAGAGTCTGGTTTGAAAAAAAGAAACCATGTTTTTACTCACAAACCTACCTCTCATATCTCTTTGTCAACAATCTTCCAGGGGGGATGAGGACAAATATGTGATACCTTAATCAATAAAGACATTTTAAAAATAAATAAATAAATAAAATAATTTCATAAAGATTAAAAAACACACAACAATCTTCCAGTCCCCCCTTATCCTCAGGGGATGCCTGAAACCGAAGATAGTACTGAACCATATTTAGACTATTTTTCCCTAATACATACATATCTATGATAAAGTTTAATTTATAAATTAGGCACAGAAAGGAATTAACAGCAACTAATAATAAAATAGAACAATCTTAACAATATACTATAATAAAAATTATGTGCTTGCTTTTTCTCTCTCAATCTTTCTCAATATAACTTATTGTACGATACTCACCCTTCCTATGATGATGTGAGATGAAAAATTGCCTATGTGGTGACTTAGCATTAGGCTACTATTGCCATTCTGACTGTACATAACAAGCACTCTGCAGCTTCTCTTTGGCATATCCAAATTGCCACCATCACTGCTCTTGCTCTTGGGGCCAATATTAAGTAGAATAAGTGTTATTTAACACACAACACAGTAACAGTCAATCTAATAACAGAGATGGCTACCAATTGACTACCAGGTGGAGAGCGCTTATATAGTGTGGGGACGCCACCCAAGCAAGGGTTGCGTTAACTCTGGGGAGGAACAGCGTGAGATTTCATCACACTACTGGGTAGAATTTGTTTATTTCTGGAATATTTCATTTAGTATTTCTGGACTGTGGTTAACTGAAGGCAATGAATGGCACATACCACAGATAGGAGGGGGAGAAGGGGAACTTCTGTAATTCTAAGTTTTAATGATCAAGGAAAACTGCTAACCACTGCCCTTGACTATATGTAACTAAAGCCAAGTTGACAGTGAAGTGACATACTGTAACATGAGGGACAGTGAGCCCAGTGAGATGAGGATGCACACTTTCTTCCTAATGACCATCAGCCACTCTACTCTGCTGCTTCCATGTCGTTTATCAGGGGAAAAACAGCAGCTGTGCAATGAGCATGTGGAAGATAGGGCACATTTGTTTAAGTATGCAAGATAAAGTGTGCTTATAAGGATTTAGATCATGTGTATATTGTACAATATGTCCCAGTATGAAACTTAAAAACTGGTTTTGGGGGCACGATAGAAGTTGTGACAGCATAGACTATTTAATGTTTAATCTTTCTGAACAGAAGTAAAAGTATGACTGGATTAGATGCCAGGTAGATAAAAAAAAATCAAATATATATATTATGTAATTTGATACAGCCTTACCATGAATATTAGTAGACTTCATGATGCATAAAGAAATATTTTAAGCATTTTCTTTGGCTTTATAACTAATTAGTGAGGAATAATGTGATGGGTAGGTAGAAGAGACATCAGAGAAAAAGACCCTTTTTCCTAAAGGAGAGCAGAGAACTGAAATAATGGGTAACAGGGTTGGAAAATTTGTTTCCTTCAGATCTTGAGATTCTCTCATTCTAAGTCATGAAAGTTCATGGCATATAAAGGTTGTACACTAAAAGCTGTATGTTTTAAAAGGCACTCCATTCTAGCCGGCATGATCATAACTTGTTTTCTTGTCTTTTTCTACCAATAGTGATATAAATTAATATTTAGTTAAAATTTTATCTGGGTCATGTACTGTGTAGTGTGATACTTTTTACAAACATTGTCTCTAGCTTTTAAAAGACCTCTGAAATGTGTATAGCATCATGTTAAATGCCTAGATGAGGAAACTAGGTTCAGAGATGTTGAGCCTTTGTCCAAGGAGCTAGAATAAAGGATGGTGCGAGAATATGACCTTAGATTTGTGAAATTGTCGTCTGTGACCCTTCCATGTGCTGTAGTTGTAGACTCTGTGAGAACAAGTCTAATCCTCTTCATTCTCCCCCAAAGCAACAGGCACGATGCTCTCTACATTGTAGGTGGTCAATGAGCCTTTATTTTTCTGACATGAACTTGGTGAGGCATAGTAGTCATGGGCAACCAAGACTTATGGTTCTAATCGGGGCCCTGCCACCAATTAATTGTAAGACTATATTATCAATTCACTAATAGTATCAATTTCCTCAATTATAAAACGAGGATTTAAAAGTTGTAAGAAGTGACCCTGGCCAGTTTGCTCAGTGGTTAGAGCATGGGCCCGTATATGGAAGGCAGCCAATTGATGTCTCTCCCTCTCCTCCCCGCTCTTGTGCTCTCCCCCACCCCTCCCTTCCAGTCTCTCTAGAAATCAATGGAAAAAATATCCTCAGGTGAGTATTAAAAAAAAAATTGTAAGAATTAAATGATAGCATATAGTATAAATTATTGTACACGTAGTGTAAAGCTACTCTACATTCACTCATAATGCTGTCACCACATCAGCCAGCCCAACACAGCATTTAACCAATCAAGCACATTGGTTCATGCTTTTAGATTTCTCCCATGGAGTACACATTTTTATCCTCTCTTTTTGTATCTGTTCATGGAGTGGCAGCCTCAAGGAATTTTCTCTAACAGTGGTAGGATATAATATAGGGTTTAGGACCTAATCTATTTCTTAGGCCACAACCCAACACATTTTTTGGTCACTAATCTATACTTCTGGTGCGTCTCCCACAGGCAGCAGTATATATCAATGAGTTTAAAACCATCTCATATGGCTCATTTTTTTACTAATACTTCCTAGCTCAGCCCCAACACTATTTGGTTAAGCTTGTCAAAAATATTGAGTTGTCTGGGAAATTTTATGGGATAATGGAAATGTGTTTTCACTCCTTTTGATTCTATTAAAACAGTAAGTGGCTTGCTTGAGCTATAAATTGTATGATACATGGCAGTGCCCAGGGTCCAATTATCATAGTTTATGGGGCTGGTCTGGACAGCATCTCCTGTAACTAGGATGAAAGACACGAGTTGAAGGGCAAAGTGACCTACAGAAAATTTGAATTTTTGAATTGCTTGTCAAAATGTTCCAAATAGTAAGGCTGTGTATCTTTTAAGGCAGGCTGAGAATATCCTGAGGGAGAAATGTAACCCATTGTTTAGTGAACATCAAGAAAAGCTTCAAGCTTCCTGATGCAATATTACATGGTGACTTTAAATTTTCTTCAGGGAAAATGGCTAGAGGATTAACTGCTTCTCGAAAATATCCTTCTCTTTTATGCTTTGCTATCTTTCTCGAAGCCTAAGCACTTACATGCTTGACTGTGATAGTAAATATACAGTAGCAGGATTTTATCTAACTGTTAATATTTGAGGCTTGAAACTCTGTTGGTAATACTGTGCATGTCCTGGAACACCAGTGTTTAAGTTAAAAGATAATAAATTTGAAAAAACATGGACATGATGTTAGGAACACAGAGAATGGGTTTACATTTTTTTCTGCACTGAAAGGTCCCTACACTTGCCTTTATATCTTTAAACAAGATTGTGCTTTTTATCGAATAGGTCAGGAGGTCAACTGTTTCCATCTTTGTCCAAGTATTGTGTTTATTTGATTGTCCAGGAGACATATTTTCTTTGGCTACTAACCTCATTTATTTTTAAAGATAGAAACCCACACCTGAAAACTATATGCTCATGTTGACCAATGTCACCCCAATAAATTTATTTTTTTTAAAAAAGATGCTAGATTTTTATTTATTTCTTTCTAATACCTTAAGATCCATATTATATGGTCATGCAGCCTTGGTGGATACAATGATTAAATTATTTGTCTCCATACTATAAACTTTGTTAACTACTGTTGAAGAAAACTGGATGCCAAGCTAGCTAAAACAAATAATATTAAACAAAATATAAACCACATAAGTATGATTTATTCAGACTTTCTCAGGCAGGGGTCAAATATCAAGTGTGATTGTGGGTGTGGCATATGAATGAAGAATGAAATGGGTTCCTGTGATGCCATAAGTAGCTGTGGAAGCTGGGGAACTGGAGAGCGCAGGACCTGTCCAATAGTATGAGAAATATGTAAACAAACTACTCTGCCAGCCACACACATACATGATCAGGGAAAACACTCTGCTAGCCATACAGAAACCATGGATAAGCTGAGAGATGCAGTAGGGCTAGAATGAAGGAACTCTCAGTCTCTATGTGGGAGGGGGTGCTGACATGAGCACAACCGATCACAGCCAGCACTGACCATGGCTTCACTGAGAGCTCTAGGCCGTGAGGAAGGAATGCAGTTCTGCTCTAATTAAATAAGGCATGAGGGGCTTAAATGGAACAATCCAGTTGACCCTTGAACAGCGCAGGGGAGATGGGGTTGGAGCACCTGCCTGTTGTGCAGTCTAAAATCCACTTATAACTTAAGGGCCCTATGCATTCCAGATTTCCAACTGTCAGTAGACCCTTGCATAAGGCGGGTTTGAATCGCAGGGATCCACTGAACTCAGTGAATCAATTGAACTGAGTAAGTCCATTGAAAAAAAATGATCATATAAGTACAACTATACAATTCAAACTCGCGTTGTTTAGGGTCAATTGTATGTAATTAGTGGTTGGTTAAAATCTGTTTGCTAAGTTTCTATAGAAACATCAGTACAAGTCAGTGCTTCTTTTTTCCATCATAGGCAAGATGTAGCACAGTGCTATTAGTGTCAAGACCACAGGCTCTACAGCTGTGTTGTTTGGGATCAAAGACCCCTTCTCCTCTGCATGAGCTATGACAACATAGGCATCTTAGAGTTCTCTACCCTCAGTTTCACATCTGTAAAATATCCTATATAATAAAGAGCTAATATGCTAATTAGACCGGACAGCGGAACGACCATCCGGAATGACCAGTGGGTGGGGTTGCGGGGCCAGGAGGCAGCTGGGGCCATGGGGCAGCCGGGGCTGCAAGGGCCGAGCCACTTGCATGAATTTTGTGCATCGGGCCTCTAGTGGGTAATAATAGTATCTACTTCCATGGTTGGTTTAAAGATAAAATGACAATATACAGGCCTGGCATTACACAAACATTGTAAATACGGTATTATACAAACATTTATCATAAAATGATGTCAAACAACTGATTATGATTAGTTTCAGCCTTTTACTGCATACTAGATAATAATACTAGAAATTCCATTTTCTAGACCTCAGTTAATTAGTGGATAAACACATCTTTTATTGCACATAACGTCATAGATTGTTAGAGCCATTAGGAAACTTAGAGAATACCAGGTTCAACTGCTGACTTCATAAATAAAAGGTCTTACATCCAGGTAGTAGAAATAACTTGTTTCTAATCATACTGCTTATAACAAGAAATGAATTACAATACATGTCTCCTCTGAATACCAGGCCCAAAGATTTTCCTGGGACACTCTGCTGTGTATACAAAATTAAACTTGCTAATTTGTCCCTGACATTGTTGATTAGTGTAGTGAGCTAGAAATTGTTGCTATGGTTTCAGTGAAACTAGCTCATAGACAGAGATCTACCACAGGTGTGGAAGGCTGGAGAAAGATTTTGGAATCTGCCTCGTGTCAAGGCCACTATTTTCTCCTGTTGCCTAAGCTGATACATTGATCTGCTGTGGAAGTAGGTGCCATTAGATGTGATCCTTTCAGATGCCGAGTGCTGTCAGAGCAGAGGGTGAAGGTCCCCTATAACACGATCATGAGGAAAGTGATCTCCCGAGCTTGATATGCAGTAGGAAACACACTCTCTTCCTGAAGCAGAAGGAAATATGTGTGATTGCAATCAAGCTTTTAATAAGGCACAACTTACATGGCAGGAGAAGTAGTAATGCAGATCGAAAGAGGAGTAATGCTGTAAGAGAGTGGTTCTCAAAAAAAAAAAAAAATCATCCGGGAGATTTTTAAAACTACAAATTCTCAAAATCCACTCCAGAGATTATGATGAATATACTCTGGGGCTATACCAAAAACGAAGGTATTTTTTAAACATCCTGGTTGACTCTAATGTGAAACCAAGAGTTAAGAACCATAAACCTAAAAGTAATTTTCTCACTGAGCCTCTTCTGGAATGGCCCCTTCTCTCCTTAACATCCTTTTATTCAAATAACCTCCACCTTGAAAATTGAAAATTGTCATTATATGTATCATTTCCATTCATCCCTTCTTTCATTATCTTGAATATTAATTAAATATTCTGATGCATCTAACATGAAATTAGGTGTTGAGATTATAGCAATGAGCTTTAAGGGGAAAAAAGACCATCCGGCCGGTGTGGCTCAGTATTTGAACGTCGACCCACGCACCAAGAGGTCACTGGTTCGATTCCCTGTCAGGGCGCATGTCTGGGCATGCAGGAGGCAGCAGATATATGATGTTCCTCTCTCGTTGGTTGAAGTTTCTCTCTATCCCTACCCCTTTCTCTCTCTAAAATGTAATAAAAACATTTTTTTTAAAAAAGAAAGAAAGGAAAGGCCTTGCTTTTACCACTGGCACTGACTGGATCTCCATAAATTTTCAGTTTAAATCAAAGTAAATGAATAAAGAAAAATGGGGAAAGTGCTATTTGTAGATAACATGATCTTATATAGAGACAATCCTAAAAAATCCACCAAAAAACTACTAGAATTAATCAGCAAAGTTGTAGGATAAAGATCAACATGTGAAATTGGTTTTGCTTCTGTACAATTTGAAAAGAAAATTAATAAATCAATTCCATTTTCAGTAGCACCCAAAAGGATAAAATAATTAAGAATAAATTAAACCAAGGAGATGAAGGATTTGTACCTTGAAAACTATAAACCATTGCTGAAAGTCATTAAAGAAGATCTGTAAATAAAAAGATATCCCATGTTCATGGATTGAAACACAATATTGTTGAGATGGTAATACCACCTTCAAATAATCTAGATGTATAATTCCTATCAAAATTCCAATGATGCCTCTCTTTTTATTTTTTGCTGACATGGAAAATCCAATCTTGAAACTTATGTGTAATTCAAAGGAGCCTTACATAGCCAAAACAATATTAAAAAGATATCAAAGTTACAGATTATTTTGCCCTGGCCCTCGTAATGTATATTATTTTATACATTCCTTCTATTCCCTCTCACCTGTAAATGGTAAAAGAACCCTTGTTTTGTAACTGAGCTGCAGGACCCTGGATCTCATGCCTCTCTTATTAGACATAAATAAATAATTGATAAAATTTAAGAATTTATTGAGTATATGCAGTATAATACCTATGAGCAAACACGGTAAAGTCAAAGCAAAGCTGCACATATTAGTAAGTTGAATTGGCAAACACCTGTGGCGTGAGATTTTTAATATATCTAAAACACTGCTATGCCTGAAATTCAATTTGCAATCTCACATAAATATTATGAGGGAAGATTCAGGAATTGCATTTTTTAAGAGGAAAATATTCCAGAATAGGAAACAAATTAAGCCGGTAATAATTTTATTTATTTCACACAGTAAGATTTCTTTCCTCCATGCAGCTGAGATCAGTTAAATTAAGACAATAGTCATTCATCTGAAGCTTTTGACATGAATAATAGTGAGTAAATGTTATCAGGACATGTACTAGGAGTGGAATAGGGAATATCTCATCAACTACAAACTATAGGAAATTTCTAGCCATTCAGAAAAGAAAGAAGTGGCCAGAAGAGATGTAACCACAAAGACAGGAACAGAATTCTCTCTTCTCCATCAAAATTTTTCAAAGCCTAACTCTTAAGTACCTAGGGAAGAAGTCAGTAATGGATTTTCATATTATAGAAATGACTCTAAGCAGTAGTTACTGAGTGCTATGTAATTCTGCATGGTCTTTCTGAATAGAAAAGATGCCAGAAAAGCAAAGTATAGAGGAATCCTTGAAGCTAGGGCACAAGAATCCTGAGGCTCTATCTTGACAATTTGGATCTATTTTACATTTTGTGTCCCTTAGTTTCTTTTAAATAATGGATTTCATCACATATTTGATAGAATGATTATTAATAAGTAGATAATGAATGGATGGACAGATAGAAAGATGGATAATATATAGGTACAAAGAATAGTCCTTGATTCCTGTGGTGATCTTATCCCTATGCTTTGATTCAGTCTTGTCTTGTTTCTCTTTCCTCAGGGATGGACCCACAGTGAGTTGCTTTGAGCAACAAAGCATTATTTAAGAGTGATCTCTGAGTATGTCTTGTAGAAGTGCAATTAATATTATAGAGTCTGTTTCTAGCCCTTACACTATCTTGTTTCTAATACAACTTTTCTCTTTATTTACCTTGAAAAATTCAGTCATATAATGCTCTTCTTTTTAATATATTTTATTGATTTTTTACAGAGAGGAAGAGAGAGGGATAGAGAGTTAGAAACATCGATCAGCTGCCTCCTGCACACCCCCTACTGGGGATGTGCCTGCAACCAAGGTACATGCCCTTGACCGGAATCGAATCTGGGACCTTTCAGTCCGCAGACCGACGCTCTATCCACTGAGCCAAACCAGTTTCGACATATATAATGCTCTTCTAATTGTCTTTCCAAACTCAATAGCCCTATTTAATGAGAGCAAAAATTTTTTAAATAAGTAAGTTATGATAAAAGCAATGATTTATGAAAGGAATTAATGTTAACATCAAGAACGAGAACAAATATACGTGATAAGGGTAAAATGAACTGTAAGAGCCAAAGTTTCCAATCAGTAAAACTTTTTAATTATCTTCTTCAACATTGAACAAAAAGTAATGTTTAAATATTTAAGTACTTATACTTTTCTTTTTTTTAATATTCCCTTATTCAGAAATCAGAGGTAAATCTTATACCCACTCTGTGAAAAATTGACCTCAGTGTCAATAAATTTTCTACATTTTCTCGTTTGCTTTACCTGCTAGGGAAATTCCCAAAATGAGGAATTAAAATAGATATTCAGAGACCACTGTGGTTATTTGATTCATCATCTTGTCACCAGAGTAAAATTCACATAATTTAATTCCCCGCCCTCCTGTCTCTGTATTTTCTCTGCTACCTGTCACAGGAGGGCAATGTGGATGCATATTAATGAGACCAGGCTAGGCAGCCACCCAAAGCATTTTTCACAGCCTGAAAAGTGTCTCAATGATATTTACAAAAGTCTCTGAGAGAACAGTTGCATAAGCAGTTGTCAACCTTAAGAGAGTTTAGGAGACAAAAAATAGAGGCAAGGTGAGATGTAGAGGTAGAACTAAAAAACATAGCAAAAGGTATCTATTTTTGCTCTTAGTCTAAAGTCATATGATATAATGTAAGCTTTGCAAGACTGGTATATTTATAAGGAAATGTCCTTGATCCATACAGAATTTTATTCTGTCATTGAATATCAATAAGAGAAAAAATTAAGTGAAGATATTGATTTAGGATTGGAAGAATCTATTTATGAAGCACTTTCCATCAAACACTTTATGTTATTAATTGAGACATACTTAAGAATAAATGAGATACATGAGAGCTGATATGTCATGTATCACAAGATCAATAAAGAATGCTCCCTTTCCCAAAAACTCTCTGAGGTTTTCTAATTTTTATTGGAAATGATATCTTTTAAATCAATGTAGCATAATAAGTTCAAGTGTGAAACTTTCTGTATCTAGGCAGTTTGTAATAAGAAATATGATGATTAATAAATGTGGTTAATAAATTACTTTTTAATGTGCTCACATTTATTCTCTTTTGGACTAAAATAAAGAAGGGATAATTATAAAATTTATGGGTGCCCTGAGCATGGAGAGACTGATATGACTTTTTGAAAACCCAAAGTTCAAAATTATGTCATTTATCCATAATGCTGGATAAAAACCAAAATGATGACATTGAAATTATAAAGAAAAGGTCTGCATTTACATATATGTATATAAATGTATATATATATATTTAAATATATACATATTTCTTTCATAAGTCATCTTTTTTTTTAATCCTCACCCAAGGATATGTTTTTATTGATTTTTTTGAGGGGTAGAGAGAGAGAGAGAGAGAATGAGAGAGAGAGAAATGTCAATCAGTTGCCTCCTGTATGCACCCTGACCAGAGATTGAACCCGAATCCTAGGTATGTGCCCAAAAGGAATCCAACCCACAACCTTTTCATGTATGGGAGGATGCGTCAATCAACTAAACCACCCAGCCAGGGCCATAAGATATTATTTTAATTCCCTACTCAACTTGATTATAACCTAATCTCAGCAGAGTACCTTATAAGCACATTCAACCTCAGTTGTAAATAAAGAGTTGCTGGTTAAATGGAAATAGTCCCTATGTGTTTTGCATTTGACAGATGGTGACTAAGTTATTAACTAAGGAATTAAAGCACTAGGTCAACAGCAATCATTATTTTTGTGTGGGGGGAGACCTTTACAAAGACCCACTAGTAATTCTGCACATGAGGCTGGATAACTCACCTCTCAGTAGGTAATCTTTCTTTCAAAACTGCTTCTTATCCAAGGTTACATATCTTAATGAGGAAAGCCATCTATATATATAAAAAGCCAGTGACCAGAAAGCCGGAAGGACCAGAACGACCGGTCACCATGACGCCCACTGTGGCCAGTGAACCGGCCAGATCAGGGGGTGGGGCCTGCAGCCAAACTCTTGCAGCCCCTCCCCCTGGCCAGCCCCTCCCCTGATTGGCCTCTCCCACCCCAAGCGAGGGTGGGGCAGCTGGCCAACCACTCATGGCTCCTCCCCCAGGCCACTGATCCCCGATTGGCCCCCCCATCCCATTTGGGGGTGGGTCTGGCCGGCCCAGTCAGCCCACCACCCAAAGACCCTCCCCACAGCCGGCCTCACCCCCTATCAGCCCCCACCACCCCAAACTCCGAGCAGCCCACAGCTCCTCTCCATAGCCAGCCTGGCGGACAGGCCAGCTGGCCAACCTCCCACCATCTCCTCCTCTCGACAGGCCTGGCCCCAATCTGACCCGATTGAGGCCAGGCCAGCCAGACCCCACCCATGCACAAATTCGTGCACTGGGCCTCTAGTAATTTGTATAATTGTGCAAGTCAGTAATGTTGCATTTAACCCTGATCACCCCTAGTTTCTCACCATCATAGCTAATAGTTTTTCACGTGTTATTAATATCACCTTCTAAATATCTCTCAAAACTGCCTTCTTATCTTAATAACTCCACCCTCAGTTTCACCTACCTTCAGCCTTTGCTTGGATCAGTCTAATAGTTAGCTAATAATGGCTTTCACCACCTTGATTCTTGCTTCATTTTAATTCATTCTTCACCTGGCAAAGAGTGATATTTTAAAAAATAAAGATATTATTACTCACTCACTCTCCCTAATTCATTTTCTTCTTCAACCCCTAAAACTTCTTGCAACTTTTAGAATACCATACTCTCTCTTTTCATTTGTCCTTTTGTCCATCTGCCTAGAATATTCTGTTCAATCCACTTTTCCTACTAATTCTTATTCAGCTGTCAGCTCTCAACTCACATGGCTTTTTCTTAAAATAGACTTCCTGGATGTTCCATAATGAGTCAGGTCCCTTCATAGGATTTCATAATACCTCATAATTTTTTCAACATAATGTGCTTGACTTCCTAAGCATGTTTGTTTGTCCCCCATATCTGCTTCACCTTCTCTCTGTTCTATAGGCTCCACAAAGACAGATACTATATGTGTTTTTATGATTCACTGCATAGCACAGCCTTCCATAATATGGGTAGGCCTCATCTTATCAGTTGCATGCCTGCATAGAATAACACCAATCTCTCCAAATAAGAGGGAATTTTTTAGCCGAACCAGTGTGGCTCAAGGGTTGAGCATCGACCCATGAACCAGGAGGTCACAATTCGATTCCAAGTCAGGACACATGCCTGGATTGCAGGTTCAATTCCCAGTAGGGAGTAGGCAGGAGGTAGCCAATCAATGATTCTTTCTCATCATTGATGTGTCTATCTCTCTCTCCCTCTCTCTGAAATCAATAAAAACATATTTTCAAAAAACAAAGAGAGAGAGAATTTTTTAGCAGACTGCCTTGTGACTTCATCTGCACCACTAGCTGTCCTGAGTTTCCCATCTGTAAATTTTGAACTTGCTAACTTCCATAATCATGTGAGCCAATTTTTTTATAATAAAGTAAGTGTACTGTGCCATTGTGACATTTTTTTAAATTAATAAAACTATTGTTATAATTATAATCTGTATGTCTCTTTACATACAAACAAATATATAGATAGATGATAGGTAGGTAGGTAGGTAGGTAGGTAGATAGATAGATGATAGATAGACATTCTATTGGTTCTGGTTTTCTGGAGAACTCTGATATACTGAACATTAATGGTTGTGGGACTATTCACACTTTAGATTCAAGTACACAAACTTGTTGAATGTAAAGGAATGAAAAAAGATCCACTATAAAATATTAACCATAATAGTCCTAAACTGACTTTACTAATATGAGTCACAATTTACTTGAATTTTAAAAAATGTTAACAAAAAGAAAGAGGTACGTTTTATAATGAAAACAATAGTAAAATCTTTAGGAAGATAAAGCAATTCCAAATAAAAACACACCTAAAAACAAAGCACAAAATCCATAAAGCAATAAATTAAAAGAATTAAGTGGAGGAGATAATATAACAAACAAGTTGGAGACTTCAATAGCTCATTCTCAATAATTGATTGAATAGTTAAACAGAAAAGCAGTAATGATAAGAAGAATGAATAAGACTAACAGTTACACTAACTTACATCTATAGAACACTCCACTGTGGTACCAGGGAATAATTCATTACAAGTAAATGTGGAACATTCACCAGGTTAGAATATAAACTAGTCCATAGAAAAGTCCAATACATTTCAATATATTTATAAGAACTGGAATCATACAAAACGTATTTTCTGAGCGAAGTGACATTATACTGGAATTAGAATAAAATTAGAAAGTATTTGGTAACCAGTTAACACACTTATAGAGAGCCCATTGGTCAAACAGTAAATCACAATGTATATTTTTAAATATTTTAACTTAATGAAAAAGCAAATGCAACATATCAAAATTTAGAGTATTAATCTAAAGCAGTGTTATAGGGAAATAAGCTATAAATATATAAAAATATATAAATTCCTATATTAGAAAAGATGAAAGATATAAAAATTAATAACTTAATCTTCCACATTAGGAAACTGGGTTGGGGTGGGGAGGGAGGAACAAGCTAAACCAAAAGTAACCCGAGTAAGAAAATAGTGAAGATTAGGATGAAAACCAATGGACTAGAAAACAGAAAAACAATAGAGAAAACCAATGCAACCCAAAGTGGATTCTTTGAAAAGAATAATAATATTGACCTTTAGTTAGTTTGTAAAAAAAAAAAAGAGGGAGAGAGTGAAAAAAATCAAATTACTAAAATTAAGAATAACGGATTACTACTGACCTTTGAGAAATAAAAAGAATTATAAAGTGATACTATATATATATAGCTTAGATTAATTAGAAAAATTCCTAGAAAGAAAGTAATTACTGGAGCTGAATCAAAAAGAAATGGAACTTCTGAAAGAAAAATAACAAATTGAATTACTAATTTAAAAGTTTCCAAGATAAAAAGCCTAGGCCTGGATGGTTGCCCTGACAAATACATCATTTATGGAAAAAATAATGCTGGTACTATAAAATCTCCTCTAAATTTTGTGTAGGCAGAGAACAATTCCCAACTCGTTATTTAATAAAAAACCATCAGATGAAGATACAATAAGAATAGAAAACTACAGGCCAATATCCCTTATGACTACAGACAGAAAGTTCTTAACAAAATACAACTTCCAACAACATATAAAAAAGAAACACCATGAGCAAGTACAATTTAAAGAACAAAATCATGTAGTCATATCAATAGATACAGATGAGGTTTGACAAACCTCATCTATTCATAATTAAAAACAAAACAAAACAGAAAACTCTTAACAAACCAGAATAGAAAAGTGCTTAGTCAACCTGATAAAAGAGTATCTATGAAAAATTGATTAATGCCAAAAGCCTGAATGCACTCTCAATACTCAAAAGTTAGAAGACAACTCAATTAAAATCATTAAAAATATTCTCACAAAAGAAGTATATGCTTGTGCATATGTATCTGTGTGTGTGTGTGTGTGTGTGTCTGTCTGCATGGCTAATAAATGTACAAAAATAGGCCCAACATCAGTGGTCATTAGAAAAATGCAAATCAAAACCATATGGAATACTATTTCATATCCATTTCAATGTGTATAATAAAAAAAGACAACAGTAATTGTTGAAATGAATGAGCTTCAAAAATATATTCTAAGTGAAAGAAGCCATACACAAAAGACGACATATCATACGAATTAATTTAAATAAAATATACAGAAAGGGCAGACCCATATGAACTGAAAGCAGATGAGGTTTGCCTGGAGAGAACAGGGATTGATTGCATAGGGAATATTTTAAGAGTTATGGCCCTAGCTGGTTTTGCTCAGTGGATAGAGCATCAGCCTGCAGACAGATGGGTCCCGGGTTCGATTCTGGTCAAGGGCACATGCCCAGGTTGCAGGCTGGATCCCCAGTGTGGGGCATGCAGGAGGCAGCCGATCAATGATTCTCCCTCATCATTGATGTTTCTATCTCTCTCTCTCTCTCTCCCATCCTCTGTGAAATCAATAAAAAACATTTTTTAAAAAAGGATTATGAAAATGTTCTAAAACTGGATTGTAATGGTGGTTGTCCAACTATAAAATTTACTAAATATCATTGAATCATATATCAAAATAGTTGAATATTATAATATACTAGTAGCCCATTTGCACGAAGATTCGTGCAATAGACCTTCATTCACCTGGCTGCCTGCACCAGTTTTCTGCCGGCACCAGGGACCCAGGCCTTGACTGTGGCCACCGCCTTCTGCCTTTTTCAGGGTCAGGGCTTGGCCCCGGGTGGTGGCCTTGGGCTCGGCCGCACCCAGCGTCCCTGCTACCGATCACAGGAGCCGACCCCCAGTGGTTTCCTGCGATCTGTGCAGGCTCCCCGCTGGTGCCCAAGGCCCGGAAAGCCTCGGCCCCCGGAACCCCCGGGAGGGGCGGGAGGGGCCGGGCCAAGCCCCCCCAGGTGGCCAATCGCCTCCGGGACCCCCGGGAGGGGCGGGAGGGGCCCGGCCACGCCCCCATAGGTGGCCGATTGCCCCAGGCACCCCCGGGAGCGGCGGCATGGGCCCGGCCACGCCCCCCCGGGGTGCCGATCGCCCCAGGCACCCTGGAGAGCGGCGGCATGGGCCCGGCCACGCCCCCCAGGGTGCCGATGGCCCCAGGCACCCCCGGGAGCGGCAGCATGGGTCCAGCCACGCCCCCCGGGGTGCTGATTGCCCCAGGAACACCGGGGAGCGGTGGCATGGGCCGGCCACGCCCCCCGGGGTGCCGATCGCCCCAGGAACACCGGGGAGCGGCAGCATGGGTCCAGCCACACCCCCCGGGGTGCCGATCGCCCCAGGAACACCGGGGAGTGGGGGCATGGGCCCGGCCACGCCCCCAGGGTGCCGATCGCCCCAGGCACCCCGGGGAGTGGAGGCATGGGCCCGGCCACGCCCCCCCTGGGGTGCTGATGGGCCCGGCCACGTACCCCGGGGTGCCGATGGCCCCAGGCACCCCCGGGAGCGGCGACATGGGCCCGGCCACGCCCCCGGGGTGCCGATCGCCCCAGGCACCCCGGGGAGTGGCGGCATGGGCCCAGCCACGCCCCCCCGGGGTGCCGATGGGCCCGGCCACGTCCCCCGGGGTGCCGATCGCCCCAGGCACCCCGGGGAGCGGCGGCATGGGCCCGGACACGCCCCCCCGGGGTGCCGATCGCCCCAGGCACCCCCGGGAGCGGCGGCATGGGCACCGCCATCTTGATCTTCTCAACGGCCGGATATGCCACCTGGAGTCCCGCCCCCAGCCTCCCGCCGGCCCAATCGTGGGCATAGCGGAGGTGCGGTCAATTTGCATGTTTCTCTATTATAAGGTAAGATGTTATACTTTAGTAAAGCTGTTTTTAAAAACAGTAAAAGAAAGCTCACTATTACAGTAAGAACCAAGAAGAGTATCTATGTTTTTCAACAATCAAAACCCATCTGTTCATATATATAGCACAATAAAAATATTCAATCATATATAATATGTGTGAACAATTTCATAATTCCTTAATGAATATTTGTAAAGAGTATTTTTTCTCTTCTATAGACATATATATATACACTGTATTTTTTTCTGTTTTATAGACATATGTACACTGTATTTTCTAAATCTCTACCCCAGATTTAGAAGTTAAGTACATACATTTATTCTCTGTTCTTTAAGACATTTCCCAGAATAGCAAGCATTAAAATACCAACAAAATACTTACAACTGAGGAAACCTTCCCGATTCTTAGCTACTATAGGTGATAGAATGAGTCAGAAACATAGGAGAAAGTGGTGTCCCGCTTTTTCTGGTAACGGATGGAACTGGACTCAGGCTTGCTTTGCCACATGCCCTTTCCTGCCTTTTTCTATCTGGGTAAACTCTCTTGAGTAAACAAAACTTTCCGGATATTTTGTGAAAATGGCCTCTCGGAGGCTGGTGCATTGAATCCCCAGCAATGAGCGTGAAGAGCTCAGCTGAGTCTAGGTACCGCCGTGCCACACCTGCTGGAAGAGGTTCCCTTTTGTCAGGTCAGCAATTTTCCGTTCTCCAGAGAGGCAGCTACTCTTACCCTCCGATTTCAGGACCAGACTCATAATTTACAGCACCCACTGAAAAATAAAAATGCTAAGCTCCTTGTTCACAGATTACTAAGAATTTCAAAACAGTGAGAGCAGAGCATTAAACTAAAGCATAGTAACCTCTATTTTGTAAAAACCGCTGTTTGAAATTTCCACTAGACATAGACAGTCCTTTGTTCTGTGAATTAATTCTGCTATTACTGGGCACGCTTGCTCTAATGATAGGGAAAATTAGCTCAACTGTCTGACCTTACAAGCCGCTCCGCTGCCGTCCCTAGCTACCCCCATACCAGGTGTCTTTTAGTTATCTGTACTCAAGGCTAGTGAACTGTGTTGTACTCAAGGCTACAGGCTTCCTGCGAGATATCTACTAAGCATACATAGGGCTCTTTCGAAAACTTGCAAAAGGGACCGGAAGCCCCATATTTAGGAGACAAAGACATTAGAAAAGTATAAAGGGAAAACTTCCTCCATGTTGCTTTGCTCAGACTCTGGAAACAATATTCCTCTGAGCCCGCTAGTGTAATAAAGACTCCTAATTAATTTGGCTTATTAAGGTGTCTTATGTTCAGCTCGCTGATTTACAATATAACAAAAACACGTGTAGGCCCTTTTGAGTAAGGGGCCTCGTGTGATTACACAGGGCACAAGTCCGTGAAGCCTGCTCTGCTTTCAAACATGCTACCACTCCTTTGTGATGGCATATGTTCCTTTTAGCACTCAAATGATAAAGTTAGCACCATTTCCCTGGTGCTGCAGTTAGAAGAACCTTCTTTTTAAAAAATATATATATACTTTATTGATTTTTTACAGAGAGGAAAGGAGAGGGATAGAGAGTTAGAAATATCAATGAGAGAGAAACATCGATCAGCTGCCTCCTGCACACCCCATACTGGGGATGTGCCCACAACTAAAGTACATGCCCTTGACTGGAATCAGACCCGGGACCCTTCAGTCCGCAGGCCGATGGATGCTCTATCCACTGAGCCAAACCGGTCAGGGCTAGAAGAACCTTCTTAAGCAAGCACTGGGAGTCCCGACTGGAAATGGGTCAGCAATGCCTACCCAATTACTGCCCAGAAGAAAGCTACTTGTCAAAACACTGGGAGATAAATGAGCCTTTGTCACAAGAGTTAAAAATGCTATTTGATGCGAGGCAAATCACTAAAAGAATGCACAGATATTTTCTATGAAAAAGAAACTTGCACCCAGGACTTTAGATTTTTAAGAACACAGACACGTCGTAGTGTCCCTTAAGCTTTTGCAGTGCTTTCATATTTTATGATACACACTTGCAGTAACTTTCACACTTTAGACAAATTTTAATTGATGCCATTTCTTAGTCTCAGATCCTTCAGCCATTCGAGCAGGATGAGAACATGACCAGAATTTTAAAAGCACAGATAGGGACTGGGTTTTGCTAAGTTCATTCCCTTTGAGGAAGCTCTGAGGAGCAGTCAGAAGACATGCGCACATTTCACAGTTGAGAGATTCCTATTTACTTCTCTCTAGCCATTTAGCCAGCACCAATTTCACTTGTTTCAGTTCAGCCAAAGCATTCTCTATATTTGTGTTTATGAACTCCTTACAATGTTTTTAATTTCATTCTGCTGTTGTTCTCTATTCTGTGTGGAATATTGATAATGTCTGAAAATTTTCTCAGCTTTTCTTAGGTCCTGGGAATTTTCTGGTACTTGGGGAATGCCATTCAGAGGAATATATTTGGGTTTCCAGGGTGTTTTGTAAGATTGTATTGGCAAAGTTACCAAGGGGATACAAACTTTGTACCTGACTGCTCTGATCTAATGTGTGATGTTTAGGACATCAGCTCTCAACTCGTCTTGTCATGCAATGTTTTCCACCCTGAATCATCTTTCTTTTTCAAAAACCAACTTTAAGAAATACTTTTACCCTCTATTTTCTGCTTCGGCACTTAACTAGTTTTTATGAAAGATTTCTAGAAATGGGAACTGTTAGCATGTTTTAAGACCAAGATGTTCCTTCTTATTTCATAACTAGAGGCCTGGTGCACAAAATTTCGTGCACGGGAGGGGGGTGTCCCTCAGCCTGGCCTGCGCCCTCTTGCAATTCAGAACCTCTCGCTCTTAACAGCCCGCCTGCTTGCTCCTAACCACCCACCTGCTCGCTCCTTACCACCCACCTGCTTGCCCCTTATTGCTTGGCTGGCCTCTCCTTAGTGCTGCCTCGGAGGCAGGAAAGGCTCCCATCACCACCGCTGTGCTCACTAGCCATGAGCTCAGCTTCTGGCTGAGCAGCGTTCCTGCTGTGGGAGCGCACTGACCACCAGGGGGCAGCTCCTGCATTGAGCATCTGCTCCCTGGTGGTCAGTGCGTGTCATAGTGACTGGTGGTGCCATTCAGTTGATTTGTATATTAGGGTTTGATATAGATAGATTTACTCAAACATATTTTCCTCCCTCAAACTGACATTGTACCTGTACCTCTAGTCAATTTTTAAAGTAGATTTTTATTTGAATAATTGTAGATTCATGTGAAGTTTTGAGAAATAATAGAGAGAAATCCCACATATCCTTTACCCAGTTTCCCCCAGTAGTAACATCTTGCAAAACTATAGTACATTACCCAAGGATTGACATTAATATAACCCATGATCTTATTCAAATAGCCCATTTCATTATGTATGTGTGTGTGTTTAGCCCTTTACAATTTTGTCATTGTCTGTTTATCCACCACCACAGCCAAGATACAGAATTGTGTCATCACCATAAGCACCCTCATGTTGGCCTTTTATAACCACACTGAACTTCCCACTACACATGTCTGCCCCCTCCCACCCTTAACTACTGACAACCACTAATCTGTTCTCCATTTCTATAATGTCACTTCAGAAACATAATATAAATAGAATCATGCATTAGGTAACCTTTTGGAATTGGCATAATTCACTCAGCATAATTCCCTAGAGATTCATCCAGGTTGTTGAATGTAACAATAGTTTATTCCTTTTTGTTGCTGAGCAATATTCCATAGTATAGGTGTTCCATAGTTTCTTTAACCATTCACTTGTTGAGGGACATCTGGGCTATTTAAAGATTTTAATATATTTTATTGATTTTTTACAGAGAGGAAGAGAGAGGGATAGAGAGTTAGAAACATCGATGATAGAGAGACATCGATCAGCTGCCTCCTGCACAACCCCCACTGGGGATGTGCCCGCAACCAAGGTACATGCCCCTGACCGGAATCGAACCTGGGACCCTTCAGTCCGCAGGCCGACGCTCTATCCACTGAGCCAAACCGGTTTTGGCTATTTAAAGATTTTATGTTATGAATAAAGCTGCTATGAACATTTGGGTATAGGTTGGTGTGTGAATCTAAGTTTTTACTTCTCTGGGATAAATGACAAAGAATACAATTGCTGGATCATAGGAAAATTGCATGCTTAGTTTTATAAGAAACTGCCAAATTATTTTCCAGGGTAACTGCGCCATTTTACATTCCCACTGGCATCATATAAGTGATAAGTTTCTCCACATCCCTGCCAGTATTTGGTATTACCTTTATTGGTGATTTTATCCAGTCTGATAGATGTGTATTAATATTTCTTTGAAAGGATGAGTTGCATTTCCCTAATTACTTGAACATTTTTCAATGTGCTTATTTGTTATCTCTATATCCTCTTCAGTAAAAGTCCTCTGCATGTCTTCATCCATTTTCTAATTGGATTTTTAATGTTGATTTTTTTTAGTGCATAAATATATATTCTAGGCCTTAGTCCTTTGGTGGCTATTTAATTTGCAAACATTTTTCTCCCAGTCTGTACCTGGTATTTCTATTCTCTCTACAGAGTCTTTCACAGAGCAAAAGTTTGTGCTTTTTTAATTTTGATGAGGTTTAATTTATCCATTTTTTCCTTTTACTTCTATTTTTTTTTATTTTGGTGTCAAAATCTTTGCCTTGGCAACAATACAGAAAAATATTTCTCCTATTTTTAAAATAGTTTAATAGTTAGTGTACATTTAAGTCCATAATCCATTTTTTAAAATATTTTTTTATTGATTTCAGAGAGGAAGAGAGAGATAGAAACATCAATGATGAGAGGGAATCATTGATTGGCTGCCTACTGCATGTTGGACTGAGCCCGAAACCCAGGCATGTGCCCTTGACCAGAATCGAACCTGGGACCCTTCAGTCTGTAGACTGATGCTTTATCCAATGAGCCAAACCAGCCAGGCCAATCCATTTTTAGTTATTTTTCTTCATTATTTTTCTTTCCTATGTATGTCTAATTACTTCAGTACCATTGTTCCGCTATAAATTGCTTTAGCATCTTTGTCAAATATACTGCATATTTGTGTGGGTCTATATATCTGTGTTCTCTATTCTGTCCCATTGATCTATGAGGTCTATTCCTTTGCTAATACCACACTATCTTGATTATTGTCATTGTAAAGTAAGCCTTAATATTGAATAGAGTACTTCCTACCACTTTTTTCTGTCTCTATATTGTTTTACTTGTTCTAGAAAACATCGTGCTTTACCACATAACTTTTTAGTATAAGTTTTTCTACATCTACAAAACACCCATCTGTGCTTTTCTTTGGAATTGCGTTAATCCGATAGCTCAGTTTGAGATAACTGACATCTTTACTATGTTGAGTTTCAATCTCTGAAGACAGTATGCTTCTTCTTTTATTTAGGTCTTTTTGACTTACTGACCAGTGTTCTATAATTGTCAGCATACTAATTCTGTTTATGTTTTTTAAGAGTATAAGTAGTTCCTTTCTTTCGAGCTATGGTGAATGATTCTGTGTTTTTACTTTTGGCACCCCGTCTTTGTAGCTGTTTTTAGTTAAAATACAAAAAGTGTGATTTCTTTTCATGTGTTAATCTTGCAATGTCACTGGCATCACTATTTAGTTCAAGGACTGTTTTTGTAGATTCCTTGGGATTTTATGTGTAGACAATAATGTCATCTGCAAATTGGGACTGTCTTCTTTCTTCTGCAAGCACTTTGTTTTGCTTGCTGATGTTATCACTTATTCCTGGTCTTTAGAGGGAAGTATTCAGTCTTTACGAATTAAGTATGATGGTAGCTATGGCTTTTTGGTACAGGTACTTTATCATGTTTCAAATTAAGATAATTCTCTTCAATTTTTAACTTGCTGAGAGCTTATCATGAATAAGTGATGAATTTGTCTAATGCTTTTTCTGTCCCAAGTGATACATTCATATGACTTTGTTCTTTTGTCTGTTGATACGATGGATTGCTTTTTTTTTTTTCAAATGTTGAAGCAGCCTTGAATACATAGAATAAGTTTCATTTGGTTATGGTGTATAATTATTTTTATACGTTGTGGGTTCTATTTGATAATATTTTGTTGAGGATTTATGTGTCTGTGTTCATAACTATTGACTCATTATTTTCTATTTTTTGTGCTATCTGTGTCTGCTTTGGTGTGCTAAGACATTTCTTGTCTTCTGTTGTCTGAAAGGAGTTTTTTCTTAATTTGTGTTAATTCTATAAGTAGTTGGTATTATTTTCTGGTGAAACCATCAAGGCCTTCATATTTTTCAGGAGAGCTTTTTAATCACTTGTTTAATTTATTTAGTGATTATAGGATTATTCAAATAATCTCTTTCATCTTGGCTGAGTTTGAGTAGTTTGCAATTTTCAAGAAATTAGCCCTTTTTAAGTTTTCAAAATTATGAGTATAAAGTTGTTACCAGTATTAACTTATTAGTATCATTTTAATGACTATGGAATCAGAGTGATGCTCTCTTTTATTCCTGCTATTGGAGATTTGTGGCTTCTGTATTTTTATTCTTGTTAGTCTTGCTAGAAATCTATCAATTTTATAGATTTTTTTCAAAGTACCATGTTTTTATTTAATGACTAGAGGCCCGGTGCACGAAATTTGTGCACGAGGGGGGTGTCCCTCAGCCTAGCCTGCACCCTCTCCAATCTGGGACGCATCGAGGGATGTCCGACTGTCCGCTTAGGCCCGATCCCTCTCACAATCCAGGACTGCTGGCTCCCAACTGCTTGCCTGCCTGCCTTCCTGATTGCCCCTAACCACTTCTGCCTGCCAGCCTGATCACCCCCTAATCACTCCCCTGCCAGCCTGATTGATGCCTAACTGCTCCCTTGCAGCCTGTTTGCTCCTAACTGCCCTCCCCTGCAGGCCTGGTCACCCCTAACTGCCCTCCCCTGCAGGCCTGGTCCCCCACCCAACTGTTCTCCCCTGCAGGCCTGGGTCACCCCCAACTGCCCTCCCCTGCATGCTTGATCACCCCCAACTGCCCTCCCTTGCAGGCCTGGTCCCTCCCAACTGCCCTCCCTTGATGGCCTGATCACTCATAACTGTCCACCCCTGCTGGCCTGATCCCTTCCAACTTCCCTCCCAAGTGGCCATCTTGTGGCGGCCATCTTGTATCCACATGGGGTCAGCCATCTTTGACCACATTGGGGCAGCCATCTTGTGTGTTGGAGTAATGGTCAATTTGCATATTACACTTTTATTAGATAGGATAGAGGCCTGGTGCATGAGTGGGGGCCAGCTGGTTTGCCCTGAAGGGTGTCCCGGATCAGGGTGGGGGTTCCCTTGGGGCATGGGGTGGCCTGGGTGAGGGGCCTATGGTGGTTTGCAGGCCGGCCATGCCCCCCGGCGACCCAAGCAGAAGCCCTGGGATCTGGGATTTATTTATCTTCTATAATTGAAACTTTGTAACCTTGAGTAGAGTCCAGGGCCCACCAGAGTGTGCAGGGAAGCTTGGCTTCCTCCATTGCTAGGGAAACCCAAGCCTCCTGCCCGCTCCGTGGCCACAGCCATTTTGGTTGGGTTAATATGCATACTCGCTCCTGATTGGCTGGTGGGCGTGGCTTGTGGTGTGGCAGAGGTATGGTCAATTTGCATATTACTCTTTTATTAGATAGGATTTTTCTCTATGATTTCTCTGTTTTCAATTATATTGATTTCTGCCCTTATATTTATTATTTCCTTCCTTCTGCTTAATTTGAGCTTATTTTTACTTTTATTTTTCAAGACTCCTGACATAGCAACTTAGGTTATTAATGAGACATTTTGCTCTTTTCTGATGTAAGCATTTGATTTTATAAATTGCCTTCTCAACACTACTTCCCAAATATTTTGATATTTTGAATAATTTAGTGCCTGGGTCTTTATTTGCTTTGAGATTTTCTTGTTGAGTCATGGATTATTTGTGTTTTTAATTTCTAAGTATTTAAAGGTTTTCCTTTTTCTATATATTATTGATTTCTAGTTTGATTCCAATATAGTTAGAGAAATAGTCTGTATTATTTTAATTCTTTTATGTTGTTTTGTTTTCTGACTCAAATATGATCTATTTTGGTGAATGGTCCATAGGGACTTGAAAAAAAAATTATATATTCTGATATTTTGTGTGTGTATAGTGTCCTATTATGTCAATCAGATCCTTTTGATTGTGTTATCTTCGTAGCCTTATTGATGTTCTTTCTAGTTGCTCTATAATGAGGGATTGGAAATCCCAAACTATAATCGTGAATTTCCCTATTACTCCTACATCAGTCTTTGCTTCCTGTACTGTTATTATGCTTTCTTTCCCCTCATACCTAAAGGATAGATTGTTGTATTTTCTCAGTGGATTGATCCCATTATTATGCAATATACTTTTTGTCTCTAATAGTTTTCTTTAATCTGAAGCCTACTTAACTGATATTAATATAGACAATTCTGTTATTTTTAAATTAATGCTAGCATTATCTATCTTTTGCTATTCTTATTTTTAGGCAACCTCTACTATTAAATTTGAAGTGATTTTCTTGTAAATAGCACATAGTTGGATCATGTTTCTTTACCCACTATACCAATATCTTTCTTTAATAGATATATTTAAACCAGTTACATTTCCATAATTATTGATATGCTATAGTATAACTATGCCTTTTTATTACTTGTTTTCTGTTTGTTTCCCACATTTCTTATTCTTCTTTATCTTTTCTCTTACTTCCTGTGGATACTTTAACATTTTTTAGGATTTCTTCTTTTTGTTTACTATTCTTTTTTTTTTTTTACATTTTATTGATTTTTTACAGAGAGGAAGGGAGAGGGATAGAGAGCTAGAAACATCAATGAGAGAGAAACATCGACCAGCTGCCACCTGCACACCCCCTACCAGGGATGTGCCCGCAACCAATGTACATGCCCTTGACCGGAATCGAACCCAGGACCCCTGAGTCCGAAGGCCGACGCTCTATCCACTGAGCCAAACCGGCTTTGGCTATTTAGTATTCTTGTATTACTTTTCAGAGTATCACAATATACATATATGACATCAATATTTTACCACTTTTGCCTTACTTTTAAATATTATTGTCTTGAGTATTAGATGGTATTATGATTTTTGTTTTAGTCATAAGACATAATGTAAATGAGCAAAAGTTAGTCATATATATATACATATATATATATATATTTCTTTTTTTTATGTTGTTCTTTTTCCTTTCTGATGTTCAAGATTTCTTATTTTATCATTTTTTTTCTGTTTGAAAACTTGCTTTAGATAATCTTTAAAGGTAGGACTGCTAACAACAAATTTCTTTAATTGTTTCTAGTTTGGCAATGTCTTTAGTTCCCCTAATTTCTGAAGGATAGTTTTATTGGACATAGAATTTGTTGACAGTTCATTTCAGCTCTTGAAAAATACTACACCACATCTATCTGTTCTCCATGTTTTCAAATGAGAAATTTGCTGTCAATTAAATTGATGTTATTCTATAGATAATGGTTTGTTACTATATGGATGCTTTCAAGATTGTTGGGTTTGTCTTTAGTTTTCAGAAGTTGAATAATAATGTCCTGCTTGGATTTCTTCGGGTTTATCCTGCTTGGGATTTGCTCTGTTTCTTGAATCTGCAGGTTTCTATCTTTTGTCAAATTAGGAAAGTTTTAAACCATATTTTTCAGGTATCTTTTCAACCCCATTTTTATTTTCTTCTTTTGAAATTTTGATGATATGAATGTTGGGTATTTCATTATTGTCCCACAAGTCCCTAAGGCTGTGATACTTATTTTACTTTTCCTCTCTATTGTACATATTGAATACATTTTGTTGTTCTGTTCTCAAAATTATTGATTATGTACTCTGCCATCTCCACTCTGCTATTAAACCCATCAGCAAGTTTTTTTCTGTTGTTTTATTTTTCAGTTCTATAATATGTATCTGGTACCTTTTTATGACTTCCATTTCCTTACTGAGTTATTTTATTTTATTTTCATTTGCTTCAAGATCATTTATAATTGGTTGCTAAATCATATTTATTGGCTGATTGTATTTTCTTAATCAAGTTGTGAATTTCTTGGTTCTTGGTGTGATGGGTTTTTTAAATTTTATCCTGAACATTTTAATATTATATTAAGTATTTCATTTCAGCAGGCAGTCTCCATGTTTAGTACAAAGGTTCTGGCGTACATCTGTGGGCAGTGGCTGTAAGGAAATTTTCAGAACCTTTGCTGTGCTCCTTTTCCTACTTCATTTGTCTTGTGCCAGTGGGGTTTCCACTGTCCTTTGCCTATGCAACCTAAAGCATTGAAAGGAGTTCCTCAGGTTAGATGCCCTGAGGCGGCTAAATGAGGAAAAGAACTCTTTGGCCCTTGGGGGTTATAGAGGTTTAACTGGCTGAGTACTTGTTATAACAGCATTCCCTTTTTCTGTATCCCCCAGCCATTTTGGTCCCTTTTGTTTGGAGATGGGAGTTGAAGGCCTGCCTACAGTGAAGAACAGCACTTCCCCTCTCTAGTTATTATTTGTGGGGTTCCAGATAGATACACCTTAATAGATGCCACTTTGCCCACTACTGTCACCTGGTGGTGTCTCCAGTTTGTTCTGGAGGAGGAATGAGCTTACCTGTGATACCATCTTTGGCACAGTTTGGGATCAGGAGATGCCTGACCGAAGTCACCTTCTTCTGCTGATTGTGGGATGTAACCTGAACTACCTTTATGTTGTTCTTCTCTGTTCTGGGTCACCTTTTACCTTTCAGAGTTCTCCTAACCTTTGTTTGACTTTGTTTTTCATCTTCACAACAAATTTGAGGTAGATATTCTTATTGCCATTGAACACATGAAGAGACCACATTTTCTCAAAGTTATTTGTCCAATAAGTGGAACAAATCCATAATCTAACACCAAAGGTCATAACTATCATCAAAATGCCTAATTTGGAACATTAATGAAACGTATAAACTCATTATATTTATAGATAGATAGATAGATAGATAGATAGATAGATAGATAGATAGATAGATGATAGAATATATATATAAATATTTCAAGGTTAAGAAGTGGTGCTCACAATTTCTAGATATTAATCAATTATTGCTTACATTTTAAATAGATAAGCAAATATTTATCTTTATTGAGGAATAGCCAAGAAGTTCCTTTTGCTTAGAGAACAGAAAAAAAAGTGGGAGAATGATGGGAGTGAGTTATAAAGAAATATATTTTATAATTATTATATTTTAACGTGTACTTGCATTTCACAAACATATTTTAATTCTCAAGCAAAGAGGGAAAGTTAAATCATTGTTATTTTGCAACAGGGGATGAGATAGGGAGAATTTGATCCAAAGCAGAATGAGATTTATGCTAATATTTAAGCTCTGAATTAAGGAATAATTTCTAAATATCTTTCTTGTGTTGAAGCTGGATTTATATTACAGAAAGCAAATTATTTTTGTAAGGGAATAAACCTATGCAATTAGTTTGTTGTATACTGCCCTAGCTTTTATTTATACAGTACTAAAAATATATAAATGTAAATATTTGACCAACTAGATATTTTGGCTTCGTTTTAATATATTTGTTTATATTTTTTGTACTTAACTATATGTAAGAACTTTCTAGTAATTACATTGGCTGTCAGATTAAAAACTCCTGCTAGCTATTTATTGTTCCAAATTATTTTTCAATATCAATGTGACTACATCATCATCTTCAAAATCACCTCCCAATATTTTCCCACATTTTTTCTATTCTCTAAGCAAAAGGAACTTCTTGGCCATTCCTGAGAGAAGACAATGAAGATGCCACTTCCCCACACCTTAACAGGTGTCTCCTTCTGAAGCTACACAACCTCTCCTGTCTATCATGCAGGCATCTAAGTTTAAATCCTAGCGCAATCAGGCTGGGGATGTAATGGACCTACAAAGGAATTAAAAAATAATATATCCTAAAGTGGCTACAGATATTAGTTAATATGTTCCAGTAGGAGGCATAGGAATGTTCCTAGGATTGGGTTTTAATGGTGCTTGATCAAGAGAATTGGGACACAACACTGAATAAACAAGAGTTCATTGACTTAGGGCATTTTATTGGGATACAGGTTTAACATTCTGGCAAAGACCCCAGAGGATGATGCAAACTCAGTGATAGGAGGCCCTAGGAAGTGTGGATAAATCAATGTCCTATTCTGAGTTAAGGGGAAATGCCTGATTTTTCAGAAATATAGATCAAGAAATAGAAAGATTAAAGAAGTGGGGATGCTGAAATGGATATGTAAGACACTCTACGAATATAATCCAGGGAGAGTTTGTAGGAAATACCATTTACCAAGACTATCAGGAATGACTGACGGGTGAGAAGGGCGTCAAGGTCACTAAGCAGTTTAGTGGTGGTTCACCTCTGCAGACCAGAGCTGATGGTAAAAGCGATCAGGCGAGGGCTCATTAATATTCATGGAGGTAAAGCAGCTTTGAACTAATAGAATCCAGGTGGTGGCATTTTACAGCCAGAAAGCAGGAGGACTAAATGATCATAATAACCATCAAGGTCAGAGGGACATTCAAGAAGTCTTGGCCCACATGGTGTTATGAAAATGGTTAGTAGTGCATAATATCCCTAGAGGAAAAATGGACAGAGAGCCAAAAACACTATAGCTTAACATCTATAGCCAGAAAATGACAAGAATGGACAAACAGGAGAGTGAGAGCTGTCGCCTCAAATAAAAGCTATGATCTCTTGCTCAGTTCCCAGACCTGAGCCAATTATCAGATTCAGAAGTTGTCAACTAATAAAGTAGTTGGACAAACTTGTAATACTGTGGCAAATACAAGTTCCCCAGTCTTTGCATTAAAGAACATACAGGCATTTACACTATCCAAATATACTAAAGAACATAAGAAGCAAAATCTGAGTTTTTAGGTTAAATTTCCCACCTTCTAGAGTACATTGCCTGTAGTATACAAGCCACCTCATACCTATTCTGTATGATCAACATGATGTAATGATGTTGTAGTCCCAAATCCTTATGTCATATTCCACAACTATACCAGTAAACTTTTCCCAGATTGCACCTATAGGCATATTGGGAGGGAGAAAGGAGAGCGTCCAGCATAACCAGCTGAATGTGGAGGAAAAAGCTTCAAGTTTAGTTTCCCATGGAGTTAGCTCAGTATGTGGGATGCAAGATGAAAGTAGATGTTGGCTATATTATAACCACATTCAAGGGTAATCTTGCAAGATAGAGTAAAAGACAAAATATTCCCAAATAAGCAGTATACTTGGCCATTCACCTTTTATAGAAGAAGTAGCCTAAAAGAAAAAATAGGTCAATAGTAGATACATACATACATACATACATACATACATACATACATACATACATATCCCTGGGAAGTCATCAATAACCAGGCCTCTGGTTAGGTGCCTGAAAAAAAAAAAAAAAGCACTAGAAGATTAGATTAAAAAGTCTTGAGTATTGTCATGTAGATGTACATATGGGGGTGTGCACAAAGTGTAACAATTTTTGTGTCACAATTTAATACCCACCGGAATGTATGCACTAAATGGATCAGAGGAACTGAACAATCAATTAGTTAGAAAGACTTGACCAGTTGACATTAGCTATTCTTTACCATCGGTCACCATGAAATTGGCACAATATTCACACAAACAGAGTGGGCCTGGTGGAAAAGAGGAGAGATATGCATGGGCCCAGAAATGTGAACTAGCTCACCAAGGCTGAACTAGCTACTGGCCTCTCTGCCTGTTGAAATTGTCAGCAACAGAAACAAACTCTGAGCCCCTGATATGGCACCTTTCTTCATGAAGACTGACCCCTAGCCACTTGGAGAGCAAGTCAACTACACTGGACCTTATATGTTCTGAAAGAGTCAGTGGTTCATCCTCCTAGGGATGGATACTGTTCTGTGCATATATTTGCCTTTCCCGCCCATAGAAATCAGTAACACCATTATCTGAGGAATTTTGTAAGACCAGAATTGCAAACAAAAGAGCATTAAAATAGATCTTCTGCATAGTAAAATGGGTGTCGGAGTGGTTCCATGACCATGGGATGCGTGGTATTATTACATGCTGCAATTCAGTGGCCTCATACGGTACTAAAACAGCATCAATTCATAGTTTTGAAGGACACAACTGAAACCCATGCCATCCTTGAGAATCCAGAATGTGCGTTAAATTGGAAACCTCTATATATGGTCTGTGTTCCCAATAAATAAGTATATTGAAGGAGCGGCCCCAGGTAACCACTTGGCTGCATATGGGTACTTCCTTGACATCATAGCTGGGGATAGACTTATGTGCAACCCCATCCTGAGAAAGCATCTCAGAAATACCTTTCATTTACCTGGCAGCCACTAGAACTAGCCGCAGTGACAGCAGTAGATCAGAGGAATTTAGTCTGGAAAGTAGAGGCAGATTACGAGTACCAGTTGTGACCGCAAGACCAACTATAGCAACAAGAATTGCAGTTCGTCCCATTAACTTCCTTCTTCCAAGTTTCCCCTCAGGAAGCAAGACTCATGAAGACCATGTAGAAACCTCCACATGAGGGTGCATGGAAAAGATCTATATGGTACCAGAGGTAGACTGAAGTAGCCATGAAAATTACCACTCAAATTTCTTACTCAACAGAGAAAAGTAGACTGGTAGCCCCAGCTGCTATCTCCCTAGATCCTTCATAATGGTTGACTTCATAATGACTCACTTCTCTCATGACGCTTTCAGATAATGACTGAGTACAATGGTGGTGCTAGTTCACACCCATTCCTGAAAAACACAGCCATGTCAACTTCTGTTCTCAATCAAATCTCCATGACACAGAAGAAATTTTTGCCTTTCTCTGCAATGAAATGTCATTTGACCAGAGATGATGGATGACACTCAGAGAAATGTTACCTGCAATGTACTTTGGAAATACTATATATTAAACATTCTTTGTGTGAGAAATGCAGACCACAGATAGATATTCTTTCTAAATCTTTGAGGGTCAAGCAATGGTAGGGGATCCATATGAAAACATCTCTAATCATTGCTTATGCCTAAAATTTCATCTTATGAAAATTTCATCAAGAAGGTATTTCTCAGGTAGCTTTTAAATGAAGTGGGGAAATGCTTTCTTTGAGTGTTTGTGTTAGGGTGAATATATCTTAAGTGTTTATAATAAAATGTAACCAAAACAATGGAAATTGCAAGTGGAAAGTGGAGAAAACAACTAAAAGACCTAAAGCTATGGACAAAAGGCAGAGACAAGAGGGGCCAGAGAGGCAGAGGTAAGGATAAGAGACTCCTTTCACGTGGCTATATCAGTGCAAGATACTTCACATTGCATCTTCAAAACCACACTAGAAACTCAGGTATGATTTTTTCCATTTACACTTAAGGAAATAGACTCAATATCCTATCTAATAAAGAGGGAATATGCTAATTGACCCTCACACCATCACAAAGATGGCAGCACCCACAGCCAATAAGGAGAGAATATGCTAACTGACTTCCCTGCCCTCAAAGATGGTGGCAACCACAGCCAACAGGAGGGAATATGCTAATAGACTGCCCTGCCCTCAAAGATGGCAGCGCCCACAGCCTCAAGATGGTGGTGCCCAGTTCCCTCAGCCCCACTGGAGCGGCAGGTGCGTGCCAAGGCCGGGCCCACCCCCAGGCAGCCCTGGCCACTCTGCACGCCTGCCTCCAGAGCCCCCCAGTCCCCTCAGCTTCCCAGCCACCCAGGGCTGGCCTGAGGAGCAGGCAAGCCTCAGATGGCAACTGCTCAGCCACCCAGGGCTGGCCCGAGGCGCAGGCAAGCCTTGGATGGTGGCTGCCCAGCCGCCCAGCGCCGCCCAAGGCTCAGGTAACCAGGGTCAGCCAAGGCTTTCACTGCCGGCAGTGGCAGCAGCAGAGGTGTGATGGGACGTCGCCTTCCCCTGATCGCCGGGTTGCCTCCCACCCCTGAGGGCTCCTAGACTGTGAGAGGGGGCAGGCCAGGCTGAGGGACCCTTCCTCCACTGCATGAATTTTCATGCACTGGGCCTCTAGTGTTTACATAATTTGCTCATTGATGGTGGAATCAATATTAGAATCCAAGTCTGACTTCATTGTTTTGCTATTTCCTGTTGGTCACATTGCTCCCAGTATATTTTATACTGGTGCTGCTCCCTCTATTATTATCACCATTATTTTAATAACAGTAGCTTTATTTTATTCCAAATAAATGCATTTTCCATCTAGAGTAAGATATTTTAACAGCTCCTTCCCTATTTTATGATGTAAAGAAAATTAAGATATCACTTATTGGTAGGAAAATGAGGATATACCTACCATAAGGATATAATGTCATTTAATGAAGAAGCCCAGGATACCCTACATATCCATTTCCTCCACTAGGAAATGAGATGCATTACTAGGACATTATTTGCTTCTTGGAATAGGGTAGGGTTTTAAAACTTTAAATGACTGCTGAGCAATAAAGAACAATTGTAGTTTCTCATTTATTGAGTCTTCTGAGTTTTTCTGAGTTTTTCAGAATTATTAATAAACTACTATACTAAATGTTCAGTTTAATATCAGAAAAAATGATGTATAATAACAGTAATAACTAGGATTATATTCAATATTTAATTGTGATTTTTGTATATGTTAGCCTTTTGACTGACATTAACTCACTTTTCTTTACAACAATACTGTGTCTGACATAGTTTTGAAACACGGGGACTGGTGGCTCCAGGGGTTTATGATCTTAATCATAATAATAAACTGCTTGCAAATGAAAGGATGAAACTTATTTCCTTAAATTGTCAAAATGCCCTTGGGAAACCCTACCTCTACGCATAAGACATGTGGCCATTGGCTCTGGTCCAGTTCTTTCTTCATCTTCTAGAGGGAGATGGGAATGAGAAGTTCTCACGGAGAGTATCCCTGGAGCTGTTCCCACATGGCTGGGGCCAATGCATGCCAGAAAGATTTCAATAAAGGAAGGGGACAAAAACTAAATATATTGTAAAACATTTTATATCTTGTTCTCTGTCCTGAGAAATCATGTTTTTTGCTTCTTCCTATTATTTCTATTAGGAATTAAGATCCTCATATCTCAGGGTCCCAAGTGAAAGCTGAACAGCTATAATTGGAGACCATCAAGCTTAATCATCTTTTTATGAAAGAGGTACTCAACTCATCTCACCCCTTCATGAGCCCTGACTTCTGACCATGGAGCTATACTCCTCTTCATCCATCCTTCGTAAGGACAGAAAAGTGTGGACTGCCTTGAAAGCAGAAACAAAGAAAGGGACTCCTAACAAAGGGCTGGATGAGAAACCACTGAAGATAATACCTATTCATTACCTAGCATTACTTAGGTCAAAAATAAAACAGACGTTTAAAGATAAAGACAAACAATAAAATACGTATCTTGAAATTTCAAAGCTTTCATTTGCTAGCTATATATTAAAAAAAAAAAAAACAACAACAAGTGAACATAAAGACTATGGAGAAAAGAACTTCCCCAATTTTAAGCCAAAAATTCCTAAAATACCACTTACTTATGGCATTCTGAGTTATACAGGCTTTATTTTTTGGAGGGCCGGAAATAGCTCTAAAGCCAGAGGAGCAGGCAGCGTATCCACCCAATCTGAGAGGTTCTTTAAATGGACATTATTTGCTCCTGTGTTACTTCCTGATATCATTAAAATGCACCATACTTTATTATGTTTTAATTTATTGCAGTCCTCATTCATTTAACTAGTCATCCAATTATTCAACAAATATTTAAAGAACTTACTAAGTATTGAGGTTGCCACAGTAAAAGGAAGAACAGACTCTGGACCTTTGATAATTTGATTAAAATCACTATATCAACTCAAAAGCTGTTTGCTTTCAAATCTCAGGTGAGAAAATAAATCCCCTTATTGTTTAAGCCAGTATTTTGCTATATGCTGGCAAAAGCATTCTGACCAATGTTCTTTCAACTGTTTCCTTCACCTGGCACAGATTAGAGGCCTAACATTTCACAGATTGCTTATCATTATATTACCCTTCATGTTATATTTGTGTTAGCTGATAAAGCAGTCAATATTCTTGTTCATTTTGTGAGGCAAAGAAATAAACTCTTAGGACACTAAAGCAACATTATCAGGGTTACATCAGAATATGTTTACCTAAATGTCAGTTTCAAAACCTGAAGTAGCCCTGGCCGGTTTGGCTCAGTGGATAGAGTGTCGGCCTGCAAACCAAAGGGTCCAGGGTTCGATTCCAGTCAAGGGCACATGCCTGGGTGGCAGGTTCAATACCGAGAGGGAGGCAACCAATCAATGTGTCTCTCTGGCATAGATGTTTCTTTCTCTCTCTCTCCTCTCCTCCCTCCCTTCCTTCCACTCTGTCTAAAAATCAATGAAAAATATATCCTCTGATGAGGATTAACAAAAAAAAAGAAGAAGAAAGGAGAATTTAAAAAAAACACAACTGAAGTAAACAAGATTAAAATTAAAAGAAGCAATGCTTTAAGCAAGAAAGAAAAGCTAATATAAAAATAATGTAAGTACGCTCTGGAGTAGAGTTTTGCAATACAAGCTTTGCACGCTGACAACTGTTTTATAGCTTTATACCTAACACTTCTGTATTCCCTAATTGTGGTTAAAACTCAAATTTTATCTAATCTATATTTTCTTCAACCCGATATCTTTTACCTGTAGGGTTAACACGATCAAATGTAAGGAAATTCTGGCCCATAGTGAATTTAAGTTCAGAAACACTGACATAATATATGTTCAGGAATACTCAGATTTATGGTAAAATTTTTTTGGAGATAAGTCCTTAGACAATGTCAATTTTGTTATTATAATCTAAGTTGCCTCAATCAGTTTATCATGAGGGTTTCAGAAATTGTTTTTCAGGCTGTGATCATGACATAAATTGCACCAGATAAAATTTACCAGGTGAGCAATCAAAAATGCTGAAATATTGCTTTCCAATGCTATCCCAGCCGACAATTTGGCTCTCAGCAAGAAGACAGAATGTTTCTTGAATGACTGATGAATTCTCTGTTCAAATGATTGCAGGATGTTGGCGGCATTGCTGGCAGGAAAGCTAGCTGATTCCTCAGGGGCTAAACTGGTTTTATGACTCATGGAATTGATTAGGAGCATAACGTTTGTCCACAGCAGCTGGCTAAGCTAAAGTCAGTCCATTTGCAGTCACAGCTGGAGATGCTGGAAGCCATCTTCCAGATGCCAGGGCAGAGAAACCTGCTTTGAGTCGCTCCAGCTAAAGTGACAAGTGGAATCGCAGACTCCCTAGGCACCTGCTGCATTGGCCTTGCCTCTCCTCCTCTTACCACTACCAACTTCAGAGGCATCATCACTTAGGCCTGAGGCTCCCAATTACCCACCCTGTCTTTTAAATTGTATTTTAAAGGATCTGTTGCATCTCTTTAATATAGTCAGTCTCAATTTGATTTGTGCATAAAAATCGTCCTCGGTGCTTTTTGAAATGCAGATTGCTAGGATAGATTCAATCTCAGAATTCCAACAGTCCAAGGTACAATTTTTAACAATCATTCTTCTCCACAAGACTCACAAACAGAAAAATCAAGTGATCCTATCTAATAAAAGGGTAATATGCAAATTAACCATCACTCCATCACAAAGATGGTGGCGCCCATAGCCACAAGATAGTGGCGCCCAGTCCTCTCAGCCCCGCCGGAGTGCCCCAGTCCCAGGGGGCGGCCGCTGAGAGAGAACAGAATGAGCGGACTGGTGGAATGGTTGCTTTGTCACCATGGCAATGAGGCAAGCATTCCATCCAGGCCACGAAGGGCCTCTGGGCAGTGGGCACAGAGTGGCCCGGCGGGGGTTGGGGGGAGGGAACGCTTGTGTCATCGCCCCGGCAATGAGGCAAGCATTCCACGCCCAGCTGTGGATGGGCCTCTGGCCAGGCTGGGGAGCGGAATGCTTGCTTTGTCACCCTGGCAACGAGGCAAGTGTTCTGCACCCAGCCGCGGATGGGCCTCTGGGCCGCAGAGAGCCTCTGGGCAGCGGGCACAGAGCAGCCAGGCCCCGCAGAGAGCTACTGGCACACGGTCATCAGGAGGTGCATTGATGAGTCTCACAGTGCGGTGGGAGTCAGTCTGGGTCCCACCAGCGCAGCGGGAGGAAGTCTGAGTCCCGCCAGCGCAGCGGGTCTGGGTCTCGCATGATTTCACATGCTGGGCCTCTAGTTTTATTATATCTTTGTCTCCATATCAGATTCATCAAATCTGCCTTGTCAGTTTTACTTGTTGTCTCTTGAATCTGTTGACTTCTCCCCATCTCCATCACCACTTCTAACTTCCAATCACCTTTCACCCCAACCACTAATACAGCGCTAGGAAGGGAAGAAGTGGGTTGACAGCTGACACTAACCTTTTCCTTCCCAATGGCTTACATGGCAATCTTTACTTCCTCTCACTTCTCTACCTCCTCCAAAGCCACCTCTTCCTAGCAACTGGTCCACTTCAATGGCATTTAATTCCTTATAGCCTTTATGTAACTTCCTAGAATGGTGTTTTGCACATGCTATTCCATCTGTCTGGAATACTCTTTCCTCCCATCTTCTTCACGTGGCTCACTTCTACTCTTCCAAAAGATCTTAGCTAATATCACGCTTCTTCTGGAAACCTTCCCTGATCTCTGCAGCTCAGTTAAAATCTACTATTAGCATTTCTCACTGAATTAGACCCTCTCCTTCCAACTTTATCACAATAATTAATTTGTGCAGTCATTTGATTGAATCTGTCTCTCTCACCTTATTGGCATTGTGAGGGCAAGGACTAGGTCTAGAATTTACCTGATATACAATATATGCTCAATAAACATTTGTTGAATGAATGAAGCCATGAGCAACTATAAGCATTTAATCTTTCTTTGATACACTTTTATTTCACATTATAATGCTAAGGTACATTAAAAATGTTTAGAATAATTCAAAGTATGATGAAGAGCTACAAAGTAAATACTCCATAAAAGATAAAATCCATAAAAATAATTACCCATAGTTATCCACCTATCATGTTGAATGATTATTAATATTTACTGAATTGATATCATATATTATTTAATAGTATTATACTGATTTTATATGTAGTTAAAAAGGAAAATCCATATTTACACAATGGAAGCTGATATATAATATATATATATATATATATATATATATATATATATATATATATATATAATCTAACAGTGGGTTAATTTATACAATAATTCCAGAAATCTGAAAATCACTGTTAGATATGATACATTATTTTTCCCTTTCTTTTATTATGCCTTAGCACTTAAAAAAGACTAACTTAGTGCAACTATAACAATGAAGCTATTTATATACAGTGTATATTAAACTAATAAACGGTAATAACTTATTCTGATATTCATATTTAATTCAAAATAATAAAACATTATTTTTATTTTTTAATTGATTTTAGAGAGGGAGGCAGGGAGAGAGAAACATCTTTGTGACAGAGATACATCAATTGGTTGCCTCCCTTAGTGGCTGAATAAATTCCATTGTATGTATATACTACATTTTCTTTATCCATTCAACCACCAATAGTATACAAACTATCTCAATTGTGATGTTTAGTTAGATCAACTTACCTTTCATTCCCTCCATTTCTTTATTTTCAAAATAAGAAATGTGGGGATTTAGATCAATCTAGATCTCACACTTAATTTTACAATTAATTGTTATCTAGCATTAATCTGATATAGGAGGGGAAATAGACATTCTCTTTATTAATCTGAATCAGTGTTTTTGAGATAACATTTTGTGGTAAATCAGTTAAATGGATCTGTACTTACTAATTGTTGAAAAAGACTATTGATATGTTTCTTGTTATGAGGCACAGAGGCAAATGTGATAGCCAATGTTCAGAAAAGTCCTGCAATCAAACAACCTGTAGAACTTTGTTTAAACCAGTGTTTTCTGCCCTGGTCGATGTGGCTCAGTCTGTTGGAGCATCATTCCCTACATTGAAAGGTCAAGGGTTGTTTCCTGGTCAGGGCACATACCACAGTTCCAACCCCACAATTCCATCCCCAGTTGGGCATGTACGTGAGTCAGCCAATCAATGTTTCTCTCTCACATCTATGTTTCTCCTCTCTCTCTCTCTCTCTCTCTCTCTCTCTCTCTCTCTCTCTCTGTCTCTCTCTCTCTGTCTCTCTCTCTCTCTCTCTCTCTCTCTCTCTCTCTCTCTCTCTTCCTTTTCCCCTTTCTCTCTCTAAAAAACAAAATTGATAAACATATTCTCAGGTGAGAATTTAAAAAAAAAATTAAACCAGTGTTATGACCCCATTTAACATACCATAACACATATTATATAACCTGACACATTACATATCATAACACATTTTATATAACACATACCACTAGTTTGGAAATGACCACTTTGTTTTGTTTTGGAACTGAAGCTCTTTAGTCTTTTCATCAGTTGAATTATATATAACTTTCCTCACACCTTCATAAGCCTGGTTGTTTCAACAAGTCTAACCTGTGTCTGTAGGGCTGAGTGTGAGCAGTTTCTCAGCATGGCCATCTGTTCAAATTCTTAATATAAAATTTCTATTAATCTAACTCTGAAGCTTTTTCCTTACAGCACACTAACAGACCGGAAGTTCATGGTGAGTGAATTCAGGGTCATTGCGCTCCCAAATTGCTTTCTTTCCAGGGACACAGAGAGGGATGTACTCTATTGTCCCCGAGTCTTCTCCAGCTTAACTTCGGCTCTGAGAGGTCTGGAGGTCAAAGACTAATATCAATAGTACTGTTTCTTGCCATTACAAATAGTACTAAGTGTGATTTTGATCCCCAAAACCTGCTTCTGCACAGTTCAGGGACTAGCACCAAATTAAAAACTCCAGAAAAATAAAACCTTTGTGTTTATGTTTCATAGAACTGGCAATAATTCCTCAACTTTTACCAGGTATTTTCTGTACTATAACTTTAATTTTAATGTATTTGAAAAAGTAAAATATTATATGGCTTTTTTATTTTAAATAAGTTTAATTTTTTTCTATCCACAACTACCCAATAACATATTAAATTACATGGAGCATGATTTTAAAAGTGAATTTAAAATCAGTGCTACCAAACTATTCTATTATCTAGAGTAATGAATTTTATTGTTTATAATTGCAGTTTGTTTCTCCAAGGACAGTATCAACCTTTTGAATTTTGTGGAAGCCACTGCTAATTTTCCTTTCAGTGTATTGCTAGTCTGCCTTCTAGATAATGGCTTTTCCTTATTCTTCATATTAGATTATTTTATTTGTGGTTGTATTTAATATGCATACACTAACATGGCTAAAAATTGCTGAAAACCTCTTAACAAGACCATTGGCTGCCAGTTTTGCTAAGGTGATCTAAGACAAGAGAGGATGGTCGTTTCTCTCATCTAAGAGAGAATGCCAGAAAAGATGATAAGAATATCTCATTTTTTAAATAATTAACAAAGCCAGAATCTACAAAGTTGAGCATATTAAATTACAAATTTCTCTGATATGCTATGAGCTACTAAAGGGCCTCATTCTGTCTCCCTTTTCTATCACAATGTCTGACATTTTCTAGATGTTCAATAAATATGTATTGATGAATGAATGGCTGCATGTTATGTGGGAAGATCCATCACCTACAAGTTAATTGGCATAAAGAGGCAACTGAGGAACCCATGACTGAAAACTAGGAACTAATATCATAGCTCAGGGCCAAAGGGACTAAAATTAGAGGGCTAGAAAGCCTTCTAGACACAAAGATGGTCTAAACTCCTAAAACACCCTCTTTGTTCTGAAACCAATCTAGTGTTAATATTTAGCATGTAATTTAAAAAGTTTCTTCTTAAATCCTGGTGATAAGATTACACAGTTCTAGGGAGCAGTTGAGTATTCTATCCTCAGAGACCAAAGTGTCCACACTTGTCAGTCTTCTACTGGTGTGCCCTGATTAGTATAATAACTATAACCAGTTTCCTGAAGTGGCAAATCAAACAATTTGATTTTAGGTGTGATATAAGAGCTAAACCTCATATAATCATGAACAAAATCATACCCTAATCTCAAAAAAAAAAAAAAAAACACACAACTAAACATAAAGATGAAAATAAAGTAAAGAACAATTGAAATTCCAAAATAAACAGCAGTTACAAACATGAGGCTATAACAATAAGTCAGAAGAATCTGTGCTGAGCAAAACAACAGATTTGGAACTGAATTGAATTAAATTTAAATAAGCTATTAAATTAGAATGAGATGCATAACTACAGTTTAAAGTGGTTCTTTACTGTTTTTCCCCTAAGGAGTGGGCAAATAGAATATAAATATATATAGCATTCTATTATATCCATGTTTCCTAAATGATTTTTTTATCTGAACCTTTTATTTACTGAAACTATTTAATGAAAGAAGATACATGAATAAATTAATAAAAGAATATACATTTGGCCCTGGCCAATATGGTTCAGTTGGTTGGTATGTCGTCCTATACACTGATTCCCAATCAGGGCACATACCTGGGTTGCAGATTCCATTCCCAGTCTGGTTCACATGGGAGGCAATTGATTGATGTTTCGCTCTCACATCTATATTTCTCTCTCTCTCCCTTTCCCTTCCACTCTATCTTTCTCTCTCTCTCTAAAATCAATTAAAAATAATAATACTATATGTTTGTTCCTGTGGTAGGGTGTTGAGATGGAAGTCCATACTCAGGTGTGTTGAAACCACAGTGGGTAGGATGCAGTTTTTCCATTAGTGTTTAGTTGAAATAGAATGGGTATTGACAAAAAGTATCTATCGTTAGGCCATCCTTTTCCTTTTTCTTTTAGGAGAAGGACAGGCTTTTCTTGGATTTTGTGTGTGTGTGTGTGTGTGTGTGTGTGTGTGTGTGTGTGTGTCTATTGGAAGTTCTAGAAACTTCTACTGGGTCCTGTCCAGATTATATGGGGAGCAATAAGACTGCCATTTCAATCTTCAAGTCTCAAGGTCTCTACAGTGACTGACATTTCACCTTTCTGAGTTATCCTATGCTTATTGCTATGGTATGTTCAGGATTAATTAGTTGTAAGAGAAAGGAGCTGGGAGTAATTGGGCAATTCCTACTTGGTAGAACTAGATGCCATTATCAATCTTTTAAATTTTATCAGAGAACACAAAATGAGAAGCAGGTCTATGGTATAAAATATGGAATAAAAACTTACAGGGTAAATTTGGAATATGTTAGAACCAAGGTATAGGACAATAAGGAGTGATAAGCACTGTGACAAACTGAAGAATGCATAGCAAGTCTCAGGGGATTTAGACTCAAACTTTGTAAAACCACCAGATTAGTCAAGAATGATTCAATCTGGCATAAGAATCTTAAGTTGGAATTCTAAAGGAATATGAAGTTCTTGGGCCCAATTTCTGATTGTTTTCCCCCCTGATTCAATAATACTTTGATTCTATCCTCAGAGATGAACATCCTTGTTCTAAACTAAAAAGGTAAGTTATTTCATCTTAATCTTGGAAACCAAGAACAGTCAGGATAATCTACACTAATAAAAGAGAAAAATGCTAATTGACCGTACCTTCGCTACGCCCACAGCCAATCAGAGCGAGTATGCAAATTAACCCAACAAAGTTGGTGGTTAATTTGCATATGCTGAGGGAGGGAGGAGTGAAGACTGAAGACAGCATAGAAGGAAGAGGGAGGGAAAGCGGAAAGCAAGGCGGCTGCCAGAGGGAAAGCACGGGCGGCGGAGGCGGTGCACGTGGCCGTGGTGGCCGCTTGCAGGAATCTTCCTGCAACGGGCCACTAGTCTATAATAATAAAAGCATAATATGCTAATTAGACCCCAGGTCCTTCCAGATGACCTTCCGGACGAAGCTGGTGCTGGAAGGGAAGCCAAGGCCGGTCCTAGGTACCAAAGGGAAGCCTGTGCCGGCAGCTGGGGGAAGGAAGGCCTACTCTTGTACGAATTTTGTACATCAGGCCTCTAGTGGAAAATAAAACATTGGACAAATGTGTAATGTGGTTTCTATTTTCAAGCATAATGTATGTTTTTTCAGTAACATAGCTAGGAAAAGACATTTTTATACTCCAAATGAACTGGACTCCTGGCCTCTTCCCATATCTCTATTTCTAGTTGTTTTTCTAAGAAAATAAATATAAATAAGTAATAAACTTTTAAACTTTTCAGCTATTTCATTAAGTAAAGTAAGTGTTGGTTTTTGCCTTATGAGTTGAATGAATTTGTAAATTTGAATTTTTTCTAAAAATTATAGCTCATTTAAAAAGAAAACCTTCTTTCTACAGAAATATTCGCCTGGACTGAACAACTTCTCCTCAGTCCTTTCTAAGCCCAACTACGTTGGTGAGTAGTGATAGATTCATAGCTATGAGCCTGATGAAGAAAACTGGTCTAATTATTAATTACAAAGTTAAATTCTTTTCTGGCTTGTATCTATTGTTTAGATTTTAATGGCATCTAATGTTTCCACTGTGGTGTCTACCTAGGAAGCTGACAAGCACGGGCTGCATCAATAGTTGGCTCTTTTGTTTTCTGATTCCTTAGAGCAGTGGTCGGCAAACTCATTAGTCAACAGAGCCAAATATCAACAGTACAACGATTGACATTTCTTTTGAGAGCCAAATTTTTTAAACTTAAACTTCTTCTAACGCCACTTCTTCAAAACAGACTCGCCCAGGCCGTGGTATTTTGTGGAAGAGCCACACACAAGGGGCCAAAGAGCCGCATGTGGCTTGCAAGCCACAGTTTGCCGACCATGGACTAAGAGGATCAGCCATTGCAGTGCTGGCAGAGGCCAGAGTCAGGAAAAGAATAGGGTTAGAGCAGTGTTCGGCAAACTGTGGCTCGCGAGCCACATGCGGCTCTTTGGCCCCTTGAGTTTTTAGCAAAGGCCAGCTTAGGAGGACCCTAATTAAGTTAATAACAATGTACCTACCTATATAGTTTAAGTTTAAAAAATTTGGCTCTCAAAAGAAATTTCAATTGTTGTACTATTGATATTTGGCTCTGTTGACTAATGAATTTGCCGACCACTGGGTTAGAGTGTTCATTACTCGAGGTCATTCTCTACTAGGATATAGGTTGAGAGTGGTTGTATTCCCTTATGGAAAGCCAGAACTCGGGTAGGTGATTCTCTTACAGCTTTCTCTCTTATCTCTGGGGTTTGGATAACAGTTTCTTCACCCGGCTTCTTTGTCATGGAGGTGGTAACACCCTCTCTTCTACATCAGGGGTTCTTTTTTATCCTTTAATTTTTTTTTCTTAACTCTACCAAAATCTTTATTAACACTTAATTGTCCCTTTTGATGTGTCATCTATTTCCTGAAAGACTCTTGCTTGATATAATACTTACCCTAAATATCTTTTAAGTCAGGACTATTCTACACCTCACAAAATGAAGATTGTCCTAATTTAGCTATAAATAAGCATTGTAGACTAAGTATTTTGTTACAATTGGAGTCAAGTAAACCCCAGGCAAAATTATAAAGTAAGCGGAGTGCCATCTGAGCATGAGACTTCGAGTCAGAGAAGAGTATGTTTAGATTACATCCTTAGCACATATTAGCTAAATATTGTACAACTGACTAAATAATGAAGAATTAATGTAATGTAGCTGAGCCTCATTTTAAAATGGTAATAACAGTTACTTATCTCTCTGGGCCAGGGACGAATCTGCAACCAAGGTACTTGCCCTTGGCTTGGAATCAAATTCCCAACCCTTTGGTCTGTGGGCCAACGCTCTAACCTCTGAGCAAACCAACCAGGGCTATTTTGAAATATTTTAAAATAGTATTAAGATAAATCACTCTAGACCAGATACCTCTTCATTAGAAAGTGTTGTATACATTACAGTAGTTTTGTTTCCTGACAACCATGTTAAAGTACTGTCTCTTTAAATATGTTAAAAACATTGATCCTATCATGGTTGAGTTACTTTCCTTGTGGATTTGAAAGACAGGGTTTGTCTTCCCATTTTGTGCTGATTCAATTTGTAATCTTCTCATAATATGGTCACAACATACTAGTATATTATTTACTTTGTCATTGCTACAAGCTGAAGTCTATATAAAAGAAAGTTGAGGGTGTACCTTAATATCAATATCTCAGGGAGAGAAAAAAAGTCATACTGATAAAGTGAGATATTGTTCCCAGATCCAGACCCAGATATTAATTTCCAGAGACAAAGGAAGAAATAATGAGGTTAAGTTATTGAAAATGTTAGCAATAAAGGAGCAATAGGATTGTTTAGTTTATCTTTTCATGATAGCAAAAATTGCTCCTGAATATGGGACAAGGGTTTCCCAATCCTCATTATCATTCAGAGGATTTTAAAATAGATCTCATGGGTTTATAGAGAATAGACCTAGATGAAGAAGAAATGGTCCTTATTGCTTAAATTCTTTAGTTGAGTGAAGACAAAGCCTTTTGGAATCTAGATTTATTTTCCATGAAAGTAAGCATACCCATGTATCAAATGATTTTAGCTCCCAAGATTACTCACTCGCCAATCAGCCCCTTAGTATTTACTGTTTACAGTGACATGCAAGGTACTGAGTACTGAGCATCTGAATACAGTGTGAGGTGGTTGCACTCAAGTATATAATCTATAATAATAAAAGTGTAATATGCTAATTAGATCAGACATCCTTCTGGACAACCTTCTGGACAAAGCCAGGGCTGCGAGGGATGCTGGGGTCCTGGATGCCAGAGTGAAGCCAGTGCCGGCAGCCAGGGGAAGGAAGGCCTACTCTTGCACTAATTTCATGCACTAGGCCTCTAGTGCATAAATATTAACAAACAGTTACAATATACTGCTATCAGCTAATAGGTTCCACTGCAAGTGATAGGAATAGATTTCAAGAGCTTAAATAAAATACAGTTACTTTTTTCTCTCTAAATTAGAAGTAAATAGCTGGTACATCTATTCAGTGTTGTTGTCAAGAACCAATGTCCATTTGGCAAGAGCTAGATGACATGCCTCTGTGGTTGCATGGGCATTTGAGAGAAACAATTCTTTAACTGAACATATTGCTACCGGAGACAAAACCTAGGGAATTCCTTAGAAGGAAGGATGTGGATAGGATATAAGGTAAGCAACTGGCAGTGGATGCTAAAGTAAAACTGAAGGTTACAAGAGAATACACAAAGTGGTACTGCAAAGCCCAAGACTGAATGTCTCCCAAGTATTCGCTGAAAGGTGAATTGTTTTCATGCACTGCTCACTTGGAATTATATGACCATCTATTCTCCTAGGTATAGACTATTTTAGATGACTCTATTCCAAGCATGTCAAACTCACGGCCCGCTGGCCACATGTGGCCCACAATGCATATTTTTGAGGCCCAGCCAATATAACAATATGTAAGAAACCTTTTAATAAAATTTTCATAACTTAATTTTTATAATATCCTGTTATACATAATTATTACTAACGATCTACAACGTCCACTAATGACTGATTACTATAATCGTGTTGCATTTATTTCCCTTATGTGCCTTACACGCAGGTGCACCATTTCTCTCCACTAATACTAACAGCGAATATTTTAGCAGCCCATTGCCACGTCATTAGTCTTGGACTGACTTGTTTGCTGTGCGCAACAGGAAATATTTCGCTTTCAGAGAACAAGAAAATGGGTTTATTTGCGTTATGCTTATTAATTTGTGCGGTTATTCAGTGTCTGGTAAGTTAATGTTAAGAAAAAATACTAATTTTTATTTAAATGTTCTATTATTTTATGTCAACGATGACTCATTTATTTCAGCCCTTTGTATTCAGCATGTCTCTATCGAAATAAACCTACGTTTCTATGAAAATGGAAGCTTTTTGCCCTAGCTGGTTTGGCTCAGTGGTTAGAGCTTTGGACTGCGGACCTAAGGGTCCTGGGTTCGATTCCAGTCAAGGGCACGTACCTTGGTTGCAGGCTTCTCCCTGGCCAGGCCCTGGTCAGGTCACACACGGGAGGCAACTAATCGATGTGTCTCTCTCACATCTATGTTTCTCTCTGTCTTTCCCTCTCTCTTCCACTCTCCCTAAAAACCAATGGAAAAATATCTTTGGGTGAGGATTAACAAACAAACAAACAAACAAACAAACAAAATTGAAGCTTTTTCTTTTTTTTTTTTTTTTGCAGCCCACATAAACTTAAACCCTGGTTATTTGGTCCGTGTTAGCCTTTGAGTTTGACATGCTTGCTCTATTCAGTTTTCACAATTTTGATAAACTTGCTTCAGTGACTTAAACATAACTATGCTTTCCTACAAACATTTAGCTTTTAGTTATTTGCTGGAACACAGGCTTTATTGGTAAACTTTCCATCATTTAACAAAGGCACATGTAAATAATACAAGACAGAATTTTTGTGCATGCGGAGTAGAACCTGTTGATCTCCACCTGTTTGATAGATGGACACTAAAAAAGACTCATTTTATTATCTGGTCTGTCCAGCGTCCTTCCCTGAGTTGCCATTGCCTACAACCAACATTCCCTGACCAGGGCTACGCATTTGCATCTTTAGTGACAGAACAGATTCTCCGAGAACCCACGTCCAAATGCTGGCTAGGTGTGCATTAAGATGGACCAAAGATTTAGCCGAAGATGCTGTTTTGAGGAAAAGGATAGAAAAGAAGTTGGCCATGAATCATTTTTAAAAGCCTCATCAAAATGCCCCTTTATCTTTTTTATTCTGTTGAACATACATCACAGGCATCTACCAGCGAACATAAACATTTTACATAGCATTACACAACACTTTGTTCACCGGAAAATTGACTCTATCCCACCACATGCCTCCACTGAGAAACCCCATTATCCAGGCTGGGGCTTTGCAGGTAGGGAGGGCTTTGCCAAGTATCTCAGAATAAATCTTCCAGAAACAGTGCCTTTATGCATCTGAAATATTCTTTTAACAGACAGTTCATCTATTATATTATAATTTATGTAAGAAACTATTGTATTCCTTCAGTCTACATCAAAACAGAGGAAGGAGAATGAATCCAGAATGAATCAAGAGCTCTCTGGTCTGAACATCCAGTTTGATATTCTCTAGCTATCCTCTCTAATAAAATGGTAATATGCAAATTAACCATCACTCTGCTACATAAGCCACGCCCACCGGCCAAGCCACGCCCACCAGCCAATCAGGGCGAGTATGCAAATTAACCCCAATCCAAGATGGCTACAGCCACAGAGAGCAAGGTTTCCCAGGAAACAGAGCAAGCCAAGCTTTCCATAGCCGTTGCAGGCCTAAGCCTCCACTCAAGCTACAAAGTTTCAATTATAGAAGGTAAACAAATTCAAACAAATGGCGGCAGAATGGAGCTTGAGAGAGCAGGCCAGGGTTGCCGGCGGCAACAGGGCAAGCAAAGGCTCACCTGCTTAAGGCTACAAAGTTTCAATTGTAGAAGGTGAATTAACTGCCACAGAAATGGCTGCCGCCCCAGAAATGGCTGCCGCCCCAGGCTACAAAGTTTCAATTGTAGAAGGAAAATAAATTCTAGATACCAGGGCCTCCCCTTGGGTTGCCAGGAGGCGTAGCCGGCCTGCAAACCACCACAGGCCCCTCGCTCAGGCCGCACCACACCCCAAGGGAACCCCCACCCTTATCTGTGACACCCTTCAGGGCAAACCAGCTGGCCCCCACCCGTGCACCAGGCCTCTATCCTATCTAATAAAAGAGTAATATACAGATTGATCATCACTGCAACACACAATATAGCTGCCCCCATGTGGTCAAAGATCCTGCCCCCATGTGGACACAAGATGGCCACCACAAGATGGCCAGCAGGAGAGGGCAGTTGGGAGGCACCCGGCCTGCAAGGGAGGGCAGTTGTGAGGGACCAGGCCTGCAAGGGAGGGCAGTTGAGAGGGACCAGGCTTGCAAGGGAGGGCAGTTGGAGGTGATCAACCCTGCAGGAGAGGGCAGTTAGGGGTGACCAGGTTGGCAGAGGAGGGAAGTTGGGGGCAAACAGGCTGGCAGGGGAGCAGTTAAGCATCAACCAGGCTGGCAGCGGAGTGGTTAGGGAGTGATCAGGCTGGCAGGCAGAAGCGGTTAGGGGCAATCAGGAAGGCAGGCAGGCAAGCAGTTGGGAGCCAGCAGTCCTGGATTGTGGGAGGGATGTCCGACTGCCCGTTTAGGCCCGATCCCACCAGGATCGGGCCTAAACGGGCAGTCGGACATCCCTCGAGGGGTCCCAGATTGGAGAGGGTACAGGCTGGGCTGAGGGACAACCCCCCGCCGTGCACAAATTTCGTGCACCGGGCTTCTAGTATATTCATAAAATTAATTTACATAGTAATTGTAGCTTTCTATCTAATAACTCCTAGAAAAAGAAAAAACACAAAATCAAGGAAAATGATGTGTCTAATCTAAAGATAAGGTAAACTGCTGCAGTTGCTGTAATGAGGAAAGACAGGAAGTCATCTGGCAATGACTGTGACAGCCACATTCAGGGAACATCCCAGCACTACATACAGTATTTCTAAAGCAGTGTGAGCTGAGTACTAATACCCTTTATGGATCAACCATGTATGGTTCAATCATATAGATTCACCCTCATACTCCCAGTCTATCCTGAAATTGCTGGCAAAATCAACATGGGCTGGATGGAGACAATTGATGTAATAATTATCCATGATTATGGATTTTAAAAATGTAGTTACAGGAAATATAAAATGTCTTACCTGAGTCAAAAAGTTTACTGTAGATTCATAACTCCAAAAATATGCCTGGCAAGAGAGAAAAACAGTCATTTACACTCTTGTTCAATTACAGATTTCTAGTTCCATAACACAAATGTATGGCTATTCCTCTTATGATGGCTTAGATTAAATATACTATTTTTATAAAACCTTGGCATTTTTATTTTTCAAGAATATACATCCCAGCCCAGCTGGTGTGGGTCAGTGGTTGAGCATTGTTGTTTCTATCTCTCTCTTCCTCTCCCTTCCTCTCTGAAATAAATATATATATATATATATATATATATATATATATATATATATATATTTTTTTTTTTTTTAAAAGAAAATATCAGCTTTAACATATAACTCTAGGCAGAAAACTGTCATGAATGTCATCTCTCTTCAGCCAGAACTCCTGTTCTTTGAGCTGCAGCCCAGGCTCATTATAGCTTCATGTTTAAGATGGATACATTAGAAAAGGAGAAGGCACTGAGTAAAGTGCTTTGCACATGATAGTATTTAAATAACCTCATACATTTAAAAATATTGGCTTTCCTTATTAAATATGTTTTATATAACTTATGAAATTGCATTTTCCATATTTCAAGATAGGGCCTTTGGTGCTGCAAATGGATAAAATTCAGTTTAGTAATTTATATTATTACTAGAGGCCTGGTGCATGAAATTCCTACACTTGGCAGAGGTCCCTCAGCCCAGCCTATGCCCTCTCCTAGTCTGGGCACCCTCAGGGGATGTTCAACTGATGGCTTAGGCCATCAGTCGGACATCCTTAGCACTACCGCGAAGGCAGTAGAGGCTCCCACCACCACCACTGCACTCGTCAGCCATGAACCTGGTTTCTGGCTGAATGGTGCTCCCCCTGTGGGAGTTCACTGACCACCAGGGGGCAGCTCCTGCATTGAGCATCTGCCCCCCTGGTGGTCAGTGCTCATCATAGCAAGGGGCCATTCCACCATTAGGCTGAAACTGGCTCTCCGACATCCCCCGAGGGGTTCCAGATTGCGAGAGGGTGCAGGCCAGGCCAAGGGACCCCACCGGTGTACACTCAGGGCTGGGGAGGGACACGGAAGATTTGCCAGCTGGGGAGGGACCACGGGAGGGCTCCAAGGCATGTCCAGCCCATCTTGCTCAGTCCCGATCGACCAGACCCCAGCAGCAAGCTAACCTACCAGTCAGAGCGTCTGCCCCCTGGTGGTCAGTGCACATCATAGCAAGTGATTGAGCAGCCTTAGCATATCATTAGCATATTACGCTTTGATTGGTTGAACGGCCAACTGGATGACTGGACACTTAGCATATTAGGCTTTTATTATATAGGATTTCAGTATATACATTGCTTCCAGTAACAAGAAGTACACATATGTTTCAATATGAAACTCACCTATAACAGTGAAAGCAAGTCACAAATTCAGTTGTGTATAAAGAATAAACTGATAGAGAAACAAGCTCACAACCTATTCTGCAAATTCAGTGTTATCTCAATAACCTGTCATTCAAGGCACGAAACAATCATCTTCCACAAAAGATGTGGTAAAATAAAGGCCAGCACGGAAATGCCCTCTTTCAAACAGATCCTAAGCCTAGGGAACCATTCTGTACTATAAGTGCTACTACATAGAACCCTGGAGATTCCGACTGAGAATATGTGCACAATATTTTTAGTTAACAAAACTATTTTTACCCATTATGCTAATTAATAAGCTTAATGGCATTGATAAACACATGATAATTGACAATTTTGGTTAGGAGCAATTCCGAATTGTTGAACTTTGAATAGCATCTAACACTCTACCTCAAATTTTGTATTCTAAATGAAGGAACATTGAGGGTTAACTAAAAATTCCCACAGTATAAATTAAAATTAATACATTAAAATATTTAAAAATAATTATGAGCAGATTAGCAAGAACAAAGAATGCAAATATGTTCACATTATCATAAAAATTAATATTTTGTATCAAGAATACAGATTCAAACCCCATAAGGTTGGATAAATTGTTTTAGTAAATAATTTCCAGACACATTTCACTAATAGTTGTAGTTTATATATATAAATGATGATTTGTTTCCTTGCATTCTCAGAATTCCTGTAATCTTAGTTCATTAAAAAAAAAAAGAAAAATGAAAAACTGAAGAGGTAGTGTTACAAGGTTATTGTGAACAAGGCAAGAGGAAAAAAATAAGAGACTGCCTTAAAGAACAATTTGGAAAAACTATAACATCTGGCTTAAACAAGAAGCTCCATTTAAAATGTATTTAAAATTACTCAGCAATCACGCTATTTCGGTCTGAGTCATGATCTTCATGCAATTGGCATTATGAAAATTAAGTGCTTAAGTGTCCTAATGATGTGAAATATATTGATAGAGTTAGGTGGAATGCAGATGGTATATAGAGAATAGTACCTCAGCCTCTATAACTGAATTTAAAATCTTAAAATATTCATGGCTTTAAAGTTTTTATTTTATTTTTAATGGAAGCCATAACTATAACCTTGGTGATAGATAAGGAGAAAAATACTTCATACATATAAATATTTAGTGTGATTTCAACTAGTATGATAAGGGAAAACTAACAAGTTAAAATATGTACCCCAAAGTCTGACTTGGCTGGATGAAGATTATAACAACTTATTATGCTACTAGAGGCCCGGTGCATGAAATTCGTGCACGGAGGGGGGTTGTCCCTCAGCCCAGCCTGTACCCTCTCCAATCTGGAATCCCTCTCACAATCCAGGACTGCTGGCTCCCAACTGCTTGCCTGCCTGCCTGCCTGCCTTCCTGATTGCCCCTAACCGCTTCTGCCTGCCAGCCTGATCACCCCCTAACCACTCTGCTGCCAGCCTGTTTGCCCCCAACTTCCCTCCTCTGCCAGCCTGGTTACCCCTAACTGCCCTCTCCTGCAGGGTTGATCACCTCCAACTGCCCTCCCTTGCAGGCCTGGTCCTTCTCAACTGCCCTCCCTTGCGGGCCGGGTGCCTCCCAACTGCCCTCTCCTGCTGGCCATCTTGTGGTGGCCATCTTGTGTCCACATGGGGGCAGGATCTTTGACCACATGGGGGCAGCTATATTGTGTGTTGCAGTGATGATCAATCTGCATATTACTCTTTTATTAGATAGGATAGAGGCCTGGTACAGGGGTGGGGGCCAGCTGGTTTGCCCTGAAGGGCGTCCCGGATCAGGTGGGGGTTCCCTTGGGGTGTGGGGCGGCCTGAGCGAGGGGCCTGTGGTGGTTTGCAGGCGGGCCACGCCCCCTGGCAACGCAAGCAGAGGCCCTGGTATCTGGAATTTATTTTCCTTCTACAATTGAAACTTTGTAGCCTTGAGCAGAGCCAAGCCTGGGGCTCCCTCCGAGGCCGGTAGCCATTTGTGTTGGGGTTATAATTGAAACTTTGTTGCCTTAAGCGGGTGGGCCTGGCCAGGGTGTGTGAAAAGCTTTGCTTCCCCTGTTGCCGGCGGCAACCCTGGCCTGCTCTCTCAAGCTCCATTCTGCCGCCATTTGTTTGAATTTGTTTACCTTCTATAATTGAAACTTTGTAGCTTAAGTGGAGTCTTAGGCCTGCAACAGCTGGCGAAAAGCTTGTTTCCCTCTGTTGCCTGGGAAACCTTGCTCTCTGTGGCTGTAGCCATCTTGGTTTGGGTTAATTTGCATACTCGCTCTGATTGGATGGGGGTGTGGCTGGTGGGTGTGGTTTGTGGATGTGTTGGAGGTATGGTCAATTTGCATATTTGTCTATTATTAGATAGGATAGTTATATTTTATTGTCCAATTATGAGATCCTATCTAGGCAGAAGAAATATTAACAATTTGTACATTCTTGAAAAATACATTCTTTCCCTTTTAAATGAGAAACTTCTGAAAGATTAGTGGGAGCATCATCTCAGAAATACAAAATTGACCAAGAATATTGTGGTGTGTCATTTAGAAGCAAACCCAGTTTAAGTCTCTGTGGATTATTCATTCATTCAACATTCAATTAACACCTACTAATGCAAACCGTTTCTCTAAAATATCTCAGTGACCTGGACTATTGACTCTGGATGATGAATGATCAGTTTCTCTTGGGTTGCAAATATTAAATAGAGGTGCCTCACGCTACAGGGAAGATAAAGGAGGTGGTACTTTTGTCTCTCATTCTGTGTTCCTGCTTAATGACTACACTGAGCATAAATCTTTCTATTTTTATCTGCTTTATATACTACAGAAATTCCCTATAAATTTTATTCATTTATCAAAAATTTTTTGAGTCATTACTATGGTGGCAGATCCTGTCTATCCCTTGATTTATCTCGTAATAAGCCATTTCAAAAGTTCTCGCACCATTCATTCATTTAGCATTTATTGAGCTCCTAACATGACGAAAGTTATCTATTATTTTCCATGTTCAATGGAGCCTCATTGCTTTCTCTCTTCCCGAATAAAGGCTTTAAAACATTTTGTTCCTATTCTACAATCAGCACCTTGAGCGGTAGGGATCAGAATCTTTCACCACCTTCTCTGTGCTATGCATTGTCATTTTGTTTTCTTTTTAAATAGTTTTAGGAATAGAAATAAAATTACAAAAATAATACAGAGAATCCCCATATATTCTTAGCCCACACTAATGTTAACATCTTACATATCATACTGCGGGTACCAGAGGCAGGAAATGAACATGGGCTCATATTATTAACTGGACTACAGACCTTATTTAAATTTCACACAATGTCCTTTTTCTGCTTCAGGACTAACAGGATCATACATTGCATTGAGCTGTCACACCTTCTTAGTCTCCTTCAAGCTGTGAGAAGAACTTAGCTTTCCCTTGTGTCCCATAACCATGGCACATTGGAAGATCACTGATTAGCTATTCTGTAGATTGTTCCCCAACCTGGGTTTTTCAAATGTTTTATCATGATTAGATTGGGGTAATATATGCTTTTGCGAGAATCATACAGAATCGATATGCCCCTCTCTGTGGATTAGGTCAGGGATACATAAAATATAATGTCAATGTCTTATTACTTCTGGCATTAACCTTGATCACCTGGTTAAGGTGATTCCTCCACTGCAAGTTACTATTTTTCCCTTTGTAAGTAATAAGTTTCTTGGAGGAGATACTTTGAGACTAAGCAAATATGATTTCTTCTCAAACCTTAACCTGCTGATTTAACATCCACATAGATGATGTCTGAAAAAAAGTATTACTGTGTTGTTTGCCTAAGGGGATTTTCTATTTTCATACAATTTTCTTTTATAATTATTAATTAAAATTCTCCTATAAAGAAAAGCTGTTTCTCTTCCCCATTTATGTATCCAATTATTTATTCCATCAGATTGGTTCATGGTGGTTAAGTTTATTCTATGGCCCTATTGTTCAACATTATTATTGCTTTGTTGCTCAAATTGTTCCACCTTTGGACGACAGTACGAGCTTGTTCAGGTTGTATTCTTTGGACGAGTTTTCATCCTTGTTGCACCCTTCTTACTATCTGACACCACAGCATATTCCAGGCTTATTTCATATTTTCCATGTTTGACAGTAGAAGCAATGACTTCTCCAAGAAGCCTGGATTCCTTACTAGGGAAATCATGTTCACAAACCAAGAGCTTGGTACTAGTTGTGCTCATTGCTGTTAAGACATTTTTGTTACTCTTAGTGGATGACACTTCTAGAAAGTATAATTTTGTATAATAAATATTCATATACATAAACATCTGTATTTATTTATCTATCTGTGTGTGTGTGTGGAGGGCAGCAGCGAGCTACTGGCGAGCTACTGGTGCACGGATTCGTGCACAAGGCTACTAGTAGATAATACATCAGTAAACATAATAAGTGTTTCCCTGAATTCTACAAGCTACCATAGCAACTTTGCAAACTGGAAGAGGAGGTTGTGGGAATCCCTGATTTTTAGCTGGTTAGTCAGAAGTAAAGGACATGCCTAGGATTTGCAACTGGTATATGAAGTAAGGGACAATCTTATTATGGCCCTGAGCCCTAAACATGGGGGAGTCTGCACTAACTCCAGGTAATTAGTGTCATAATAGAATTGTAGGACACATACTGGTGTCCAAAGAGTTGAAGAATTGGTTGGTATGGGAAAAGAAACCTACACATTTTGTGTCAGAAAGTTTGTGAGTAGAGTAGAAAACAAAAGTTTTTTTCTTTTACTCCCCTAGACGTTATTCTACTTTCATTCATTTGCCAAATATATACTGGTGAATCTAAAGATTATTTCTTAAATACTAGGCCCTAATATCTACCTTATAGCATCAATTCTAAGACACAATTTTTCACATTTAACACCCCTAACATTTGGATAATGTGCAAATTATGCCATTTTTTCTTTTAAGAGGTACCTAAAATAACGATGCATGTCAAAATCAAAGTCAATGTACTTTTGAAGATACAAAGCAAAAGCCTATACAATATGACCACTTGGATGTAAAAAAGTAAATTCACACTTATTTGGTCCAAGATCAGCCTTATAATCCTCCCTTCAAACATGATCCCCCCCTTCAGTGTCCCCTCTCCCAGAGAATGGCGCCACCATCCCTTCAGTTAAAAGGAGTTTTTAGGGGTAAAATAGACAGGTTTGGGGAGTTTTAGGAATTAGGGGGTTAATGGGGAGGAAGACATAGTTGGTTGGGGGCTTGGAGCTGCCAAAGGCATACATTCACAGAGAACAAAAGGTGCCATGGGATAAGGGGAGAGGAAGACATCCATTCACAGAAGATAGGGTCAAGCCACAGGGTATGGGGAGAAAAAAGGAAACAAGTTTTCACAGGGGATAGAGAAATGCTGACAAATGGGAGAAAGAGGAAAACAAATTTTCACAGGAAATAGAGAATTCTACCACTAAAGGGGGAGAAAAATGAGGGGAGGGCACCACATGGGTTTTAAGCTTTGAAGTTGGAAGGCAGCACCAAAAGACAAAGAACTGCAGCCTTTATAATCCTTAGGGAAAAAAAGGGGCTTAATAGGCTTGCCCACTTTGGTACCCCGTCTCCACGTGGGAGTCTGTACCTGTTTCAAATAAATTTCCACCTTTTCATATATCACCTTTTGTCCATGGCTTCATTCTTTGAATCCCCTGGACAAGAACCTAGGAAAGAAATCTCCCTTGCATGCTGCTCAGAAGGAAAAACCCTTGATTCACAGTCATGCAAGCCCTAAAACTGGAAATCACCCTTGACAGCCCCTTTCCCTCATTCTCCACTCCAGCCCATCTCCAGTCTCCCACCACATCTCCTCTTCAATGTTTAATGTTGCCATCATTTTGCTAAAGGGTTCTCTCAATCCTTTGTTTTCTAAATCATTGTCTCTTTTTTTCATTGACTTGATTGAGGTATAATTTCCATAAATGCATCTGTTTTAAGTATGCAGTTCATTGAGTCTTCACAAATACATAAACTCATGTAACCACCCCCACAATCAACATTTCTATCACCACCAAAAAAATTTTCTCTGCCCATTTGAATTCATTTTCCTACTCTGTTCCCATGTCACAGGCAACTACTGAATTTCTTTAGATCTGTAGGTTATTTGTTTCTGTTCCAGAATTCCATATAAATAGAATTTTATGGAATGTGTCTGGTTTATTTTACCCAGCATAATATTTTTTAGATTCACCAGCATTTTGGCATATATCAGCATTTTCTTCCTTTTTATTGATGAGTAATATTCAATTATATGACTATACCACAATTTCTGTTTACCCATTCAACTGTTAATAGACATCTGCTAGATTTTAAATTTTGTGCTATTATGAATAAAACTGATAAAAACATTTATGAGCAATTCCATGCATGGTTATATATCCTCATTCTCATGCATAAATACCCAGAAATGGAATTTCTGAGTAATATTATAGGTATATATTTAACTTTATTTAAAAAATGCCAAACTGTTTCCTAAAGTGCTTATATACAAAATTTTTCTCTTATGAAACATATTTTATGTCATCATTTTTGTTACCTTTTTTGTTTGTTTGTTTGAATTCTTAGGGCATTTGGCTCTATCAAATTCTTACTTATCAATGACTTTTAGTATGGTTAAGGTATTTCAACATCATTTATGGACTTCATCAGATTCTGTATTTTTTAAAAGATGGAAAATTTTACCCTAAAGTCAATTCATTTATGTTGTCTCGCCATGTTTAAAACACGAAAAAATTAAAGGCTGAATGGCAAAGACTTCGACCCAATAGGTCTGTGTATAGAGTCTGACTTCACTCTTTATGTTTACCACTGACAGGTCTCAGGATCAACCTCTACCCCTTGGCTTTTTTCCCCACATCTGGGCAACTCCTCTTCTGCCCCTCCCCCAAAGAAGTTAAAATCACCCAAATCCTATCCCACCTGTGAAAACCCTAACTCAGACACAACCTCTCAGCTACAATTCAAAGGAAAACAGATGCACCACTCCCTTCCCTAAAGCCATTCTGCACCAGCCTGTGGGGTCCTGCTCTCCCTAGAAGTCACTTCTGTGAATAACAAACTTCTTTTCAAGTGTTCTTGGTGTGTGTGGTGTCATTAACATCAGCATTCAAACCACTAATGAAGAAGTCTCTGACCCCTTCACAGGGTGCCCATGAGCCTAGGGGCTGGGAAAACTCCGAGAGGGCGGTGTGAGTAGAGAGTAAATGTATGGTCATTCACCCCTTTGTATTATGGCAGCATTTCTTTTCTTTGCATCCATACAGGTGCATAATTTCAATAACAAAGGGCCATATGTACTTAATTTTCCATTTCACAAGAAGTTTTTCTATATAAATAAGTGCTAATGTGAGTTTCACACAAATCGAAAGCAGATGTAATTAACACAGGAAGATGCATATTAGATAACAAATATTAAGAAATTTGGAGACACAAGTAGCTAAGCATATGGAAATGTCACCATAATTAATATCAAAGGTCTTCTGAACAAGGAAAGGTTACATGAGCCAGTGCAATTTAAAGGGTGGTCCTAACCCACCATTCACTGGGAATTTGTTAGAAATGCAAATCCATGAACCCAACCAGCTCCCTGAAGCAAAATGTGGGGAGGGGGGCCCAGCAATCTGGGTTTTAAGGAGTTCTTCGGGCAATTCTGTTGCATGCTAATGATTAAGAACTACTCTTCAAGTGACATAAAAAGCAATTGGTTGACCCAAATTGCAAGTCATAAAGATTTTGCAGAAAAGACGTTTATGAGAAGTCTCCAAAGGCATTTTTTAAAATAAGATAGCTCTCATGAAAGCTGTCAAGGAAAAGAAATAATGAAAATGAGACATTAAGAAGGTTGTCCTCAGTAAAAGGAAGTTAATACCTGTTAGGTAGGAAGTTGGACATGAGCGGCTGGGGTGGGGCCTGCCCTAGAGTCCTGAACAGGGGTGGAACCAACATTGCCTTCAGACCATCTCACAGACCTGGACCGGGCAGGTTCGGGCGGTTCTTGGCGCAAGCTCAAAGGGAGATGGCATAACTTCAATGCAACCTTACTAGGATCTTGGACTAATTACAATGAAATTTACATTGTGGTTTTGACCACCCTGTATGGGTTTTTCTGTATGCATTATGGGAAAGGGCAAGTGCAGAAGAAATATAGTTATACAACCCTTTTCTGTCAATCATCCTGAATGCAAATGAAAGTCTCCACCCAGAAAATCCCTCATTTAAACCATATAACCCAGGAGTTTGGGGCCATTGGCTCTCTCAACTGGCCTGCTCCTCACTTAGAGTGTATCTTCAATAAATCCCACTTTGCTTTACTTCCATTTTCCTTGACCTTAAAATATTTTCTGTGTCATTGAGAAGAACCGAGGTCCCAGCTGGTAACCCCAATTAGTAACACCTGTATATTAAAAGTAAGGGGGAGTAAAGAAGGTATAAGCTAAAGGTATTTGTGTGCAGTTACTCTTGGAATAAAAGATTTTAAAAGGGGATTTGTGAAAGTGAATTAAACTGATTATTAAAAGGAGGAAAGGGATTAAATACACTAATCAGCATGAAAGTAGAATTTTTAAATTTAAAGTACTTTATTTTAAAACAAATCTTTTTCTCACTACAAATATTGAATCCTGAAGTATACATCTATTTTTCTATTCTCACTGTCGCTATCCTAGTCCAAGTCAACATCTCTTCCACCAGGATTCTGGTCTTATTGATTTCACTTTTGCTCTCCTCCAATCCATTTTCCACATAGCAGTCAGCATGAATTATATCACATCAATCCCTAGCTTATAACTATCCTGAATTTTACCATTACATATACTATAAAATAAAAACTCCTTACCATAACCTAAAATGTCCTAGATGACCCGAGCCCTGCCAACTTTTTTTTAAATCTTATTTCATCTATATCTCTGACTTCCCTCTCTCCTTTGCTTATTTCATGCCAGTGACAGTTCCTCCAAACTTGATAACAGCGTCTCCCCTAGATTTGCACATGGTGGGCTCCGCTCATCATTCTAGTCTCAGTGTCAACACCACATTTGTAAACTTTCCTGACCACTCAGTCCAATATAACACCAGTCATTCTGTATGATCATTTTTCTTCATAGCACTTATAATTAGCAATGGTTTTATTTATTCCTCTGTTTGTTTAATTATTGTGTCTTACACCAATAGAATGTAAAACCTATGACAGCCAGGGCCTGTGTGTCTGTAGAACTTCTTCAGCACTTACAATGGAACCTGGAGCATAGAAGTTGTTCAATAAATATTTGTTGAAATACATAAGTATATAAAGTTTTATTTTAATACTATCCTTTTGCTATTCATATATCAACATTCCCCACTGGATTTACAGTTGAGGGTAGAATTTATTATGTTTTTCTTTTGTGTGCCCTAAACATGGAAAAATATCTGGCATAAAGGTAAAATTGTCAATAAGTTAATCATCATAGGAAAAATGTTTTACGTTGCCCAATGAATGCATTTACTGGTCAGTAAAGTAGGCTGAATACACAATATCACTATTGTTGGGACTTTAGATAAACCCATTTATTTATTCAGCTATAAAAAGGGCCTAACAAAACTATATTATTTTTCTGCCAGAATATTTGTGTTAAGGAAATAAAATGCAGTTATGGTTAAGTGAATGAATATCATCATCTATTTGCTCTTCTCTATTTACCAGACCTAAAGTTGTTCTTTTCTTTTCTCCCGTGTTCCTTAAGCCGTGATTGGCAGATTACACCCTGGGGGCCAAATCTCACCACCACCTGTTTGTGTACAGACTGAGAGCTTAGAACAAATTTTATATTTTTTCATGATTGAAAAAAATAATGACGCATGAAAATTATGTAAAATGCAAAATTCAATACCTATAAATAGAATTCATTAGCATACAGCCATACTCATTAGTTTACATATTGTCTATTCCATAGCTGCCTTTATGCCACAAGGGCAAGGGAGCATATGGCCTGCAAAGCCTAAAATGTTTTCCACTTGGTCCTTTAGAGGAAAAGTTTATGGACCCCTGGTTTAGACCACAACTAGCATACATATTAGACTGCTCCTGAGTTTATGCTGAAGATTTGCTCTATGGCTCTAGGCTGCCTCATGTTTACTCTCAAAATGCCCCATACTTCCCTAACACAACCCCACACTCTGATGGTGTTTCACTTCATTTTCTGTTTTCTCTCTTAGACTACAAACTCCACAAAAGAGAGGGTGGATGCTGATAAGTCTAGCACGTAATTATTACTATTTAATTAATATCTATGGAAAGATTAAATAATGACTATTTAACAAGTGTTTGAAATATACAAACATGTAAATACTCTTTTCTTTGCCATTTTACCTAAGGGTAACTTTAACAGGGTTTTACATGCTTCTCAAGAAGCAAAGCTATCTCATTACTTGAGAAGTTAAACATTCTCCCTCAATTGTCAGACATGACTATTTTACCATAAAAAGGAATTCTGAGTTTCCTTGCATCAATATAACCATTGCATATGGAACAGAATCAAGTGCTGAGAGCCCATCAGCTTAATTTCTCCATTATGAACCCCATCACATATATGGAACATTTAACACCTCCCTGAATTGAGCCACTTCCCATTACTAGAGCTCATAATGGGCTGATTTCATTGATTGTCCTGAAAGATGGTCAAAGGCTGGGAGTTAAATCTCTGCAATTGGAAAATAATCAGTGAGTCTTGTATCTGCTGTTCTTTACCAGGGTTATTATTCCTCATTGCTAGAGAAATATAATGGTTTTAGGTTAAAATAGAGCTGAAGCATAGTCTTTCGCTATTCAGAGTGACAGTGATTGCTGAGGCATTGTTCAGAAAATTCTGTAAAGGAAAAGGTGAAGTAGACAAGAAGATTAATGATTCATAAAAGAGTCAAGGATTTAGATAAAGGAGTGCAGGAAAATTGAGGGTTTTTTTTATACCAAGATAATGAGATATATGTATATTTGTTACCTCAGAGGCTCTTTTTTATTCCAGTTGTACAGTAGGCCTTGGACTTGACCTTGGGGCTTCCAGGGGATTCTAAGTGAAAGTCTTAATTTTTCTGGATAAGACAGTTTAGTCATAGGGCCCATTCTGTAGATTGCTAGATATAATGTAAGAATTGTTTTTTCCTTGTGCTGTTTGTAATATGTTCACATTCTTTCTTGTTGACCAAAAATGTCTATATTCTCATTATTTATGGCAATTCTGAGCCCCAGTGTACAGTCAAGGTTTAATTATCACTGCAGAAACTTCATTTCTTTAACATGACCTTTTCTCTTCTCTTTCTTTTTGATTCAGACTAGCCTCATCCAAGAACCCTGACTCACTTGCCTCCTTCTCCCCTGTACATCCTCTCCCTCAATCATTAAGCCCTCAGGACAATGAGGCCTTAGTCAGCATCAAATAATTTTAGGAAAAAAGCTTCAGGTCTACTGACCACAGAGACAGAATTTCAATCAAACTAAAGATAACATCTAGGCCTCCGTTATGTTTTAGCTCCAGACCCAGAAAAGCAGTGAAACCAGACAGAGCAATTCTGTTGCTAACATCAGCACCAGATGCAATGACCAAAGACCCCCTACCCTAGCACTGGCCAATCAGTAGAAACCATGACCCTAACTCCCTTAGTTGCCATGATTAGTGATTTTTTTTCCCCATATAACCCTCTCCTGCAAACCATCAGGGAGCCAGGTCTTTGAGCAATAACTCACCCATGTTTCCCAGCATGGACCACTTCCTAAAAATAAACCCTTACTTTCTTTGCTACAAACTCCTGTTTGCATTTATTGGGCTTTGATGGCAAATGAACCCCTTTAGTCTGGTAATATATATATATATATATATATATATATATATATATATATATATATATATATATATATGGCTATTACAACAATAATTATTACTTTTACAAGATTTTAAAAAATATTTTCTATTCTTCCTAATGAGACTCTATGAGCTCTTGAGCTCTATGTCTTGCTTCTCTGAATAGGTGGCCTAAGCACCATTGTTATGTCTTCAAGTGACACCAACTTTTGTATTATGCTGTGCCACAGAAATAAACCCAAAAGTGCCACAGCTTGAGTGATACTCCACCCCCCAAAGAAACCTCATCCTTCCACCCAGATGTTAGCCCTAGGCATATGGATTTGGTCAGAGGTCTGTGGGAGGGGAAGGTCTCAGTTTATTAAAACCTCAGGATGTGTGGAAATACCATATCTCAAAGAGGTCATATTATTTCTTTAAAAAAAATAGTGTGAACCAGAATTTGCAGGGATTTACTGCTCCAAAGAACTTCAGATCACAGAGCTGTGAAACTGAAGTGAAAAAGGATTTACTGATTTGTTTGATATCACACATCAGTCTGGCATCTGTCCCTTTAGTATTAATGTGTTTTTTTAAAATAGTTGACATAAAGGACTATACACTTAACCATGGGTAGGCCCTGGCCAGGTTGGAGTTTCAGGAAGACTTTCAAAATCTCCCATTTTAACTTCCCATCAATTTCAAAACATGCAGTATTTATGTCTTTGGCTCATATTTTCTTTTCTTGATACCCAAACTTGGAATGCTAAACTTATAAAGAGGCTTGGGAATGCTGATGTAGACACAGACATTAAAAAAATATATACTGAATGTAATATGAATGCAAATATTTTTCCCCAATTCACTGGATAATTCAGAGAAAAGCAACTACCTAGCAAACTTCACTTTTTTAATGAAAGCACTGCATGAGTCCATAGAAATGGGAAAAGAAAAGATCAAAATAATTGTTATTAAGCTGAAAACATTTTTTGGTAGTTATGCAAAAATTCTTTAAAATTTTTACTGCATAGATAATGGTCTAATTATTTTTTTCTTGGGAAATATATCTAGAATCTCATAATCCATAGAAACCATCAGATCCTTGATTGTATTTAATCAACACTAGAACTGCTGTTGGAAATAAATGTTGAAAGTCTGATCATATTCACAGCAATCTCACAGGTGCCTGATTTGTTTTAACACCTCCACTTTAAAGCCTATGGAAAAAAAAACTTTGTTGTTCTCAATAAGTTTCGATAGATATGCAACTCCTGAACATTCCTAATTAACTCTACCTTTGAATATATGAGAATTATGCAAGCCTGCTTGTTTTTTCTTTGAACCAAATTCTCTCTAAGGAAAGGCATGAAAACTATTAACTTTGGTGGGTGAGGGCAGCTTCACCAAAATCATAAACAAGACAAGGATGCCCACCATCACCACTTCTATTCAAAATAGTATTGGAAGTCCTAGTCACAGCAATCAGAAAAGACAAAGAAATAAAAGGCATTCAAATTGAAAAGGAAGAAGCAAAATTTTCATTATTTTCAGATGATCTGATACTATAGGTAAAAAACCCTAAAGACTCCACCAAAAAGCTACTAGAACTAATAAATTACTTCAGTAAAATTGCAGGATACAGAAATTTATTGTTTTCATACACCAATAATGAACAATCAGAAGAAATTAAGAAAATAATCCCATTTACAAGTATATAAAAAAGTATAAGCTACCTAGGTAGAAATTTTGCCAAAAAGTTGAAAGAACTGTACTCTAGAAACTATAAGACATTGAAGGAAGAAACTGTACAAGATACAAATAAATGAAAGGATATACCTTGCTCATGGATTGGAAGGGTTAATATTGATAAAATGTTCTTACTATCAATAGTAATATACAGAATAAATGCAATTCCTATTAAAATATCAATGGCATTCTTCTCAGAATTAGAACAAGTAATGCTAAAATTTATATGGAACTGCCAAAGATCTCAAATAGCCAAGAACTCTTGAGAAAGAATGAAGAGGGTGGTATCACATTACCTGATGTCAAATTATACTACAAAGCTACAATAATCAAAAGAGTATGGTACTAATATAAAAACATTTGTGTAGATAAATGGCATAGAATAGAGAGCTCAGAAATATGTCCTCGTTTATATGTTCAATTTATCTATGACAAAGGAGGCAAGAATATACAATGGGGTAAAGACATTTTCTTCAATAAGTGATGTTGGCAAAACTGGACAGATACATGCAAAAAAATGAAATTGGATTTACATAATTTAAAAAAAGTAAACTAAAAATGAATTAAAGACTTAAATTTTAGACCTGAACCTATAAAACTCCTAGAAGAAAACATGGACAGTAAGCAATTTGACATTGCTCTTAGCAATATTTTTTTTGATATAACTCCTCAAGCAAGGGAAACAAAAGGAAAAATAAATAAGAGGGATTTCATAAAAATAAAAAGGGTTTGCAAGGCAAAGGAAATCACCAACAAAAGAAAAAGGCAGTCCACTGAATGGGAGAAGATATTCACCAATGATACACCGAATATGGAGTTAAGATCTGAAATATATTAAAAAAAACTCCTATAACTTATCTCCCAAACAAACAATCCCATCAAAAAATGGGCAGAGGATCTCAATAGACATTTCTTCAAAAAGGACATAAAGATGGCCGATAGACATATGAAAAGATGGTCACCATCATTAATCATCAGGGAACTACAAATTAAAACCACAATGAGATATTGCTTCACTCTTGTTAGAAGGGCTCTCATCAATAAATCAACAAATATCAAGTGCTGGCAAAGTTGTGGAGAAAAGGGAACCCTTATATACTATTGGTGGGATTATAAATTACTGCAGTCACAATGGAAAACAGTATGGAGATTCCTCAAAAAATTAAAAATATTACTGCCATATGATCCAGCAATTCCACTTCTGGGTATGTACACAAAGAAAAGAGAAACGCTAATTTGAAAAGATATATGCACTGTAGGGGGAAACAAACTTTTCTCTACCCTAAGATTCTTCTGAATGATCTAATAATCAAATAGATGTGAGACAGATTACCAAGAGAAAAGAACCAAATTTAATACATACATATGTATGGGAACCCTGCATACATGAGAGAGTCAGGGACACCACATGCGAGAGAAGTTCAGAGATAGAAAAGGGGATTGAGGTATATAAGACATCCTGAGCTAGGAGTGAGGTAATGCACGTTGGGGTTTTCAATACAGGATGCTAAGAAGAATAGAAGTTTGCCCTGCCCTATTGCTTGGTCACTAGGGGCAAAGACCCTAATTTAAATTCTGCTAGGTAGTTGGAGGATTGGGAGAGCGGGGAGGAGACAGAAGTTTCTCTTGAGCCTGTGGTAAAAATTGCCTTTAGTTCAAAGTACTCTGCATACCACTGAGGTACATCTTTGGTTGAGTCATCCTGGACCCCCACAGCACCCTAATGTTCACTGTAACATTACTAGTAATAGCCAATATATGAAAGCAACCTAGATGGCCCTCAATAGATGAATGTAAAAAGAAGATGTGGAATATACTAGTATATACAATGAAATATTACTCAGCACTAAAAAGAATGAAATCTTGCCATTTCTGACAACATGGATAGACCTAGAGGATGTTATACTGAGTGAAATAAGTCAGACCAAGACAAATACCATATGATGTGACTTATATGTGGAGTCTAAAACATAATAATATAATAAAAATAAATTAATAAATAAAACAAAACAGAAACAGACCTATAGGTAGAAAGAATAAGCTGATGGTTGCCAAAGGGGAGGGGATAGAAGGATGGAGGGGGGAGAATATCTCACCAAAAAGTAAAAAAAATAAAGTTTAAAGAACATCAGAAACTTTAGAGAAATATACTACATTAATAACTGTTTTTTTATTTTATATATTTTAAATCAACACAAAAGGATATGTTTTTTAATTGATCTGAGAGAGAGAGAGAGAGAGAGAGCAAAGGAGAGAGAGAGAAAAAAACACATTGATGCAAGAGAGAAACATGGATTGACTGCCTCCCAATAGGTGCCCCAACTGGGGATGGAACCCATCACCTTTTGGTGCATGGGACAATGCTCCAACCCAGTGGTCGGCAAACTGCAGCTCGCGAGCCACATGCGGCTCTTTGGCCCCTTGAGTGTGGCTCTTCCACAAAAATACCACATGCGGGCGCGCACGTATAGTGCGATTGAAACTTCGTGGCCCATGCACAGAAGTCGGTTTTCGGCTCTCAAAAGAAATTTCAATTGTTGTACTGTTGATATTTGGCTCTGTTGACTAATGAGTTTGCCAACCACTGCTCCAACCAACTAGTCCCACTGGCAGGACCAGAACTATTTCTTTTTAAATCTTAATCTCCTTGGTCTAGTCAGATTCACATTGTCTATCTTATTTATCAGAAAAAGGAAAACAAGGATAGAAAATTTAGTTGATTATACAAAATGGCACAATAAGCTACTGATAAAAGGTGTCTTGACACCAAGATTGGTAATTATTCCATGTATCAGTACAACACAATGTATCAGTATCAAACAATATTAAGTAATGCTTGGTATTTTTATACTGCTTTATCATTTATAAAAGTAATTTAACATATTTTATCTTTTTAAGAATTTGCATGAAACCTGAAGATAGTTTAAATATATCAATCATTGAATCTAATTTTACAAATGAAGGAAAAAATGGGCCAAAACAAGTCTAATTACAAACACCACATAGTAAGTGCACAAACTAGAATTACTTCTTCCTATTTCATTTCACTGCTGTCAGTTTGATGTCTAGAATATTTACTGGGTGTGCACCTGGGAAGCACCTGTCATACTGGAAGTGAATCTGCTTGACCTAAAATTATAAAATTCATCTAGTTGTAGATGCTCCTGCCCCACCTCACTCCCACCCACCCCACCCCCCACCCTGAAACTAGGTTATAGGACAAAAGGCCCCACAGAATCAAAAGGAAGAACTTGCCTGTTTGTTAAGTTCAGCTCTTTCCCTCTGATGAATTTTGGTTTAAAATAAGATTAAGGTTTATATTTTTCTTTTTTTATATTTTAATTGTGCTTTTTATTTGTTTGTTTGTTTGTTTTAGTTGTCCCTAAGAAAGCTCTCTGTATTTTTCTAACATAATGCCCTAAAGAAAGATCTATCATTAGATATGAATCCTGCTTCTGTGTCTTGATAATTTTAGGTTCTTGGACAACTTACATACCTTCTTTAAGGCTCATTTGCTTCATCTACAAATATGTGTGGGGATATCTCAAAGGTTTGAAATAAGAAGTGATATGAGAAGGTAAAGGAGAAGATATATATAAACACTAAATATGTATATTAATCATGTTGGTAATAATGAGGAGGCAAAGGGGAAGAATGCTTAGCAGATAAATAGATATTGGGAACTTCTAGAATATAAGCCTCTGTTTTGGGGGCTTTTTTGACATCTCTACATTTGCCTGCTTCAAATTGACCTCCAGCTAAAACTGGAATGCTCATTTCTCTCATTTAAATTTGGAAGTCAGGATCTAATTTGAGAGTCAATAGAAATCTTGTATGGCATAAAAATTCATGTGTTGTGAAAATGCATAAACGAATACATAAGGTAGAAACCATATTAACTCTTCCTTTGACAATTTACAAAATGGCTATCAAAGTGATCTCATTTATAAATGACTATAATTTCTCAAAAGTTAACAGGATTGTTATTGTCCATTAATTTCTGGCCAATGGTTTTTAAATGTCCTTGAATAAAATAGAATGAATTTAAAGAGCAGCTAAATTGCTAAAGAAATCTGTTAACTGGAAGTTTTTAAAAAGTTAATTATAGTCAATGGAGTATTTAAAAAACTCATTTGTTCTACTCAATTAGAGTAACAGAATTTTGCTGTGTTTCATAATTTAAATATCAGAGAAATATGTTTTCAAGTGTTCAGAGCAAAAAGAGGTATGATATATTACAAATTATTATCAAGGCTCCATAAATTTTGGTGAATGAGTGAAAAAGAATGAATAAATGAGTGTCTGGTAAATAGTCCTAAGGATCCCAACTTCTCTCTAGTTACCTTCATCTATTAAGTAATGACCACCTCTTTCACAGTGTCTGCATAAAAACTTTAGAATGTTGTTTAAAGCATTTCTAACATAAGGAAAGCTCATTTTGACATTTTATTTTGGGAAATAATATGTTATATTTGAATATCAAAACCAATTGAAATGTTGCTCTGGCTGATGTGGCTCAGTTGGTTGGGTGTTGTCCTATGCACCAAAAGGTTGCTGGTTCGATTCCTAGTTAGGGCTCCATCCCCGGTAGGGAGCATGCAGGAGGCAGCTGATTGATGTTCTACTGTCACATCGATGTATCTCTTTCTCCCTCTCCCTTCCTCTTTCTCTAAAAATCAATAAAAATATTTTTTTAAATCATAAGTTATGAAAAAGGACATATCCCATTTGAATTGTTAATATGTAATAGAATGAATTAAGAGAGAAAATGCAAATTTATTTCAAATGAAGAGAAAACCAATGATGAGTTCAGAGGCTCTCAATACTAGTTTGGTAAATCCCGTTATATTTTCTTCCAAGGGATATTTGAATTTTCCTGAAATTTCTTCATATCAACTGAGTCATAATTCATTTTCAATTAGTACCTGTTCATAAGCATACAATGTATTTAATGGAACTGAGATCATGGTCACAGAATCAAAATGGCAGAAATGGGAATTGCTTCTGTAAATGAATTTACAGAATAAATGCCTTGTTATAACTAACATAGCTACACTCTTCTTATGCATATGCCACATTTAAATATATACCCATTCAGAATTCAAACTAAGAAGAACTCCTTTGTTGTACTTTTCCTAAGTTGTCATTAATGAACGAGTGGGTTGTCTGAATAATGAGATGCCTTCTAGTCATATTCTTAATTGAGATTATGATAAAACTGTCATCTAAAAGAGATGTAATATCAAAATTGCTGAGTAACAGAGAAGGAAAAACCAGGTCCAGGGAAGCACAAGATGCAATTAATTTTGGCTGTTAGTGACTTCATGGCACACACTTCATACTGAAGCCATTTCAGATGGATCTGTGGGCACTCCCTTCATCATTCTCAGCAATGCTGTTACATCAATTAAGCTTGAGTCCATAAAGAAAAAGGTCTCTATGAATAAAGTGTACTTAAGGCTATTTTATTTCATGCTCGGTTTTTTAAAGATATGATGGGTAGCGATCTTGAAAGTTTTCCAATAATGAAAAAAAATTTATTTACAAATGAGTTGGTACCCATTGATAAAAGCCAAAGCCTTGGGAGTTAGAAAAGCTGACTTCTTTCAGACTCCAGACAGTAATCAATACGTCTGAGAAATGTCACGAGTGATAAAAATCCATCAAGACTCAGTTCTGTGGCAAGACTCAAATTAGCAAGATGGTCTTCCGACTTATTAGTTACCATGGCTTATAATAAATAGCCTGACAGAGAAGAAATAAAGTAGTGAGATTTAAGAAATCTATACAGGGATGAACTTTGTTCATATTGGCACATGGGAATAAATCCAAAGTCAATAAAGTATTTGAGGGAATTTTATTGATAAAGAAACCATAAACTAAAAAAAAAAAAAAGAAAGAAAGAAAAGAAAAGAAAGGCTTAATATGAACTAAAAAAGCTTTTGGTTTTTGGGGTCTTAAAAAATCTTTACACCCACTAGCGTGTTCCAAAGAGCATGAGTGGCACAGGTGTGCAGCCTGCAAGAAGGGCCTGTTCCCCTTCGGATGTGGTCAGTATATATCAGATATTGATATGAGGGGTGGACAGGCTATTTTCACTATAATTTACTAGAGGCCCGGTGCACGAAATTCGGGACCCTCAAGAGATGTCCGACTGCCCGTTTAGGCCCGATCCTACTGGGATTGGGCCTAAACGGGCAGTCGGACATCCCTCTCACAATCCAGGACTGCTGGCTTCCAACTGTTCATCTGTCTGCCTTCCTGATTGCCCCTAACCGCTTCTGTGCCAGCCTGATCACCCCCTAACCACTCCCCTGCCAGCCTGATTGATGCCTAACTGCTCCCCTGCCAGCCTGATTGCCCCTAACTGCCCTCCCCTGAAGGCCTGGTCCCCCCCAACTGCTCTCGCCTGCAGGCCTGGGTCCCCCACAACTGCCCTTCCCTTCAGGCCCAGTTGCCCCCAACTTCCCTCCTCTGCTGGCCTAGTCACCCCTAACTGCCCTCCCCTGCAGGCTTGATCGCCCATAACTGCCCTCCCTTGCAGACCTTGTCCCTCCCAACTGTCCTTTCCTGCTGGCCATCTTGTGGTGGCCATCTTGTGTCCACATGGGGGCAGCCACCTTGTGTGTTGGAGTGATGGTCAATTTGCATATTACTCTTTTATTAGATAGGATAGAGGCATGGTGCACGGGTGGGGGCCGGCTGGTTTGCCCTAAAGGGTGTCCCGGATCAGGTTGGGGGTTCCCTTGGGGCATGGGGTGGCCTGGGCGAGGGGCCTATGGTGGTTTGCAAGCCGGCCACACTCCCCAGCAACCCAAGCAGAGGCCCTGGTATCTGGGATTTATTTATCTTCTATAATTGAAACTTTGTAGCCTTGAGTGGAGGCCAAGGCAGGCCAGGAAGCTTGGCTTCCTCCATTACTGGGGGCAACCCAAGCTCCAGCTACGTGGCTGCTGCCATTTTTGTTGGGATTTATTTATCTTCTATAATTGAAACTTTGTAGCCTTGAGTGGAGTCCAGGGCCAGCCAGGGTGTGCGCGAAGCTTGGCTTCCTCCATTGCCGGGGAAACCCAAGCCTCCTGCTTGCTCTGTGGCTGCAGCCATCGTGGTTGGGTTAATTTGCATATTCATTCCTGATTGGCTGGTGGGCGTGGCTTGTGGGTGTAGCAGAGGTATGGTCAATTTGCATAATACTCTTTTATTAGATAGGATCGGGTACAGGACCACAAAGAAATACCGCCAGGTCTGAGAGAGAAAGCTGCATATACATTAGGAGACATTGACCCTTGATCCAGGTGTACTAACTACATGGGAATTTGGAAGAGAATCCTCTGGGAGACGGTGTGTGTATTTGATGTCTGGGGAGAAGATATATTAGACCAAAAATATGGGCTGAAGATGAGATTGGCCAGTTGATCACAAATAATTTCCATTCTCCATTCTCTCCTGGGAACAGCATGAGACCACATTTTCATTCTGCTTTACAGAGAGCTGTACCTGGAATAAGTCCTGCTCACTTAAATCTGGGTTTATTGATATATACCATTTCCACATCTGACCTATTCAAGCTTATTCATGTTCTTCATGCTCTCTTTTCCTCACCTACCGCTGATGTTAATGACCAGGGTGACCTAAAAAGCAAATTGTGAAAGGTGCCGGAGATTCTAAATCAGTTTGCATTCCTAAATGATTGTGTGGGATAAAGCTTCCCCCATGGCCACCTGACCACTAATTGGGCTTTATGTGAATAGGTAATTTTATTTTCCACACAAAACTGAGATGGAGTCTGTATGTGTCAAGGGTGTGTGTGTGTGTGTGTGTGGGGAGATCTTAGTGGAAGCTATTTTCACTGGGATTAATATAAAACAAGTCATTTGTGAGACTATATGCCTCAAATATTTTATCTCCATGACTTCTATGTTTTCAGTATATATATATATATATATATATATATATATATATATATATATATACATTTATACATTTTTGATTAGCAGTAGTAGTTAATAGTTGAATTTATGAATCTTTTCCTGTATAGTTCATTCTTTCCATGGCCTATTTAAGAAATACTTTCCTAACATAAAGTCAGGACAATATTCTCCTATATTATTATCTAAAAGAATTTCACATGTGATCTCCTCGCCACTTGGAAATTCTTTTTGTATAAGGTGCTAGGTAAAGGGTAAAAAGTACATATTTTCCATATGGGTAAAGAATTAAACCTGTTCCGTTTATTTTAAAGTCCATCCTTTTCCTACACTGATATTTGTTTTAACTGAGTAAACATTAATGTGTTTGCTGAAATTAGTTAAACTCACCTGGATCTCAGTAAAATGTTAAGTTATGTTTTGTGATAGGTATGACCTTCTATTAAATCAATAAGTCTGATTAATTTTGTCATTCCATATAAATATGATTTTACTTTGATAACATTAACTTTTATTCTATGAGCTTGTTTGACCAAAGATGTATATGAGAATTAGAATGTGGATGCCACCCAGCACTCAAGATCTATTGCTGATAATTCATATAATGTTGATAGTGTTTATAATTTTAATTTTTTTCCTTTTTTAAAATACTTGTTTTTAATTTCACTTACTGATTATATTGCCTCATCCCTTCAGAAGCTGTTCTTAATGTATGAGGGGTCTAATAGTGCTTTTAAAAATATTACTATGTGTTTCATCAGAGCCTGTTTGCAAAAAGATTAAAGCAATTAAGTAATTGGAAAAGCATGTCTGAACATGCAAAATAAACTCTACTGAAAAATAATTTGTTTATTTTAATATTGACATATTAAAACAAGAATATATAGCTAATTTTTGTCAATCTCACTGTTTTCACTTATTTGGCAACATAAACATATCCAAATGCTGATATCCAAGATAAAGTTTGGTCCACCATCCTATATAATAAAGAGGTAATATGCAAATTGACCCTCACACTGTCACACAAGATGGCCACCCCCATGTCGTCAAAGATGGCCGCCCCCATGTCGTCAAATATGGCCACCACAAATGGCCTGCAGGGGAGGGCAGTTGGGGGCAACAAGGCCTGCAGGGGAGGGCAGTTGGGGGCAACCAGGCCTACAGGGGAAGGCAGTTTGGGGTGACCAGGCTTGCAGGGGAGGGCAGTTGGGGGCAACCAGGCCTGCAGGGGAGGGCAGTTGGGGGCAACCAGGCCTGCAGGGGAGGGCAGTTGGGGGCAACCAGGCCTGCAGGGGAGGGCAGTTTGGGGCAACCAGGCTTGCAGGGGAGGGCAGTTGGGGGTGACCAGGCCGGCAGGGGAGAGTAGTTGGGGGCAACCGGGCTGGCTGGGGAGGGCAGTTGGGGGTAATCGGGCTGGCAGGGAGTGGTTAGGGGGTGATCAGGTTGGCAGGCAGGCAAGCAGTTGGGAGCCAGCAGTCTCGGATTGTGAGAAGGATGTCCGACTGCCCTGTGGGATTGGGCCTAAACCAGCAGTCGGACATCCCCCGATTGGAGAGGGTGCAGGCTGGGCTGAGGGACACCCCCCCCTGCATGAATTTCATGCACCGGGCCTCTAATTCTGATATATTAATCTCACTTCAAGTATTCTCTTTTTTTAGCTGCTGAGGAAACAATATATAAACAGAAATAAGTTATTGGTGAAAATTCCCACTGCTAGCATTTCAAGTCCTTTCTCCCAGATTGATTACTGCCAATTTAATAATCAACTCATGATTCTGGTTGTTAGGTAGAAATAAAGACATCCAGCTTTTAACTCTTAGCCCAACGTGAAGGGAAGAGGAGACAGGGCTGGAGGCAGAGAATTGGAGCAAATTGGAGACAGCAATATTAGTTATGAGAAAAAGTATTATGAGACTCTATCTCTAAAGTATAAAAGTGCTTTGCTGGAGGCTAAAACAAACAGCAGTTAGCATATTAATGCAAAAAGACCTGTTGGAAGGCCAATGGACTTTGATATTCAGCAGGGCTGAAAATCAGCATAATATTGCCCTGCTGTGGGCTCAATGGCTCAAGGCAATTTCCTAACCTGATAATCCTTATGCCGTTTACCAAACTTTACCTTTGATCTGCCTGTATGCATTGCTAAAGGGAAAATGTGTATTCAAGTAAATAAAAAGCCCACTGGCCAGAAATTGGGGTGCTTCTTCAAGAAAGAGGTCTCCACCTGGCCCCCCATGCCTTCTAAATTCATATTTCTTATATAGCATTTTCATTTGTGCATCGCCCCTCCTTCAGATCCTGAACCCCGCCGTGAAGGTCGAGGCAGAGCTTTATTTTTCTTTTGCCTTTTCTGATATCCTGAAATGACCCTTGAACCCACATGAGAGATTACCAAATCCTAGAAGCAATAGTCTGGTTCTTTAATGCTCTCACCTGAGCCCACTACAGTGTATGATGCATTAGGAAAAATAATTCATGTTTAAAACATTAAGTTTTTATTTCCAGGAATGACTGAGAGCCATGCTAAGAAGGCACATGCTATGGCAGCAATTTTCAACCTTTTTCACCTCATGGCACACATAAACTAATCTTACCTAATAATAGACAAACATGTAAATTGACCGTACCTCCGCTATGCCCATAGCCAATCAGAGTGAGTATGCAAACTAACCCAACAAAGATGGAGGTTAATTTGCATACATAGGCGCCCAGCATCTGGGTCCCGGGAACATCCTGGCACCCAGGTCACTCTGAGGTAAGCCCCGCGTGGGCCCTGAGCAGCCTGGGAAGGGCCTGAGCCAGGGGGCTCCTGGGCAGGGCCAAGCCTTCGATCAGAGCCGAGGGGGAAGGGGCAGAGCCAGCAATTGGAGGGAGCTGGGGGGCTCCTGCTCAGGCCTAAAGCCTCGGCCAGAGACTTTAGGCCTGGGCAGGCCTGGGAAGGGGCGGAGCCGGCGGTCGGAGGGAGCTGGGGGTCCCCTGTCCAGCCGGCAATTGGTGTGAACTACAAAGGAAACACCTTTTCTGACTGCTTATTGGCTAAGCTCCCTGTATGCCACTGGTAATATTCTTAGTAACTTGGGTAATAAGAATCCAAAAAGGTGATCTAGGGTTTTTCCACCACACTTCTGGAGAAAAAAATGAAGGCGCTGCTGGAAGGCTAAGAAATGTCATATCCTGCCCTAGCCAGTTTGGCTCAGTGGATAATACCTTGGCCTGCCGACCGCAGGGTCTGGATTCAATTCTGATCAAGGGCATGTACCTAGGTTGCAGGCTCCTCCCTGGCCAGGGCCCAGGTCAGGGCTCATGCAGGAGGTAACCAATCAAAGTGTTCCTCTCACTTTGTTGTTTCTCTCTGTCTTTCCCTTTCTCTTCCACATTCTCTAAAAGTCAATGGAAACATATCCTCAGGTGAGGATAAAAAAAAGAAAGAAAGGTCATATCCTATGAAAGACACATCTTGAAAAATGCCTAAAGAAAGTTGTCATTTTTTCATGGTGAAGGGACTGGAGTCCGTGTTGATGAAGACACCTTGGTGGCTGTGGTGACTGGCAGTGGCTGGAGCAGTGGGGTGATGGGGCTGGTGCCTTCCCCTGATCAGCCCGGTCGCCTCCCACAAAGGGAGGCCAGACTGTGGCTTAGGCCCGCTCCCCATGGGCCTAAGCTGTCAGTAGGACATCCCCTGAGGGCTCCCAGTATGTGAGAGGGGGCAGATTGGGCTGAGGGACCCCCCCACCCCCAGTGCACAAATTTCGTGCACTGGGCCCCTAGTCTATATACAAACTAACCCAACAAAAATATAAGGCTACTATGCAAATTGTCCCCTCGGGAGTTTGACCAGGAGACTGGGAGTTTGATCACTTGCTATGACATGCACTGGCCGCCAGAAGGCAGCGTGGAACGAAGGAAGGCCCCAGCCGGCAGCCGGAAGGCCCCGATTGGCCCTGATCGCTGGCCATGCCTAGGAACCCTATCCGTGCACAAATTTTGTACACCAGGCCTCTAGTTACTAATATTCTGTGGCATACCAAAAGATGTTTTTTTCTGATCTGACAACAAAAAAAAGGTAAAATTTTGATTAATTCACATGGGATAGCTACTGTGTTGGCTGATGTCATTTTTTTTTAATTTGACAATCTAAGGGAAAAGAGGTCAGTGCCCCTGACTAAATAGTGAGGTATTGCATATATAACAAACTGGTAGAAAATGGCTGTGCTGTAGTAATGAAATGTGAGGCAAGAGCATTTTCATGTAAAACCACCTCCCCCAAAACAAAATGTTCATGGAATTTCTAAAAATAGAAACATCTGTAGATCATTTTTTGACATAGCTGTCCCTTCTCAGCATGCTTTGCAGACTTACATCTAACAGATATTTAATATAGATCTAATAAATGAGTAAACATCTTTCTATCATGCATGGGATTTCATTCCCGGTTGTATTTATTAATCCCATCAATAGTAATGTATATCAAAGTTATCTAAGGGAAGTCAAATTTCTGTATTTAACTTATTTTATTACTGATACTAAAGTGAAAAAAAAAAAAAAAAAGACCAGCCATCAGGGTAGGAATAAAATTATTTTAAAATGAGTGGACCGGTGCACAAATTTGTGCACATTGAAAGGAAATGAATTAGAAGAAATATTTTAAATATAGCTATTTGCCTTTTCTCTATAATAGAAGTGTCAACCAAATTCACAATCAACAATGACAGATCAAAACACACGTGTGCAATTAGCACCAGTGAGAGCTTTATATGTATTGCATATGCGAGAGTCAACTAAGCCTTTTATAGATATAGAACAAACTTGCTTAATTAGACCTGCTTTCTGATGTAGCTAAACTTTTTCTAGTCCAGTGAAGCACCCCAACTTCTCTTTCAGGTAATTGTCAGCAACACAGTAGTAAATATCAACATGAAGCAGATTATTATTGTAGATCACGCAGGGAGAACCAAGGTAAAATATTTAACTGCAACAGTGTTTGACTATATTCTGCGCAGTGAGAAAACCTGAAGTCATTTTCAAGGTCCACCATTTCTTACTTCTTTTCAGTCAGGTCAAGTTTCTAAGCCAGGCGTCCTCAAACTATGGCCCGTGGTCCACATGTGGGTGTTTTTGCTGTTTTGTTTTTTTACTTCAAAATAAGATATGTGCAGTGTGCATAGGAATTTGTTCATAGTTTTTTTTAAACTATAGTCTGGCCCTCCAACGGTCTGAGGGACAGTGAACTGGCCCCCTGTTTAAAAAGTTTGAGGACCCCTGTTCTAAGCTTTCTAAATCTCCGTTTTCTGGCTAATGAAAAGAAAATAGGATTCCACCAAGTCTCCTATCTACTTACTCCAGGATTTCTGTGAGGATCAAATGAGATGAGGCACAGAAAACGCTTCACAGACATTTGGTTAAAGTGTGAAATGTTTGCACCTGGCTTATAAAGCAAGTTGTGTTCCTGGGCTGAAGAAACTGCAAGGAAGCTAAGTCATCACTAGGGAGAGGAAGCTGGGCATTGCTACGTGATGTCATTACTTGGCGCCCACAGCAACTGTTTCTGGGCTGGGCTGGGCTGTGGGCCACATTTTGTGCCATGGGGTCTCATCAGCGTCAGCTGACATTTGGTGGGCTGTCGCTGCAGGGTGTGGCAGAGCCTGTGTCCCACTTGGGGGAAGCTGAGGTTACTTTGTTGGCACCAGGTCCGCACTGCTGTTTCTCTGTAAATGGCAAGTGCGCATCTGCCCCCTGGTGGTCAGTGTGCATCATGGCAATTGGTCGGACAGTGGGAGGGACACTTAGTATATTAGCCTTTTATATATATAGATGCTGATAACAGCTCATGTTGGCAGATTAAAAAAGAACCACAAATCTAAGATTAAAATCAACGCCACAGCAAGAGACAATCATTTATGAATTTGTATAACTTGTTTCTTGTTGTTTTGGGCCTTTTGGCTATTCCACCAATTCCCAGCAGGAAGAAAAAGAAAGGTAAACATTATTTGTAATTTCAATGTGACTCTCAGAGATGCATCCTATTTTTTTTTTATCATGCATAACAGTGTTTCTCAAACTTTAAACTACATAAAAATTCCTGAGGAGTTTGTTAAGAATCAAATTTTGGCTCAGCGGCTAGAGTGTTAGCCCATGGACTGAAGGGTCCTGGGTTTGATTCTGGTTAAGGGCACATACCATGGTTGCAGGCTCCACTCATGCGGCAGGCAACCAATTGATGTGTCTCTCTCACATTGATGTTTCTCTCTCTCTCCCCTCCTCTCCCTTCCACTCCCTTTAAAAATCAATGGAAAAAATATCCTTGGGTGAGGATTAACAAAACAAACAAACAAAAAAGAATCAAATTTTAAGATCCTACCCACAGAGATTCTGACTTGGCTAGTCTCAGATGGAGCCTGAGAATATGCATTTTAATAAGAACCTGAGGATTCGTATACAGGTGGTTGACATTAGCTCAAAGGTTTTTGTTCCTAAAATACTTCTTTAAATACCTAAATAATATTATTTCACATTTAATTGTACTGGCTGTACCACTTACCTGGGTATGTCAGAATATATATAATAGAGAAAGATTGATTTTTTTCCTTTGGTTATCTGTAATCCTCAGTGCACGCATGGGCTCTCATTTCAACACAGCAATGATACCATGTTAATCTCTTTATGAACATTCACCTGCTGGGTAGCTTCCTCTGAAGACTTGAGTGTGAGTCCTAAGACTTGAAAAAGTCTGAGGAATAGGAGACAGTGTATTAGAGCCACAGAGGGTTGTTACTCTGTGAGGCTCAGGTGGCTAGCTATCACTGTTTGCCCTTGTTGGGGGAGAGGGGGGGCGTGGAAAGGGGTATGAACCTAGAGCAAAAAAGTATGCTTTCTAGTCATTATCACAGTGTCACTGTGTCATTTTGTACAAATCACTGATAGTGCTTTTCCACTTAAATAGGTAATAACTTTCCTGCCTGGGTTGCTGAGACTAAAATGAGAAATTGTGCGTGAGTCATTTTAATAAATGTAGTAAATCAAATAGTAAATTTACAAGATAGTGAAGGTAAAACTATTTCTTCCCCTGACACTGTTCCTTTTGAAAGAAGATAGTTCCTCCGATTGATATTTGCAAGTTTAAAGGCTAAACCTGGTTTGAAAACCTAACAAAGTAGCAGGGGCTAGAAATGTTCAAGACTCTATTTTCTGACCAACTATTGAATATTTTATATACAGAAACAATTTCCTGTTGCATTGTTTTTTTAATTTAAGAGACGTTCTCACCTTAGGATAAATCTCTTTTTTATTTTTCCTCTTTGGGAATTTTCATTAATCTATAATTTGCTCATTGTTACTTTTTCCTATTTGAAAAAATAATAATAATAGAGTTACAAATGTTCAGAATAAGAGCTGTTTTCAAAGAAGGTTGTCTGTGACTTCAGCCATAAAAACAAAAGCTTTAGCAAGATTTTATTAGGTGATAAGTTGATCACAGGACATCCTTCCTGCTTATAGAAAAAAAAAATATATATATATATATATATATATATATATATATATATATATATATCCAGAGAGATTTTAAAAATGTATTCCAAAACCAAAACTTGATTAATGACTGACATCTTTTGAATCTGTGTTTTTTTTCTCCTGAAACAATAACTAGGTATTATCCAGGAATTATGTAGTTTAATGTTAACATTCTGAATTCTTTGGTAAAAATTCTTTTGAATTCTACCAGTATAACTTTTACACACTTTGTACTCAGCTGAACACACTGTGCTGGAAAGATCAAGTCTGGGCTGGCGAGTCAAAACTCTGGGAGAGCGGCTGTGTAGGTGCTCTGGTCAGTGACTGGCTTTGACTCATCCTAGCCCAGGGACCCGACGAGACTTGCAACCAGGGGAGTAATGGGCAGCGGCATCTTGTCCCTGGCTTACCCCCTGAACCTGTCCCCAAGGCCCCTTTTTTCTGTGTAGCCCTTCCCTTTGGATGTCCCCATCTCCCATCCCCCTTTCCAATAATTTAAGAGTAAACTTTCAGCTTTACAAATCTAGGGTGTTTATGTGTCCGTTTTGTACTCCTAGCATAACCTACACTCATGGAAATCATTTTAATGCAGCTATTTCTCCCTGAAGATTTTAGTGTACTTGAGTTTACCCTAGAGAAATCCCATTAAATTCTGACCTGCCTTGATCTTGATTAGCTTAAAAAATATTTTATGAGATCATTGTCTATAATGGGGTATCTGATTAGAAAAATCAAGAAAAAGGACATTTGTCAAATGGTCGTAAACTGCTTTTCTCTCCAGATGACCCGTTTCTGTACAAGCACAGTGGCTATAAAATGCAGCATGCCCCATACCCTCATATATCTGGAAAATAATCCTGAAACTGTCACAATAAGCTTTGAAATTCGCACAGTCAAGCAGTTATCTACTGTTAAAAATGGAATTGTGTTTTCCTCCAAAATCTGTTGAAGTCCTAATTCCTAGTACCTGTGAATGTGACCTTATTTTGAAACAGGATCTTTGCAGATGACCAAGTTAATATGAATTCCTAACGGTGGACCCTAGTCCAATATGACTGTTTTGTTATAAAAAGAGAGAAAATTTGGACACAGAAAAAGATACACAGAAGGAGAATGCTGTGTGAAGAAGGAAACAAAGACTGGGGTGCTATACCTACAAGCCAAGGAATGCTAAAGATTAACACAAACCACTATTGCTGATTTGTAGAAAATATAGTAAACAGAGTGAGAAGGAATAGGGTGTGCTACCCCAAAATATGCTTTGCTGGCATAAGGATTATTGTAGGCTAATTATTTTTTAAGAAATAGCAGACAAAGAAGCTCTGAAAACTGAGTAGAAGTTACCCTATTAGGAGACATTTAGATTTATACGGGAAATATCCATTATGTACTAGTAAAGGCATCTCCCTTCCTGTACCAGAGGGGAGGATGACTAAATCTCTAGCAACTCTTATTAATGGAGAAGGCAACATCTAATCTGCAGAGCCAACACCCCCCCCCTTTCTATGCTTTGCCTGAAAACCTCTTGTAACTGGCTCCCCACACCCCCCAAAAATATTTTTTGTTTTTATTTTTAGCTGGAGATGCTATTTAAGGTTGTGGTTTGGGCCATTTTGGAGGAGTTACTTGGTTTTCTTGGGTACCTCCCATGTATATACAACATATATGTGTTATTCAACGTCTGGATTTTTTCCTCCTACTAATCTATCTTTTTATTAAGTGATGTCTCAGCCAAGCACCTTAGAAGGGTAGAGGACAAATTATTTTTCCTCCCCACTAGAGGAACATGCACTATGAGTGTGTGATAAAAAAATATTTAAACCCTGGGAAGCACCACAGATTCAAAAGCCCAGTGTTGCAACAGATAAAATATTTTACAAAGAAAAGGAATGGAGACTTAAAAGGTATGTCAAATACAAAAATGGGCAAAACTAGCCTGGCTGGTGTGGTTCAGTGGTTGAGCCACGACTTATGAACCAGGAGGTCACAGTTTGATTCCCGGTCGAGGAACATGCCCAAGTTTTGGGCTTGATACCCAGTAGGGGGCATGCAGAAGGTAGCAAATCAATGATTCTCTCTCATCATTGATGTTTCTTTCTCTCTTTCCCTTTCTGTGCCTCTCTGACATAAAATATATATATATTTAATGGGCAAAACTAAACTATAGTATCTAGGAATAGACATTTTGAGGGAGGAAAAATAAATTTCCTTCTACCTTTCTAAGTTCTTCAGGCTGGTGTAATAATCAAAATAACATGAGACAGATTATCAGAATAAAATAACCAAATTTATTACATATGTACATACAGGGGTTCCATAAGAACAGGAAACCAGAGAACAGATCATGGCAGTTAAGACCTACATGCCATCCTGAGCTAAGAAGAGGGAGTGTAGTAGTTTGGGACTCCAAAGGGGAGAAAGGCAAGCCACATGGTGATGGAAAAGCAAATGTTGGGTAAACAGTGTTTGCTGGGCCATCTTTAACAATAGGACACAGGGGCCTTGCTAGGTTCCTCCCTTTCTGTCGCACGGATGAGAACAGACACAGGCCTAGTTTCCACCTCTCATTTCAGCGCTTTCTCTCCTACCCTATACCTCGCCCCATCACTGCCCTGCCTGGATGAGCAAGGGAAGTCTTTCCTGCTGGCTAAAATGTGAAAATGCCTCCAAGGTGAGAAAAGCATGCTAGGCAGCCAGACTCTGAGACCAGTCATCCACCAGTGATCACACTGGGAAACCTAAGGGGTATTCTCATGGTGCCGCAGCCCAGCTCAGCTTCGCGGGCTAATAGAACATGAGCAGCTGTTTTAATCTATGTGATCTCTGAAGCAGGACGGTGCTGTTTGTGGAAAATGGCAACTCTGCTGAGAAAGCCATTTCCACAGGTCAGAAGGGGAAAGGAAACATTTAAGCAGTTATCAGGAAAAATACGAGTTAAACAATGTTAGCAAATGCTAGGTAGTGTCAGTTTAGCAGCAGTCAAACATTTGTTTTTATTTTTCCTTAAGATTTTGTTTTTTTTTAAAAAAAGATGTCAGTAAAAGAATACCAACACCCTAAGGTAATCATTTGAATTAGAATTTATAATTTCCATATTAATATGAAGATGCTCAGTTGGCATCACCTTTTCCGAATACCTGCCCACCTTGTGCGTTGTTCAGAACTTTCTATACCTCTCTGAACATCCAGGTCAGAACATGATGAGAATCACTGCTCCCCCCTGAGCTCCCATTCTGACCACAGAAAATGAAGCTTCCCCCATCGCTGCGTGCACACTTAGGTTGACTGAACTTTGTGTGATAGTTTTTTCTATTGCTCATGAAAATGTATAGTATCCTTGAAAATTAAAAGGTGTCCCATAAATTAGTATTGGTTTCATTTCAGCAAATAGGACACAATGAAAGAAACCCCAGGAAAAACTAAGACTAGAGCAATCACCCCTCTTTCCTAAGCCAGCTCCTGGGGTTCTGGCACTCTTCTGAGGATACATACATTCAAGACGTGAGCGAAAGGGCTTTCTGGCTGCCACCGGAGGGCGCTGGAGGGCCCTGCTCCTGGCGGCCAGGAATCATCCCCTCTGCTTAAATGTCTTAAACAGATATGCACCAATAATTTTGGCCTGGATCCTGATTTTCAGCCACCTAAGCGCCTTTATTTCTAAACAAAATTTGTTATTCCCACTTCAAAAGTTTTCATTTACTTTATTGAATAAATATTTATCTTTCATTTCTTTGGTATCATCTTTGATTCCTCCTTCCTTCCAAATCTTCCGACGTTAATTTATGTTTAATTTTGTATGTTCAATGCCTTTCACATTCTTTAAACGTTCTCCCTGTTACTTTCCACGTCCTTACTTTCAGAAACTCACACTGACTGAGACTTTTGTTGAGTCTTCTGATGCACCCCGGCCTCCAGAATCCTATCAACACCCCCAGGTGTTTCCAAACCCTTCTTCACAGAGCTTCCCAACTGATCCTCTTAAAATGTTACAGTGTTGAAGAATTCTTAGAAGACGGCAGAGTAGGGAGCACCAGGAATCTGTCTGCCCATCTAGACAGCAACTGCACTGGCCGAATCTGATATAACTATTTGCAACTTCTATGGGAAGGCTTGGATAGTCAATTGCTAATTAATTTTGGTCCATTTCAGCCCTTAGCACAATAGCAGATACCTGTCTGCCCTCCCCCCCCAGGCCTGTGGCAGGGATCTGTGTCCTTGTTTCCAGAGCAACCTGCCTGCAGCTTCTGGAAGCGAGGGTGGGCAAAAAGGACCTTGTCCTTCAAATGTCGGAGATGTGTGCTCGGATGTGTGACCCACGCTTCTGACCACAGAGGTCAGACAGAGGTAGGTGCACACTGTTGTTGCACGTCCTTCTATTGTTGCAAACTCCTCTCCTTCTGGCTGACTCGACTTCCAAAGGATTTAAAGGGTTGGCACCCTTTTTCCCTCCCTTAATTTTCCTCCTTTAATGTTTCTCTTTTTCCATGTTGAGAACCAGAAATTAAAGACTAGAAGATTCAAAAACAACTGCATATCCAGGGGCAGTTAGAAAGTGACTAGGCAAGCCCAGGGAAAGGCTCAGAAAATATCTGTGAAGACCATAAATTTATACCTTAGGCTGATCCTAAGCACAGAGATAGCGTACAACAATAAAAAACTAAAATAAATAAACATAAATCACAACAAATATAGCAAACCCTGGGAAAGGGGGAGAGTCTGATTTCCAGTCCCTCCGTAGGGAGGGGCACAAATGCAGTGTGTGCATTTCATTCTGGGAAGCATGCATGGCAGCCCTGCACCCCCAGAAGGCTCCTGGGGCTGCAGAGGTTAGAGGCCCTCAGTACAAATGGTCACAAATCTATAGATCATATAGTTCAGAGAACCAGGAGGTATAAAGGCCACTTTATCCTTCTCAGAGTAAATATTCTAAAGAAACTAGAACATGAAACAAACCCAGCCATGTGAGAATCCAATTCAGTAACTACATTTCATGGGTTGTTTTCTTATACCCACCCAAAAAAATGGTACATTGAACTAGAAAAGTTCTTTATTTAGGGGCATTGAGAATATCTTTAAGAATATCTCAGAGTCAAGGTGGTGGTGGGAGGTGGGTGGGGAGAGATGAAGCAAAGAACTTATATGCACACTAGAGGCCTGCGCCCTCTCACAATCTGGTATCCCTCGGGGGATGTCAGAGAGCTGGGTTTGGCCTGATCCCCGCAGGCCAGGCCAAGGGACCCCACTGGTGCACGAATCCCTTCTCCACCTCCCTCTGAGATTCATCAGTCTGTTCCATGGTTCCATGCCTGTGCGTTGAGCGAGTGCCACCTGGTGGCCATTGTGAATCATAGCTACCAGTCAAATGGTCGGACACTTAGCATATTAGCCTTTTATGTATATACCAGTAGATATGCATAAGCCATGGACACAGACAATAGTGTGGTGAAGGCCTGAGGGGCATACATGGAGGGAGTCAATGGGAAACAAAGGGGGACCTATATAATACTTTCAACAATAAAGATAAATTTTAAAAACTAATGCCTTTAAGAATCTATGGAAATTAGGGATCCTTCTGCCTAGGAAATGGTACACTTTCACTCAAGCATGATTTACACGTAATTTTAGGAGGTTACTGGAATTATCTTAAAGTTGCCTTTCTTCTCTGACAATTTTTTATTCAGCTATTCCATGATTAGTGCTGATATTTCATGATAACAGGAGTTATATTCCCTAACAATGTAAATTAATTAGGATTGAGAGACACTCAAATTGTGATATTTATCTAGAAAAAGAAATTGTGCCCTAGAAAATTGACCTGTATAATCTATTCCTCTCTTCCGCGTATTAAATGATTTACCAGCCATTCCAATGGTGACCTGAAGTAGCAGAACAAAGTACAGAAGAAACTTTGAAGACAATACAAAGTGAGAAAAACAGGATGTAATCTGAATACAAGCCAAGTATATTGAGGCCACTAGAGGCCCAGTGCATGAAATTCATGCACTGGTAGGGTCCCTAGTGGCTGTCAGCTGCCAGCAGAGGCCTCCCTCCTTTCCCCCAGCCGGCCCCGCCCCCTGGTCGAACTCCTGGTTGAGGGGACAATTTGCATACTATGCTTTTATTATATAGGATGTTTTCCTTGCAAAGTAAAGATATTTGATGTATACACATTTAGAAATCAACACCAGCAAACAAACACAAACCCACCAGGTGGTATGAAGCAAAGTCACTATTGAAGGTCAGGGGGAAAATAGACTATATTACCTAGAGTTACGTTTCCATGTTTTTAAAGAAATAACAGCTGTTCTTGATGTTTTAGAAGATAAAACAAGTATACAGGAAGATATATCTGTCACTAATTCTAACAATAAAGAATGCGGAAAGGGCATAAAAATGCAAATGCAAACAATCTGTCCAATGAAGATGGCTTATTGTAGAGGCAAAATTCTAGAGCCAGTGGGCCATAATTTATAGAAAACATATAATAAAATGGCAACAGACTAAAGTAATGTTTCTTGTTACAAAGAATAGCTTTAAAGAAGGGTGGGGGGGGGGAGAAGATTTTCTAGTGATTAAAACAAAAACAATTAAAATGGTAAATGACTCAGGATATAACACAAGAAGCTCTAAAGAAATACAATGATTGAAAATGGTGTTAAGCCCTTCACCACTCATCATAAAAATGTTCTTTGTTAATGAGCAAACATCAGGAAATCTATTATAAAAGAGCCAAAATTATGCACCCAGGCAGAACTACCTTTAATATGTCTTTTAAATGTATATATTAGATAGACAATTACTGATAATTAAGCAGCACCAATGAATAAATTAATGTTTGCAGAATGAAGGGAAGGAGGGAAAATGAAGGAAGGAGAGTTCAGTTTAGGAAAAGGTCAGTAAAATCTACCTTATTTTCAACGCTGCACTGAGCAGGAGTACCAGGTTGACTTGTTCACCACTATTCCCATGCCTAGCTTCTGTTGGGTTTTATAGTGTGTGCTCAGTAATTCAGTGGATGAATGCATGACTAACAGGAGCTGGCATTTAACCCAACATACTGATGGAGCCATTCGCACAGTCAGTCATTCCTATCACTGACATCTTCCAATACTGTGTGCTTATTGTTGTGAATCACAACTCTGGACAGTTCGATTTTGACTACTCTGTTTTAAGTTGATTACAATTTTCCTATCCAAATCTCTTAGGATGCTTATATCCGTACACATCACGTAATCATTGGTGAAGAAATATTCACTGTTAAAATTCACTCAGCATCTTGCTTCACGGATGCTGTTAATGCTGGATGGTCTTAGACAGCTGTCTGCTCTTGCATTTGGAGATGTGCCCACGTTCCAGGAAGAGCCAGCATCTATCTCAAGGAAATAGTTATCTGAAATATTGTTGATCAATTACTAATATTTTGAAAACTGCTTCTGCTTTGGGTGATCAACAAATTTACATGGAAAGGGATGCCCTGCTAGTCCATTGTTCCCTATCTAGAAATAGAACCACCTATGTAATTCTGATCCCGCCTTTCCACACTGAAAATTGCTGGTTTGCATAATGTCTAAAGTCCCTTTCCATGAAATCTTGGTTAAAAAACAGATATCCTGGAATTCAGTATAACATGCTTTCCCTAACAAGATTCTGATGGTTTATGAAGTGTAGGACTTCCTAGATTAGTAAAATTCCAGGAAGGGGTCAATGGGGGGGGGGGGGGGGGGAAGAATACATCTATAATACTATCAACAGTAAAGATAAAATAAAATAAATAGTTTAATAAAAGGATTTGCCCTTTCCTATACTTAGACCCTCAGATGCTTACAAAATTATGCTTTTTAATGTAATAGGTTATCTAAATTTGAAATGTAGGAGGGAAAAAACCCCCAAAATACAGATATTAAGGTTTACATTAAATGTAAGAATTAAGCAGAAAAAAATTCCAAAGATAGAGAGAGAACAATAGTAACCATTAAATTATATTCAAAATGTCTGCAAGAAGATTTAGGAGGTATTCTTTCCTGGAAAAAAGCCCAGTCTTACTCATGGCTGATCATAGAGCCAATAAGATAATATAAACATTTCTAAAGGAGTTGTAGAATGAGGTTAGAATGGGAATAGGAATCAAAAGTCTATTTCCTGTACCCATGTGCAGCACCTATCATCATGCTGTAGCTCTCAGCTACAATGCCTCTCTGGCTTTGACTTTACTACTACTACTACTACTACTACTAGTAGTAGTAGTAGTAGTATTTATGCTGATGCATGTCTTCTGGAACTAGGTAAATTGGAAGGGCGTATAGAGCAAGGAAAACACAATATATTCAACAAAATTTTTACTTGTGCTCTTGAGTATTATCTTCAACATTTGTAAGTTCTAGATCCTGTTCTATTATTTTAGATAAAGAAATTCATATTATTCATATGAAACTAGTGTGCAAATACAGAATTGTCCTAACAGCAATAATAAACGATATTCTGCTGTTTCAAGGGCCAGTTTGGGGGACTTTTGCGGAGCCGGCATTCCTCTGACCTCGTTCAAGCGGCCTCCAGAGGCTGCTCCCAGGTGGTCACAGGCCTTCTGGTGCCCATGGCGTCCATCATTTTCCTTTTCCTGATCCTGATCTTAGCTTTTCGGGAACCTGACCAAGTTGTTGTCACACCTACATCATTCTTACAATTCCTTTTCTCTCTGTGATTCAAAGTATGTCCTGCTACTCCTCCATTCCACATCTTAATTTATTCTTTGAGGCAGATCAAATATCATCAACCTCTATTTTAAAGTGGTTAAGAGAGCAATGTAGTCGAGCTCACTCAGGTCTTACAAAAATACTAAAGACCGAGCTGTTTTAGTCTTTTCTGAAGAACCCTCAGAAATGGCTCAAGGAGAGCTTCATTGGCAAGCAATCCCAGTCACGCCCAGTACCCTACAGTCAGCATCAGTCCTTGTGGTTCTAGGACCGTGGTCGGCAAACTGCAGCTCACGAGCCACATGCGGCTCTTTGGTCCCTTGAGTGTGGCTCTTCCACAAAATACCATGGCCTGGGCGAGTCTATTTTGAAGAAGTGGCGTTAGAAGAAGTTTAAGTTTAAAAAATTGGGCTCGCAAAAGAAATTTCAATCATTGTACTGTTGATATTTGGCTCTGTTGACTAATGAGTTTGCCGACTACTGTTCTAGGATAAGCCTATGCCCTAGCCCTCGTGATATGCCCTAAACCAAGCTTATGGTTTCCATTCTGGTTCAGAAGAATTTCCTTCCAGAATTCCCTAAAATATAAATCATTAGGGGATCTACCCTGAAAGCTCTCCAGACATCCCTGGGCAATGATCACATTTACTAGTATAGTGAGTGTAGAATGGTCCTTTACTTCAATATATTTCAATGTATTTGTATCAATATACTAGTATTTATTCATTTTATATACAGTCAAATGGAAATAATACTTAAGTGAGCACATCATCTAGTGCTCCTCTAGGATTTTATTTATTTACTAGTGGCCCGGTGCATGAAAATTCATGCACTGGAGTGGGGGGGCATGGTCCCTCAGCCCGGCCTGACCCCTCTCACAGTACGGGAGCCCTCAGGGGCGGGAGGCTACCTGGTGATCAGGGGAAGGCGATGCCCCATCACACCTCTGCTGCTGCCACTGCCGGTAGCACAAGCCTCGGCTGGCCCTGGTTACCTGAGCCTTGGGTGGCCCTGTGTGGCTGGGCAGCCACCATTTGAGGCTTGCCTGCACCTCGGGCCGGCCCTGGGTGGCTGGGGGGCTGAGGGGACTGGGCCGCGCCATCTTTGAGGACATGGCAGTCAATTAGCATATCCCCTCCTTATTGGCTGTGGGTGCCGCCATCTTTGAGGGCAAGGCAGTCAATTAGCATATCCCCTCCTTATTGGCTGTGGGCACCACCATTTTTGAGGGCAAGGCAGTCAATTAGTATATTCCCTCCTTATTGGCTGTGGGCACTGCCATCTTTGCAATAGTGTGAGGATCAATTAGCATATTCCCTCTTTATTAGATAGGATTTATTTATTTATTTATTTATTATTTATTTAAAAATATATTTTTTTTAAATATATTTTATTGATTTTTTACAGAGAGGAAGAGAGAGGGATAGAGAGTTAGAAACATCGATCAGCTGCCTCTTGCACACCCCCTACTGGGAATGTGCCCGCAACCAAGGTACATGCCCTTGACCGGAATCGAACCCGGGACCCTTGAGTCCGCAGGCCGACGCTCTATCCACTGAGCCAAACCGGTTTCGGCTAAAAATATTTTTTTATTGATTTTAGAGAGGAAAGGAGAGGGAGAGAGAGATAGAAACATCCATGATGAGGGAGAATCATTGATCAGCTACCTCCTGCATGCCCCACACTGGAGATTGAGCCCTGAACCTATAGGAATTGCACCATGACTTCCTGGTTCACAGGTCAACGCTCAACCACTGAGCTACACTGTCTGGGCTCCTGTAAAATTTTAGATTACACAATTTATATTCACCATCTAATTTGAGCTCCAGCCAGCTAAACCTAGACAGAGAGGAAAAACAGAGTTCCAGTTCCATTCCAAACACTGATCTTTCATACACACAGGATAGATTTTGCTCTGAAAGGCCAGGAAACATGCTTTACTTCCAGACAACTTAAGCATCAGAAACACTGGTATCATTCAGGAGTTGGTATGGGAAACATCTAATTATTGTGTTTCTGTAGCAGAATTGACACTTGAGATGTCAGGTCTATTATTGGCCATCCCTAAATAAAAACAAATCACAAAGTTCTGTATGTACCAATTTGACAAAGAATGAAGACAAAACACAGTTTTAAGCTTATTACCCAATTCCTCTCTGCCTTTGAATATTCAAGAACTTGACTTTAGCTGTCATATAGATGAAATCATGTTTCCAGAAATCAAAGAGTTTTATAAAACTACTAGTGGCCCAGTGCATGGATTCGTGTACATTGAAAGGAAATGAATTAACATAATTGGAGAATATGTTGGTCTTCAGACATATTCTGTCAACACTGCCGCTTTCTTTCAGCTTCAGAATGTCAACAAAAACAACCAAATTCACAATCAACAATGACAAGATTGAAACACGCGCATGCGATTGGCACCAGTGAGAGCTTTATATGTATCGTGCATGCGGGAGTCAATGTTTATTTTTAAATTGCCAGTGCGCATCATATGTACCAGCTGGTCAGTTAGTCAGAGGGTTGGACGGATAGACGGTTGATCACTTAGCCTCTTATATATATAGATAGTATAAAGATCTTCCTTCCTTCCTCCTTCTCTTCTTTCCTTCCTTCCTTCCTTCCTTCCTTCCTTCCTTCCTTCCTTCCTTCCTTCCTTCCTCCCTTCCTTCTTTCTTCTTTCCCTCCTTCCTTTTTTTTAAATTTTCCTTGGTTCTTACCTTTCACCCTCCCACCACTCCCTTTTTCCCTTTCTTCTTTTTTCATTTTTGTCTGCCTTATTCCAGAATGAGCACATAAAATATTATGCAAAAGGTGACCAGATTGATCACTGAAATTGCCCAGAAAGAGAAAGAAGAAAATTAGATTGGGGTCTGGTTCTGGGTAAGGAGGAGTAAGACGCGTTGCCCTGTGTCTCCCACTGGATACAGCTGGAAAACCTGGAGAGAAAGTTTGGAGAGCAACGTGAGCACTAAAAAGTTAAGAATGGCAGGGGGCTTGGTGAAGAGAAGCAGGTTTCTAAGTACCACAAGGCCAGGGGTATCTTGACTGGTTTGCTTTTTTTCTTGTTTTGTTTTCATTTTTGCTCTGTCTCTCCTCCAATACCCCGAGGCTTCAACTCAACACATGCTAAAACCTAAAAGTGGTCATCACTGTGTATAGATTGCTTAAAAAGCAGCACTTTGGTTCTGGCTTGAAGGGCAGGAAAGGGCTCTCTTCACACTCAGAGTGGAGGAAATCTCTCATTTTTTTTCTCCATTCCCTAGTGTCCCAGGTCCCAAGAAATATTTGGTGGTAACAGCAACAAGGATTCACAGGAACCTCTAACACTTACAGGGAGACCTCTGATCAGAGCAACAATGGTCCTAGGAGGCTGGGGTGAAAGAACATAGCTTATTTTTCCTTCTCTCTTCTTTGACCCATGTCTACCCCCATCACCCTCTCACCTCCCACCTCATTCCCCAGGCTCCCACCCCTGGGGAATAGGCATGTCACTCTGGCGAGTTCTGACTCTGGTCAATCTGATCAAACACAGATAGCATTACCAATGGGGCCTTCCAGGGAACCAGTAGAGAGGTCAATAATGATAGCTCTCTGGGAATGAGGCACTGAACAAGCTTGAGTTTGGTTCCCAGGCTGCTAGTATTCACCACAAATGTTGGCTGTTTGTTTTTGAGGCTACTGGTGAAACTGAAAGCAGAAGGAACTGGGTCTAGTGAAAACACCCCAAAGCTCAATGTTTTCATCTTGACAACCATCTTTTCTTCAATAAATTCCCCCTAGATTGTTCCAAGTCTTTGATTAATTTCTAAAGTTCTGACAAAGTCGATTCTGATCAGTTATGTAAGGTTTTTATTTTATTATTTTGCTGCTTTTATGGAAGGGATAATTTTAAATGTCCTTGCTCTGCCATGGTCACTAATATCACATATATAAAGATTTATATCTGCCATATCATTTAATACTAGTAGCCCTGCGCACGAATCCGTGCTCCAGTAGCTCTCTGCGGGGCCTGGCCGCTCCGCACCCACTGCCCAGAGGCTCTCCGCGGCCCAGAGGCCCATCCGCGGCCCGGTGAAGCAAGCATTCCACCAGGCCGCTCATGCTGCCTGCTCTCAGCAGCCGCCCCCATGGGACTGGGGGACTCCGGCGGGGCTGAGAGGACTGGGCGCTTCCATATATTGTGATGGATTGACGGTTAATTTGCATATTACCCTTTTATTAGATAGGATTTTTACTTACTATAATTAAGTTCTTTTTCCCCCCTCCTTCTCTTTCCTAGCTTCCATTGCTTAATTTGAAATCTGTTCTAGTAGCTTAAAAGCTACATATGATTTATCTTCTTTTAGAGGTTATCCCTAATTGAACAAGAATCCACAGTATGCTATTTTTTCTGCCATTTTCTGAAAGCTTCAAATGTCTATTTCTTCCTCACAAAAGTGACCGCTATGACACAAGTCCAGGCATACCTCTGAGATACTGTGGGTTCGGTTCCAGACCATCACAATAAAGTGAGTGCCACAATACAGCAAGTCGTAATCATTTTGCTGGTGGAGGCTCTTCCTCCAGTTTGTAAAAAAAATGCAACATCTGTTAAGCACAATAAAGCAAAGCAAATGAAAATGAGGTGTGCCTGTGCATTAAACTATTTTCATCAGCTAACTCTAGAGTGTGACCTGCCTGGACTATTCCCATAATGCTGCTCACCGGGTGAGTCCCTAACACTGACACCGAATCAGGACTATGCCTGTGCAGTCACTGGGTCTCTGCAAACTCTGGCCTCTGCCACCCTCGTGGATATTGTCTCCCACCACTCTCTTTTTCCACTCATGGCACTGGACCACACTAGCCTTCCCATTTGATGGCCAAGCATACTTAATTATTTTTTTAAATATATTTTATTGATTTTTTACAGAGAGGAAGGGAGAGGGATAAAGAGTTAGAAACATTGATGAGAGAGAAACATCAATCAGCTGCCTCCTGCACACCCCCTATTGGGGATGTGCCTGCAACCAAGGTACATGCCCTTGACCGGAATCAAACCTGGGACCCTTGAGTCCACAGACCGATGCTCTATCCACTGAGCCAAACCAGTTAGGGCCATACTTAATTCTTTGCTCTCCCATAGCCTTGGCATATTTGTTCCCTCTGCTTGAATACTCTCCTCCATCCCACTGCTACCTTTTTAAATGGCCCTGTTACCTGATTAAATACTGAGATCTCACAGTAGTCTTCAGATGAAAGAATTTTCCCTACTCATTACACTTAGAAAATAGCACCATTAAAACCATAGGACGTCCCTGCAAATGAGACTGAGATCTCTGGTTTGTTCAGTTATATCCTCTATGAAATAGTCTGTTTCGTGATTATTTGACTTTGGGGATGACTGTTATCAACTCAGGTTTTTTTTTATAAGCTTTTTAAAAAATTAAGATAATCTCTTTTATTTGTACTGTGTTACTAGTAAGAGAATACCTCTAAAACTTGGTTATGGAACTAGAAAAAAAAAAGGTATAGCTGCCTGATATATTTTTATCTTGGTGAATGCACACAAACAATAATTAACCTGGACAGGAGATACACAGCCACATTTAGAGAATATAACTCTTTCTATACATCAGGAGAAATATAAATCCTTCATTGCTTAGAGTTGACTCTCTATTTTCTTAGCAGCCTGAAAATATTAATTTTAAATGCTAATGGGAATTACTAGAATGCTCCTAGGTACAGAATAGATTAAGAATTTTGTCTCAGCACCGGTAGGCAACCATCAGAGTGAATTACCTAAAGGGATATGGGAAGAGAGAAGATGCTGGTCAATTACCACAACCTAATTGTACCAGGGCACCTGCTAGAGATAGGATAGTAAAGTTTTCATTAGGCTGGAAAAGACCTACCATTTGGGGAGTTTCGAGCAGTTTCTGCCCACCAGGGAGGACACTAAAATCTGCCTTTGGGGCAGACTCTTCTGCTCTGAGAGGGCCGTTGCAGTAAAGCAGGTAGGTACCCACTCTTTATTTTGGGCAAACCTTCATGTACAGCTGAGTCACCCAACCATAGACGCTTCGAATGAGCTCAATAATATGAACTGAAGAGCTTCAACTGAACTTCCATGTATTGGAGGTACAGATTTGTTTTTCCAGACCTAGATGGTAACTTCTAATCTTGATAGTTTTTGTGATTCTCTTCCAAGATAATTACTCATTGGAGATCAGGAATACAGAGACCGAAAGAAGAATTCAAAAAGGAATTTCCTTGACTTGACCCTGAAGGCTCTTACTGCAATGTTGCCGTTGAAGACTGAATAACCCAGATTTGTGGAATGTACCACCATGCTTGTGCCTGAGTCATTGGGAACCATCTCATAGTGATGGGCTGGGTTTGATTTTCTCTAAGAAAGAAAAGATATCTTTGCTGTAAATCATCCTCAGAAAAGTTTAATTATGAGGTAGAAATAAAAGTGAATGTTAGACTAAGGAAGAAAATGATTTCACTTTTCATTTACTGGCTTGGAACAGTTGAGCCTGGATTTTCAGGTATAAGAGATGTTAGAAGCATTCTTGATTGTTGGGTTGTGCTGACCTTCCCCTGAAAGCAAAGCAAGAGCAGAAAGAGAGGTGAACTCTTAAAGGACTTCAAGGTCAGATTTGACCAAGAGGGGCTTAAGGTTCCTTTCACTCAACTTGACTAAATGTTAGACAGACTTCTCCCAGATTTTAGGACCCTCTTTTCCCTCTTTTAGAGCATTTACTTTAGAAAATTGTAATTATATATTCTTTCTCTTTTGAGATATAAATGGGTTTTGTTGTTGTTTTTATTAATCCTCACTTGAGCATATTTTTTCCATTGATTTTTAGAGAGAGTGGAAGGGAGGGAGCGAGACAGAGAGAGAAACACATCAATTGGTTGCCTCCCACATGCACCCCGATCAGGCCCAGGGATTGAGCCTACAACTGAGGACAATGCTCTTACCATTGAGCCAAGCAGGAATTTTGTATAAAAGGTACTTGGGACACTGGCAAGCACATTATTTAAACTCTACTTTTTAAAATAATTGCCTACTTAGCAAATATAAAATTACAATCCTCTCTCAAAATTGTTGGCCCCTGCTTGAAAACTTTTAGTTTGATGGAAATATTGGGTATCTTAATGATATTGTGGCATAGATGCTTATGATAAGGGTTAGCTAGCTATCTTAATTAGGCAGACAGGAAAAGGGGGTTGGGGGTTTCCAGGAAAAATGGAGATATCTCTGGCCTGAGCAATTAAAGCAACTATAAGGTAGATCAAAAGCAGCCCTGATCTGAGAAGCTGGGAGAGCCATAGAGGTAATAAAACATCTCCAGCCAGGACTACTGAGAGAGAGCCAGAGGGAAATCAAAAGCAACTCCAACCTGAACAGATAAGATGAATAATGGGGGAGAGAAAATGGAGGCACCACGTGGACTTTGAGCTTTGAAACTAATAGCATGTAGCAGAATGACCAATGAGGAAAGCACAGGGGTCCTAAATCAAGGAAGGGTCCAATTAGAAAGGGTCAGATTCAGACAAGGAACTGCAGCATATATAAACCAGAGACAAAGAGACTCAGTAGATTCAGATTTTTAAAATTTTTTCCATTAGAGAGCAGGCTTTTCCCATTTGGGGGCCCTTCCCCCGGAGGCCCCCTTTGGGGACACCCCTGCCCAGATGGAGTTTGTATAACTTCCGATAAACGTCTACATTTTTATTAAAGAAATCTGTTAGTCCACAAATTGATTCTTCAATTTCTTCAGACAAGGACCCACAAGAATGATTCTGCACCCTGAACCCCAAGTTTCATATATATTCCTCAAACTCACTGAACTATACAATTAAAAGAGGTAGATTTTATTGTATGTAAATTATCTATAATAATAAAAGGGTAATATGCTAATTAGACTGGACATCATTCCGGACGTCCTTCCTGACAAAGCTGGGGCCAGAGGGAAGCCAGCCTGGGTCCCGGGTGCCTGCAGGTGGCCCAAGAGAAGCCAGCACGGGTCCCGTGTGCTGGAGGGAAGCTGGTGCCAGCAGCCGGGGGAAGGAAGGCCTACTCTTGCACGAGTTTCGTGCATCAGGCCTCTAGTACTTCAATAAAGTAGAAAATAGATTTTTTTTTAACTAGCAAAAAACTATGACTACAACAATGAAACAAAAAATTTGGGCCCCTATTGTATTTCTTTAGTTTCTTTCTTCAGCTGTCACTTCTCTCCAAAAATACTTTAGCCAGTAGATAAACATTTTATAAGAACTAATTTTCCAATTTTTATCTATTGCAATTCTGTCTATAAAAGATAAAATAAATAGCCAACAGAGAATATCATATTTAATTATTTTGAAAATATACAGTTCTTATTTTTATTTGGTTCTCTATGCTTAGGCATCATAATGATAAAATTATGCTGTGTGTAAAATCAATGGCTTCTCTAGCAAAATAGTGTTACGCTGAATCAATATTTCATTCTTCCTGATTTCATATTTGGTAAGTAACAAATATTGGGAAAAGCAGGGTTTAAAACAAGAGCTTGCCGGTGCCCAATGCACCTTTCATTCAAAATTAACAAACCATAATATTCCCATTTTTCAGGGTTGCTCTTCCTCTGTCCCAGTTTTAATGAGCAATTTTGTCTGTCTACCTTTTTTTTTTCCTTTCTTGGTAAACTTTAATTTGTAAATGAGAGAAATAGCTTATAAAAAGAAGTCCCTGTTAAAGAGTTGGTGGGATTTATGTATTTTGTTAATTTATGTGGCATATGTCTAGGTGAATCATGCCTAAAACCTTCCTAGTTATGTCCTTTAGTTTTGCATTATGTAAGTAGTTAAAGGCATGATATATTCAGTTTTTTATTTCACAGACTCCTCACATATTTTTTATAGAGACATGAGACCCTTATAGTTTTAAAGACTAACACACAGATAGTTTTCCTGTTTGGATGCTGAATTAAATAGCATCATTAAAAGTATTGACATTTTAATAAAGAGAAAAAAGGCTGTGTTTGTTCTTTTGCTTACAAATATAGTAGAAAACTACAACAAAGCCATCTGTTTTGAAGGAAATATTGTAACCATGCCCTACACCTGACCCCTCTCCTTTGATTGAGGCCACCCTGCTCCCTCTAGGGCCTAGAGTCTAGGCCTAGTTGAACCTTCGCTTCTTTAATCTGTTTGTTCTGTTGGAACCAGATCCTATGCTTAAGATCCTAACCATAGCCTGAGTAAGTTTGCAACATGTTCTCAAACCAACAACCTGTCACATAACAATCTTAAGGAAAGCATAGATAGCATCTTAACATACATCTCTTCGTTCTTCCTCATACAAATAAGTAAGGGAAAAAAAGATCATGAAGCAATGATTTACAGGTTTGCTTTGCAGAAAAGAATGAGAACCGAGACCACCCACAAATGCATGTGATCATCCAAGGCTGTCTCCAGGTCTGAAAGTTAAGATCTTATCAGGGAACTGGAAACCCTGAAAATTTACCCTAAACACCCCCCTCTCCCCTCCCATGCCCCTTTTGGTGCTTAAAACCCCTAATTAAGTCCAGTGAGCATGATGGATTTGAGGTATTTCTAAGTCTCCCATCTTCTCAGTGGGTGCCTTCTTGATCAATAAACTTGCTTTGCTCCAAACTCTGAGGTTCTGAATTTTGGTTTTGTAAAGCATCAGGCATACCAACCAGAGTCAGGTACCAACATCTCACAACACAATTTCTGGTGTGAAGACAGCATTTAAGCCCCCTGTACTGATATACCAGTATGTGTAAAAATAAATAAATAAATAAATAAATAAATAAATAAATAAATGTATGAATTTGAAACTACATAAGCTTCTAAATAAGATTACAGAGCTTACAGTGATCAGAATATTATGGGACTATACTGTATGAAAAACATTTCACAAAAATTGAGAGAAGAAAAGACACAGTAAGCATAGACATGGCGAAGAGATAAATTTGTTCTATGTGGGCCCAAGTAGTAGGAACTAAAAGAAATGAGTGTGAGTTATAGGGAAGCATACAGCCAGTTGATCAGAAGAAGAAATTTTTAACTGAGCTTTCCAAAAATGGAAGTGGCCATCTCAAATATTGGTAAGTTTTCATACATTTCCTGATGTTAAAGCTGTCTCCCTCCAGCCCAACCAGAGTTCAGAGTAAAGATGGCTTATTAGTGAAGTCCTGCATCAGGAGAAATGGTGAGGCTCTTTTACCACCTCCTTGCTTGTTCATTAGCCAGGGGCTACCCCCAAGGACAGTGTGACATGGCCAGGGGCTACCCCCAAGGACAGTGTGACATGGCCAGGGGCTACCCCCAAGGACAGTGTGACATGGCCAGGGGCTACCCCCAAGGACAGTGTGACATGGCCAGGGGCTACCCCCAAGGACAATGTGACATGGTCAGGGGCTACCCCCAAGGACAGTGTGACATGGCCAGGGGCTAACCCCAAGGACAGTGTGACATGGCCAGGGGCTACCCCCAAGGACAATGTGACATGGTCAGGGGCTACCCCCAAGGACAGTGTGACATGGTCAGGGGCTAACCCCAAGGACAGTGTGACATGGCCAGAAAATTCAAGCAGACAAAAATGTTAAGAGATAGAGACTCTCAATTAACCACTTTCCTGATAGTTGGGCAGGGAGTCCTTTCCTGAGGAGGTATCTGAGCCGTTCTCTCCGTGTCTACCACCATCTCCAGTAACATACAATACCAGAGAGCAGGTACAATGTCTTAATAGCATGGTAAGTGCCTGTATAAATAAAAAAGGCCTAAACCACTTTAAAAATCTACTTTGGCCCAGCCAGTGTGGCTCAGAGGTTGAGCGTAGAACTATAGATCAGGAGGTAATGGTTCAATTTCCCCTCAAGGCATACAGCTGCAGGCTTGACCCCCAGTGTGGGGTGTGCAGGAGGCACCTGATCAATGATTCTCTCTCATCATTGATGTTTCTATCTCTCTCTCCCTCTCCATTTCTCTCTGAAATCAATAAAAATATATATTTTTAAATCCACTTTGGTGATAAGTGGCAGGAACTCAAGTATGAACCCAGATTTATACAATGCTAAAGTCCATTATCTTTCCACTGTTCAAACTCAACATGTATTGTTTGAGCATCTACTTGGTGAACAAAACAGATGAAAGGCAAGAGCTGTGAAGCTAAACATCTAGTCCTTCAAAATACTAAAATAACTTGCAGATAAGTATACAGAACCACCATTGGCAAAAAGATGTTAAATATTCCCATTTTTGTGGAGGTAAAAAAATAAATGTAGTTGGACAAGTAAGCTTGACATCTATTCATCACTTCCTCTCCTCCTATGTTCCTCCAAAATTTTCCAATTACAAAACAACAACAAAAACAGCCCAAGTGCCCATTAGTAGATGAGTGAATTAAAAAAAAAAATGTGGTACATTCACACCGTGGAATACTATGCAGCAGTAAAAAAGGGAAGGATCTCTTACCCTTTGAGACAGCCTAGAGGGACTTGGCAATTATTATGCCAAGCAAAATAAGCCAGTCAGAGAAAGACAAATATCACATGATCTCACTCATATCTGGAATCTAATGAACAAAATAAACTGATGTATAAAATAGACCCAGAGACATAGAAGCGTGGAACAGACTCGAATCTCAGAGGGAAGGCGAGGGTTGGTGGGTGGGTGGGAAGAGATCAACCAAAGAACTTGTGTGCATATATTACTATGCATAACCCATGGATATAGACAATAGTGTGGTGAAAGCCTGGGTGGAGGGTGGGGGCGGGCTAAAAGGGGTCAATGGGGGAAGAGGGAGGAATATGTAATACTTTGAACAATAAAAAAAAATTTAAAAATAAATTTAAAAAATGAGGCTAGAAGAGGGCAAAGGCTTTTTGGCAGAATCTCCTGCTTTGAGAGAGGCAAGAAATAACCTCACATCTCACTTTGCTCAGCGGCGCCTCTGGCCCTTCAGGATTTTCCTCCACGGGGCGTTGTTCTCCTTGCTGGCTGGCTGCGCTCACTAGACAATTTAAAGGAGGGGTGGTAATAGCACTGGTTGGTGGTGGAGGTTGCCAACAATAAGCTGTTTCAGAACAGGCTCTGTTTTGAACAGACATGCCCAGTGCCATTGTTTTCTTCAAGTTCCCCCTCTGTTGACATTAGGGTGCATGGATGGATTCCCTGAACTCTCTGTGATTGGCTCCTTGTAAAATGATGGATTTGAGCAAGATCTGTGTTTTTCCATTCCTAGCCAAGACACCTGGAAAGCTTTTATAAAACACTATGCGAGACACCCCCCCCCCTTCCAAATCAATAAAATCAAACACCATGGGGTGGGTTGTAGGCATCAGATGTTTTAAATCCTCTCCAGCATATGCTACTAGCAGTCAAGGTTGAGAGTTATTAGATGGCATAAATAAATAGCCACATGATGGCTAAGGTCCTCTTGAATACTATAATTTATAATTCTATGAACAGCCAACTATACCTTGTACTATTTCATTTGTTGAGATAAATGTGTTGAGTGCATCTTGTGAATCTGACAATGAGCAAACAGGGGAGGCAACGGTAAGCTTTCCCTGTCCACCAAGATAACTTACAGTCCAGAAAAATAATGAATATCTGTTAGTGAGCCGGGTGAGTCCTGTGGATGCACTTTTTCACTGGACTGTAGCAGATAAGATGCTGGAATGGAGGTCCTTACCTCAGACATGCACTGCATATGATTGCTCTACCGCCCAAAGACATGAGATAGAGCAGATTCCTTCTTCAGATCTTTGCACGTTGATTTTTTAAAACTAAATTAACTTAATTATCGACATTTTTGCTGCATTTTGATCAGTAATAGATTAGCCTCCTTTATCCACAATAATGAAGTTTAATCCAATACTCTACTTTGAACCAGAATGTATTTAGAGGTCATCTGATCTAATTTTCCCACCAATAAGCAGATTAGTAAACAGACTGGCCTAAGGTCATACTTATGGCTCATTTCTGTTAGGGACAAACCTCAGGTGTTCTGATTCTCAGTTCAGTGATCACCCCATTAGAGCTCAGGACTTTCAGGCAGGTAATATACACTGAGTGGCCAGATTATTATGATCTCTGAATGCATAATAATCTGGCCACTCAGTGTATATCCTATATAATAAAAGCTAATATGCAAATTGTCCCCTCAACCAGGAGTTCGACCAGCAGGCAGGCCACCCAACCACCCATGTCCCCTCCCCCTGGCCAGGCTGGCCAGACCCCACCCATGCACAAATTCATGCACCGGGCCTCATACATATATACACATACACACACACACACACACACACACACACACACACACACACACTGGGTGGCCAGATTATTATGCATTCAGAGATCATAATAATCTGGCCACTCAGTGTATCTTTTGCTTCACTATCAGAAGCTGTGGAATGGTGAGTTCCATTTACTTAATAGCAACCATAATACTCTTTGTTGTAATTGTAATAAATGTAAAATAATTCAATGTTGTTTGGAAAGCCACTTCTTTGCAAACATCCATTCGACCTTGATTTTTCAGTCCCTACAATTTAAATAGAGTAACATTTTAAGTCAAGGAAGAATTTAAAATGTTACTTCATGATGCATTTTATCTCACTACATTGGTAATAAAAATTCTACCTTTTTATGCAAATAGATTTTGAAAGGTTACTAGTTATTATTCATATTCATCAAAATAAATTGTCTAAATGTTTACTTTCTTTTTTTGTAATGTGTTTTTTCCCCAGCTTTATTGAGATATTACTGACATACTAGTATAACATTGTGGAAGTTTAAGGTATACAATGTGTTGATTAGATACACATATATATTGGAAAATGATTTTCACCTTAGCTTTTTTTTAATCCTTACCTGAGGATATTTTTCTATTGGTTTTTAGAGAAGTGAAAGGAAGGGGGAGAGACAGAGAGAGAGAAACATCAATGTGAGAGAGACACATTGTTTGGTTGCCTCCCCCACGCGCCCAACCAGGGCCAGGGATTGAGCCTGCAACCGAGGTACATGCCCTTGACCAGAATCTAACCCGGGACCCTTCAGTCTGTGGGCCAACGCTCTATCCACTGAGCCACACCTGCTAGGGCTCCACCTTAGCATTAGTTAACACCTTTATCACCTCACAAAACGACCACTTTTTTTTTTTTTTGTGGTGGAAACATTTAAGATCTACTCTCTTAGCAATTTTAAAGTATTTAATACAGCATTGTAGCTATGGTCACCATGTGGTGACATTACATCCCCAGGACTTATTCATCTTTTAACTGGAAGTGTTGTCACCTTTTGACCACCTTCATACACTATCCTCGAAATGTAAAATTATAGCAATGAAGAACAAATTAGTTATTGCCAAGGTTTGATAAAGAGGTTGGGGGCAAGAGGGAAGTGGATGTGGCTTCAAAGGGCAACATGAGATCCTTGTGATCAAAATATCCTGTATCTCAGCTGTGTCAATGTAACACCCTGGTTGTGATGTCCAAGTATTATTTTGCAAGATGTTACCATTGATGGAAAGTGGGTAAAGTGTACATTTATTATTATTATTATTATTATTATTATTATTTCTTAAAAATGCATATGAATCTATAATTATCTCAAAATAAAATAATTAAAAAGAAAAAAATTCCCCCAAGCAAACAAAAATTAAAAAGAAAACTGACATTTGCACATTTTCATGTTATCTGCAAAACTTCTCAATCCCTAATAAAATTCAGTAATACCTGTGCCCCATAAGAAACTGAGATGAAATATGTTAGGACTAAGAGCACATGCATGGGGTGAAATGAGGAGGGAGGCATCGGTTTGAATCTCATTGACATGCCCAGGGAACTAAAACTATGAAGAGGAGGCCGGGACAGCACTCAGTGGCCCAGTCCAGGTACTGCAACCTTGACCAATTAAAAACAATATTCTTTTTCTCTTTAATTAATTTCTTTTGAAGTCACAAAAATAAATGATTCTGCTACCCCAAGAAGGCACAAATTATATTTATATACTAGGACGACTCAATCACATTCAGCATTAGTTGGTGTAAAAGTTAAGTATATGTAGGAAAACAAATTTTGTGACTATTGCCATTTTTGTTTGTCTTACTGAGTTTATGTTGCTCAAAGCACTTAGGAGAGTTGGCATGTAGGACTCAATTTTATTGATATGTCTAGAATAATTTGACTGGTTAAGTTTGCAATTTTTAAGTTCTTAAGAGTGTTAGCTTATAAAATTTTGGTTGTTACTTATCCTACCTAATAATAGACAAATATGCAAATTGACCACACCTCCGACACACCCACAAGCCACGCCCACAAGCCACACCCACCATCCGATCAGAGCGAGTATGCAAATTAACCCATCCAAGATGGCTACAGCCACAGAGAGCAAGGTTTCCCAGGCAAACAAGCTTTCCGCCAGCCGTTGCAGGCCTAAGCCTCCACTCAAGCTACAAAGTTT